>NC_140930.1:19971974-20464132 GCF_045865225.1 Trachurus japonicus
TACATAACTTGTCTGTTTACATTTTATTGAGGCTTAAAATCATGTAGGATTGAGGACATGGCTGCTTTGCGTTAGGTTTAACATGAACCACAGCATCGCCTTGCTGTGTACCTGTGACTGTGTCACCTACACCCTGTCACCAGCTGTACAGAGATAAACACCAGACAGGAAGTACAGAGGAGAATGACTACATCCTTACCCTGCTGGAAGAGTTTGCATGCCTCTAATGGAAGCCTGCTGGGTAATGTTTAATGCATTGCGGCTGCATTAGGGCTCCGTATCCCTTTGACATCAGTTTACCTCCATTGTCACCCTGAAAGCCAGTCCCCTACAGAGGCCTTATTTTAACCATGGAGAAACATGAAGTGGTATACTGAAGCAGAAAGAGGTCCAGTGTTTTTTTGTGCTAGGACAAAAACAGAAGTGATGGCTCAGCGTTCCAGTTTGTATGAATGCATGCTGGAAGCAGGGAAATGTTCTTTTTAACGTTCATTTCATAAGACAAAGAACAACAGAAGAGGAACAGTCTTTCGTATTTCATACATACCTGAAAGATGTAAAACACTTGAGCATGTTCACTGTATCAGTCTCAGTGTATTTATCAGTGTCAGTGCAGCATTCACTTCCCCTTTCTGCTGCCACAGGGAGGCAGAAAAAATGTGACTAGGTAGGTATTGGTAGGGCTGGGCAATATGGAAAAAAATCTTATCCTAATATCCAGCCTGATATATATCACAATATACATCAAATCACCATTTCTGTCAAGCTTAAATTACCTTTAAGTCTTATATAATGTTATTAAAAAAAAGATTTCAGGTTTTACAGGAGGACCCTAATTGTAGGTCCACATGAAGTGATGAGTCAGTGGCGTTAAAGTCAAGTCCCTGTGCACCTGTGTCCTGTCCTTCCCTTGTCTGTGTGCGTGTATGTGTGTGTGTGTGTGTGTGTGTGTGTGTGTGTGGGGGTGGGTGGAGCCTCTCACTCCTGGCCCTACTTCACACCTGTGTCTCATCTTTTCATCAAACTCCAGCTCAAGAACCCTGAGTGCTCTCCACTCATCACCAGACTGTTCACTCTCTGAACTGCTGTTGTTCTAGAGGGTCCGCGGAGGTACTGCAGAGGGGGGGTCACAAAATTTTTGGTTGATTAGGACATTTTTCATATTTTTTCTAGGGCTGTCAAACCATTTAAAAAAATTAACTAGATTACACAATATTTACACTACCGTAGCTGTGTCTTTTCGCAGGTCCAAACTTAAAATTAGAAAAGCCATAACACACTGGGCTGCAGTCATTAGCAGTCAGAGAGGCTTACAGTATTTAAAAGAGAAACTGAAGGGATGACAAACATTATTATTTGTTAATTGACATACTTGTTGGATCTTATTAGCAGTAATTTCAGTGTCTCCCCAGAGCTCAGTCATTTATTTTAGGACTACAGCGCTGTCATCAGAATAAAGGCCAGAACAGAAATTAGAATTAGAGTCATGTTGTAATAAACTAAACCGACTTCTTAATGTTGCGTCTTCACCACTTGCTGTGTCTGTTCTATCAGTCATGAAGGACTGGGAGCTGCGTGTCCTATGACAGATGCCACAAATGCTAAATAACAGTATATTTTGCCTGGTAGACAAACTGGCAGTGAACTGTCAACACTTATCGTCACATTGTTTTTAACAACTGGACAGAAGCTACAAACATGCTGCAGCAGGTGCATCAAGCTGTGACAGTGGCTGGAGATGAATGTATGTCCTTCTATCTTATTTGAAAAATTGACTTTCAAACTGAACCCACGTCAGACATAAAACCATCTATCTAGAGCTGCTGATATATCAGATATCAACATGCAGACTGTAACTCTGTCCCTCTTATCCTTCATTTACAGAATTAAATGCAATGTGCTGATCTGGGCCAATCCAGAAAGCTGGCAACCAACCCAGGGCTGGATGGCAGGCCACTGCATGAGGGGGAAAGGGACTACAGTAATCCCGGGGAGCGTACTCAGAGATATGTCAGGGAAAATCTCAAATGAGTATCACAAATACTGCTGAACTCCTGATGTGGGCCAGAGGTACAAGGCCAGCCCTGTCTGACTCATCCTGAAGGACACACTGCAGTCTGCTCTACAGTAAACACTTTAAGTCAAGTGCTAAGTAAATCAGAAGAACTAATAAAACTAGAAAGAGCATTTCCTAACAGAAAATGCGTGTGAATGCTGAAAGCCATGCTAAATTAGCAGTAGAAAATGACAAAGACATGAAATACAGGAATGGCATGTAACACAAGCAGCTAATGCAGGAATCGCACCTTAAACCTCATGATTGGCAACCCGGCAAACTAACCTCTCAACCACAGAGGTAGATAAAACATACTGAGTTTTATACCGTGATAAAACACTGTCCGATGCAGCTGTAGTTTAAACAGTTTAAACAAGGAGCAGGTTATCAGAAATCAACAGAGGAAGACTGGGGGAATGATTCACTAACAACGTTGTTGGGGCAAGATTTGAACCTGCAACGTTAGGATCATCAGCCCAGTGATCTAACCACTTGACTATAGTTACATTCAATGAGAGACAGGTAAAAGAAACCCCTGTATAAGAGGCTCACTGACTTCTGCTTAAAAAAAAAGAATAGAGTATAAATGAGCTTTCAGCATTCACACTAATTATAGTTTTCAGCTGGAAAGAGTCTGTGGCAAAGTCCAGAACAACAGGAGGCAGAACAATAAAAAAGAAACCAAACTGACCAGGGCCCCTACAAGGGATTTTGGTGGTCCCTGTGGCCAAAAGTGGTAACGTTTTGTCGGAATGAAGACTGCATTTCTCATAAGGTCTGGCGCATATGGTCATAAAGACGGGTGAGAGAGACTTGGCTGTCTGGAGCATGAACCAGCCGCCTTGCTTTCAGCCACCACGTGTTTGCAACTCGGGGTTAAGGAGCTATGGAGCACCAGGACCGCTGAGGTCACTGAGACCGAGCCTCCCAGCCTGCTCCGGCTGTCTCCGGTGCGGAGGAGCTTCTCACTCCGTGGCTGCAGCTGTGGCACTGGCAGACAGGTAGTCTGCAGTCTACTGCTGCAAGAAACTGTGCACCGTTTGTGTAGTGACAGTCATATGTGCATTTTCAGTAAAAAATAAAAAAAAGTTGTCCAAACTGTTCCCGGGGGATTTTAATTATCATCCTAAATACATATTTTACATCCCCGGGAGGACTTGAGGTCTTGAGTGCCGTAAATCGTTTCGTCCATGGTCCGACCCAACCACTGCCTCCCGGTTGCACTATTTAGAAATAGCTTATCTTCACACATGGGCTCATTTGCTGTTGCAGGTCACACAGAGACATCAGCAGAAACGAGAGACTTTCGCATATCCAGTTAAAAGTTCCTTTTAGGCCAGGAAGCAAACCAACAAACTATAATTTCAAAATAAAACAGCACATCACAGTGTCTGTCACAGAAGGGAGATCATGACAGAACTTTGATCCTGGATGAAGAACATTTTGAAATTATCTGTATTATGTAAAATCTCACTGTAAATAAGATCAGATATGAAACTCGTCAAAGATACAATTTATTAACCTATCTTGCATGTCTTTGGACTGCACAGGGAGCACGCAAAAACAGACACAGAAAGGCCCCGGGCCCAGGAATCAAAACAAGAACCTTCTTGCTAAGAGGCAAGGGCCACTGTATCACCATGCTTCCCAATTTGTATATTTATCATGTAGTCAAGCTGTCTAGAAGTGGAGATGATCCATGACTGAGGCTTCTCTCCCCAGCAGTGGCTGCACAGTCAAGACAACAGGCAGAGCTCACAATGTTCAACAAAGTGAAAAAAAAAAAGTCCATAGTAAGAGCTGAAGGCTAAAAAGAATCAGAGGAGCTGGTTCACAATTTTGTTTATGAGTTAGCTATATGCTGTTTTATTCTGTACTATACAATATAAATTAAGCCAACACACAACGTGCTGCTAACTGTGCTTTTTATTGACCACTTCAGGAACAACAGTCTTCATCTCTGGCAGCGGTGAAACTGGTAAGTAAACACACATGTCAATCACGTTCATGTGCACTTCAGGGACCGGTCGGAAAACATATTCTCTAAGAATATAACATATGCAAGTGATGGAGCCCATGGCAGAAGAAACGTATGCTCCGTTTGCCAAAGAGGAGCCTGGCTCTCTATGACATGAATGGGCAAATTTGTGGATTGATGAGACTAATGTCCCTTCCAGACATGATCCAGCATCATCCCAGGAGAAACTGCTGCAGCAGGACATCAACAACAGTGAATTTGTGTTAATGAGACCAGCCATGTGACAACACAGGAGATGAAACCCTTCTGGATCCAATTCTGGATAAATGAAAATCCAGAGAGGCAAAATTCAGAATAGCAAAGAAGCCCTGTGAATGAACCTCTGAAGCACCACATAGCTCCAATTTTCACTCACATTTCAGTTCAACAGCAAAACTGTAAGCACAACAACATATTTTTTGAAATGTGCACCCTGCCTGACTCCAGGCCAAGTGAGTGTGAACTGCTTGTGTGAGTGAGGAATCAACATTTAAAAAACATCTTTTGCTCCTTGGAGAATATGAGGAGTGGAGGAAATTATACACTGTATGACTGTAACCTAATTTGATTTGTGTCATTGAGTTCAGCCTTGAGGCCAGTACACTTCTTAAATATGTGTTTTTCATCTCTTTAAAAATAAGTGCTGACCCGTCAAAGACGCTCTTCTGGAACCCAAACTCCTCTCACAGCTTTTATAAGTTCTGCTGTTCATATCTATAAAATGATGTCTCCACTCAGGGCTCATGGAGACCTCAATCTCTGTGTCAGGTGAGAAAGAAAGAAAGAAAGAAAGAAAGAAAGAAAGAAAGAAAGAAAGAAAGAAAGAAAGAAAGAAAGAAAGAAAGAAAGAAAGAAAGAAAGAAAGAAAGAAATGTTTTATATGCTATAACTACCATAGCGGGATGCAAGTGACATTATGCTGTTGTGTGTAGGTATTACTACTCTGCCACACGTTATTCTGTTAGTTAATAACAGAAACATGCTAGTTGTACATGACATCGCAATAACAACAATCCTACATTCAGAATGCAACATAATGTTGTATTTGTCTGAGGTTAAAAAAAAAAAAAAACAGTGCTCAGATATGCAAGACGATAAAGTAGATGTTCATGATGTGACAATCTGGTGGTTAGGTTAGGTTGACTACCTGGCTGACTCTGACGTGGTCCAGTCTAGATACATATGGATTTGACCCTGTCTTATTATGAGTCAGTCAGTCAGTCAATTAGTGAGCAACAGAAGTTCATAAGGCTGACTGGTGCCCTCCAAGCAAAGTAACATCAGTCAGTCAGTCAAGTTCATTCACAAATCATATTAAATACAGATACAATTCATGATCTTCTCCAGCAAGATAAATGTTTGTAAAATGGGACTCCACAGAAGTTATCCACATCTTGTTAACAGGGGTGCAGACATCAAATATCATGCTTAGGTTATGAGGACAATTTCTTTCCCATTTCTACCTAATTCTAATCTAAAACCCTAAAGCATCCAAAGATTATTCCTTGGACCTGAAAAAGTAACATGGTTATATTGACAGAAAGGATTAAAATATGTTGCCTACTTGGCTAACGTTGGGGGACCTCGTCATCATCGGTAGTTACAGCACGGTCAGTCCTCCCAACTTAACCATAAAGGTCATCTTTTCAACTCTCTTTCAACCCTGCAGTGGCATGCGTACTGGATCTTGGTTGCTATGGTTACTAGGATAGTCATTAACTGGTGAAACACTTGCAATATCCTGAAAGAAACCCAGTTGCTATTGGGGAAAAAATAACTTCAAACTCCTTCTCACATGGACTTTGTCAGTCTTTCTTCTCATTTAGCTCCTTTCATAATTAGCCTACCATGACCACTAGGAGTCGTCTAACAACAAATGTAATATTGGCCATAATACCTGGCTACTCTAATGGCATACTGGCTGAAGGACCTATAACTATTTCAAAACAACTGTCATCTTGGGAACTTCAAATCCCATCTACCCAACGTCATCCCTGATGACATCACTGATTCCTGCTTTGCTCGAACCCCGTCACTGGAACATTTACAGGTAGTTTTTAGATAATCTGCAGAATCGACTGATGCCACAAAGAGTGCTTTGTGTGAGGACAGTCTCCTCTTATGTTTGTCCTTTCCACAGGCACATCACACCACTCCTCTGCTTAGAGGAACACTGCTTTTCATCACTCATTACTTCCATTCAGTTCCACTTTCACTCACCACTAAGCCACTGTCAGGATGAATTACTCTGGTAAAAAACTGGAAAACCTTTATTGTATAACATCTGCACAGTAAGTGTAGAGTTATTTGTAGCAGCTTAATATTCACCCCAAGAACTGTCAAATAGAACTGGTGGCAGGGATACAATTATGGATGGAGGTTATAGTATTATCTTTCTCACCCCTAATATAAACCAGTGGATCATAGTACCAGTTCAAATCTTTGCTAGTATGTGTCGGAGGCAACTTGAGCACACTTACTGTAGGTTCAGGGTAATGTGAGTGCGTACAACTGTCCCTAGTGTGAGTGCACCCTTAGTCTTGGTGACCTGCTAGTAGATTCCAGGAGATTCATGGAGGTACATACTGTAGGTCATAAGGTATATAAGGTCATGGAGGTAAATATTTCTTCCACTGGTCAGCCAAATGCCACACGAGAGGAAAGATTTACTCCCTACTCTGCTTCATTTATTTGAAACCTTTAGTCAAACAAGGTACTTTAATGTCTGTAACAGCCTCAGCTCTACTGGATTCTCTTTTGACCACCACAGAAAGTTCACCCCTGAGAATGAAAAGTGTTTTTGTGTTTTGTCTCAAATGAAGTTAACTAAGTCCATCGTCATTTGTATGGTTTATGTGGGCCTTGGTACAGTGAGTGCATGTGAAGCACCAGAGTGGACTCTGTCATGACTGTGGTCCCATGGTACTACGAGAATAGCTGATGCAGAACAGAAGCCCACACGCAGTAGTGAGCCATGAGTAACAGTCACACATGCTCCTCACTGTGTTGAACAGCACGTATGTAGGTTGACTTCCTCCTTCACCATTAGATTCACTTCAAAGCCTTTTGTATCTGCTCCAGTCCCCTGGGCTCCTACGTCCTCTTTTCAGGGACTGTTTCATATCAACAACTACTGTAAGCCATGAACAGATCAATTATACAATACATCTGTGTGAGCAACATTACTATAAAGAAGCTCTGGCACTCTCACATAACACTTTATTCATTAGGATCACACTATTCTGCACAGGCTTTCAAACAAAAATGTGTAATCATGATCTGCAGAACGGGGCTCTGTCTGCTTCAGCCAGATCTGCAATGAGTAACAATAAAAGAGGAAAAATAGGGTGTTATGGTGGATCAGGAGATTGCCGGTTCGACTCCCGACTGAGACGATCATCCATGTGTGTCTGTCCCCCGTCTCTCTCTCCATGTTTCCCATCATACCTCTCCTGTGCTATCTAATAAAGGCAAAAATAACCTTAAAGGGATAGTTCAACATTTTGGCAAATTGGCCCATTGCCATAATCGCTATAGTCATAGCAGTAGGTTCGTTACCTTTATTTGTCGGCGTAAGCTATTTTTAGAACGGCGGAGCAGAGCCGTGAGCTGCTCAGAGCTATGCTACGGAGGCTAAGGGAATTTCTTGGTTTCCCTCATCAAACTCATCAAATACACAATCTAACAACTCCAAAACGCTGTCGTGGACAAGTTATGACTTCACCACGCTATGAGATAATAACGGAACGTTACGAGACGGAGTTGTTTTAGAGGTAAATTCATGCAAAACCGCTGATGAGCGTTGCCTTCAGGGACAGTTTTTCAGCAAGCAGTCTCTGTATTTGCTTCGAAAACGGCTCCTTTTCGTAACGTTCCATTATTATCTCATAGCGTGATGAATGTGCAGGTCACAACTTGTCCACGAAGCGTTTTTGAGTTTTGATGAGTTTGATGAGGGAAACCAAGAAATTCCCTTAGCCTCCGTAGCGTAGCTCTGAGCAGCTCACGGCTCTGCTCTGCCGATCTAAAAATAGCTTACACCGACAATTAAAGGTAACGAACCTACTGCTATGACTATAGCGATTATGGCAAAGGGCCAATTTGCCAAAATGTTGAACTATCCCTTTAAAAAAAGAGGAAGCAGGCCAACCAACATGATGTCACTGTACAACAGGCTCAACAAATAAATGCATTTCCTGCATAGGTGGTGTTGAATTTTACTAAAAAAAAAAAAAAGCTCAACAGAGGAAGAAACAACAAGATACATGAGACATTAATTAGCAGGATAAAAATAACATTTCTCTTATCACGTCTTTACACTACAAAAGGCCCAGAAAGAAAATTAGCACATTCACCTGGGTGTTGTGTTGCAGCAAGTCATGTACATAATACTGTATGCTGACAACACGCAAACAGAAAGTGTCAGAAATAAAAGAGGATCATCAAAATAAGATAAAATATTCGTATAGAACAGAGGAAATAAGAAAAAGGGGCCACAGCTAGTGTTTGAGTAGATTAGCTGAAGACTGTAAACAGTGAGCATGATGAAGCACTGTTATCTGTTCCCCTCCACTGCCTGGCTGGGTGGGATAACTCTCTGGAGTGGGAGGCATTAATTATGTCTAACAACAAAGGAGGCTGGACACTGTAGGAACGTGACAGTGAGTATCTGTCACTGATAAAAGATGAAATGTTATTGTAAAGGAGGACAATACTGATGCTTACTTCAGAGGGATGGAACCATATTCCAGGGCGCAAACTCCAAAAGTCACACTCAGGACGCAGTGATTTTACAAAGACGGTTTATAGAAATAGATGCTAAAAATACCAGGAAACCCCAGCGTGTGTGTGTGTGTGTGTATGTGTGTGGTGTGCATAATGAGCGGGAGCTGGCTGATTGGGCAACGGCAGGACAGAGCTCTATTCATTAGGGAACATGAACAGCACAATTGCAGAAACCCCCGAGAGGCGCCTGCTCTGCCGAAGCAAATAGGATCAGCTTTTTATCCAATCTACCTGTTTCCCATTAAATTAATTAAGGCACAGGGAATGAGGGAGACAAACAAACAGAAGTAAAAGCATCCAGCCTTTTGTGAACAGGCACTCGGCATGAAGAAGAGGCGAAGGGAGGCAGAGGAAACAAGATTTGGCTCCAGGCTATAATTGGCTCAAGGGCCACTGCGCAGTGAGTGGCGGCAGGTCAGCTGTGGCTCACTAGCGCTGACACCTCTGATAGGCCGACTAACGAAGCAACGCCAAAAAAAAAAAAAAAAGGCACCCACTTCCTTCTCTCTTCAAATCAACCTCCCTCCATTCCTCTCCTCTGCGTTTTGCCCAGTCGCTGTTTTCATTCTCACATCTCGCTTTTTTCACACGTATAACTACACGGACCGCTACAGAGCTGCGCATGTTTTCATCACACACTCTTCAGCTGAAGATACACACTGCCACATCTCTGAGAGGTGCTGAAGGAGGCAGGTTGTCATTAATGAGTCTTTCAGGAACCAACAGCTGATCACTGCATTTTCCTTTTGATTTGTTGTGCTCATGGTTTTTGTTGGTGTCACTGATACCATCAGCTTCATGTCAGTACACTGTAAAACAATGTTGGATGAAAACGTTTAAAAACTTGCCTTTCTACCTGAGTGAGTGAGTGAGTGAGTTTTGTACCCGGATCAAGAAAAAATGACAGTTTCTATGGTTTTGCTCGCAGCCAATCGCTGCAAGCATTCTTCGATTCAATGCGCTGTGTGATTGGTCCACCACCACAACAACAACAACTCTACAGAGCTCTACCTACAGAGCTGACCTCCACCAATCCTCCTGAGTGGTGGTGGGAGAGGAGAGGGACATTCCCCATCTTGTTTGACCTGGCCTCTAATTATACATGTGTCCAGGCATCCTCCACTCCAGCAGAGTGAATATTTTCAACTGCTGGAGACACAATGACCCAGGAAAGGGCATGCCTTTCCCCAGAGAAGGCTGACATCAGTGTTTCCCATACATTAATTTATTCGTGGTAGCCCAGTAGATTTTTTCGGCTTTTGGCTCAACCAACACAATATTGTTCTGCTCTTTCTCTGTTGAGGAGGACTGACTGGTCAGTGGTTAGAGTCAGAATGTTGGTTGTGATGCTGAAAATTACACAACCCAAATAATACTTCATTGAACAGGTTTGCACAGTTATTCAATAAATATTTGAGCACTTTCAAAATGTATTTGTGTAAAATTCTTTTGAATGGGGAGGAGTGGTGACATTTATGCAACCGATTGCTTTCTTTTCACATGATTAATATCGAATGAAGTTGAAAAAAGTATCGAAGGGTACTGGTATCTGTACTAGTATCGACATTTTTAAACGATACCCAGCCCTAGTGTTCACAGGATGTTTCACAGAAGCACATCTTTGTCTCATTGGCTATCTGTGAATAAATCAAGGGAAAATATGAATCACGTGCACATAGTGTACTGGATCGTGTCTGGGGGAATGTTCCATCTTCTGGCTTTTCCTGCCCTTCAGCATCAACGGCCATTTGACTGACTGGAACAAGAAGGTCAAAGTATGGGGTCTTACAGTTTGCTGCAAACAGAGTGCTACTGTACAACATGTATGGCTCACTGTGCTCACTCAACCCTCGAAAATTTTTAAACGATACCCAATGTGTGAGTGAGTGAGTGAGTGAGTGAGTGAGTGAGTGAGTGAGTGAGTGAGTGAGTGAGTGAGTGGCTGCGGCCTAACACTAAAACACAGTGTGTAAATAAAATTACATAATTCATCATGTTTCAGTCAGTGTTTGCTATTTGTTAATGTACATGTTCATACAGTATGTGTGCCACACTACTAAGGATTTTACCCCAGGGATTACTTTGACTGCCATCAGCCTTTATAAACTTAACATTTAATATATTAAAAGGTACGATATGAAAGGAAAATCAAGCTAGCAAGAGTTTGACACCTGAGAACAAACTGCTTTGCTCCTCCGAACCCTCCTTCCCTCTGATATTAAACTGTCTCTAGACATTACGTTCTGTTTCAACCTAGACAGGCACTGTAGCTGTCACTTCAACTGCTGCTGCTTAAAGTCTCTAATAGTATAACCTCAGCATGAGGAGAGTAGTAAGCCAGGGGTCACACCACTGCCTCTGGCCTTTCCTGCAGCATAATTCACTTTAATAAGACATTAATTAGGTTACATGCTGCACCTTTAATCAAGAAATAGATTGAGTGCATGATCAATAGTGATAAAAGGGCGTTATTATCGGAGCCCTATCTAGAATGAAGAGCATGACAAAGAGTCAATAGATGGGAGTGTAGTAGGCTGGTGCATGATGACCAGACCTAATCCTCTCAGGATCCTGAGTGTCTGCGAGCAGTGTGGGGCCCAAAGCAGAACCCCTGCTCATTTATTCATGATTCTTGATCCCTTCTCATATGGCCGAACCAAGCCTGGCACTGACAGATCAGCATTCACAGAGCCAGACAGCCTTCCCTCAGGACTGAGCTCCACAACATGCCAGAGCCTGATTTCCTGCCCTCTCCCTCCTCCCTGTGCCAGTCACCTTGTCCAGACCTGTTTGACTGTGTTTACAGAATCAGAGGTCACTGCAGCTTCTGTTCAGTCAGTTGGGAGGATCAGTTTAGCTTCTGTTTGGAGTTTGTTGATATTCAGAGTGTGTTTTCACTTGTCTCATTTACAGAAAATTATCTTCACAGTCACAGTTGGAAAAATATAAGTATGAGGGTATACGGCTTAAAATAATTTAAGAACTTACTTCAACACGTACTGCCACAAAATCCTAATGTAAATGAGGTATCTGCCTGATTGGCGACCCTGCAGTGTTTCCGTTTGCTGGTGTCTTATTTTGAATATGTGTCACTGTCACCTATTATCCTCACAGTAAGTAACTTTTCTCATAAACATGTGTGCAGTGTGCAGTGTGAAGGAACACAGTGTAATCCTCAGAGCTGGAAAAGTTAATCTCACCCAGATGGTCATGTGTTGGTTCAGGCAGGTGGAGGGCATATGGACGAGGACCACTAACTCAAATGCTGCCTCTGCCACCTAGGAGAAGCTTCAGAGGGCCTGGCACGATGCATCTACACACACACACACACACACACACACAGACACACACTTGCTCTGTCCAAGGCAGATCACTCAGGAGTATGAACACCAGACTCATACTTACCCACTTATACAGCTTTTCTTGGAGAAAATTGAGGCTGAAGAACTGGCAGGCATGACTATATAATCCCAGCTTTAGGGATGTTCAGGGAGAGGCAGAATCGATGGCAAATGAGGAGGCAGTGCAGCCACCCATAGCAACGGACCAGAGTCTGATATCAGGACTTATCCGGGGAGGAGGGGGGTGAGTAGAAACTACATCACTGTTTCTCCCTGCAGCCTTTTATTCCTTCCAGTCGGGTGCCTCGCTGCTGTAACTGATTCACTAGCTGCTCCTTTACTGACCATCACAACAGTTGGTCAGGCAAACGGTGGCAAAGCAACACGGGGCCCACAAGGCACGACTCGCACTGCAAGCTCACGTCTGGTTAAAAGCGACGGTCTGTGTCTGCGTTACTAATCATCAGCAGTGGACAGAAAACATGACACATCACTGGCCATGACATCATACGGTCTCCTCTTTCCTTCCACCTGTTTACTCTCTGCTAACACAAGCAAAGTGCCTCCTGAAGGACTCGCCTCTCTGTGATCTGTGTGTGCAGTTTTTCAATTATATTAACTTGAACAAAGAAATTCTTCAGCTATTACCCAACCAAATATCCACTGACAGCTAGGCCCTGAATTAATTAATTCATTATTAATATCTAGGCTGATTCCTCAAGAAACCTGATTAAGGTCCCAGTAGTGCAATAAAGTGACAACAAAGTAAACAAGTCAATTAAAAAAAGACAGCATAAAGTCCAGAGCAGCAGCAGGTAGTATGAGTAGAGGGTTCGGTTAATGAGTAAATTCAATAAAATCAGTCAATTATTTGTTTAAACCATTAGAACTTCCTTCACTGTTGATATGTGAGTTATAACAGACGTTATTTAATGGGGGGATTTGCAAAATGGAGAAAGCGAGAGGGCAGAGTAAGGCCAGACATAAAAGACGACAGAATCTGTCAAGCCTGAGATCAATTCAAGCTTAAGAAAATGAAACAATGAAAGAGGAAACTCCATACAGTATAGTGTGTCCAATGAAAACAAAGCCAGCCTGATGCGGTAGCATGACGTCAGTGCTTGAGCATCTAGGCAGAAAGCATTCAGTCTCCACATTCAGTTCACGGAGCTAACCCGAGTCTGACATGAGGTGAAGGTAACAACATCAGTCAGTATTGATTGATACAGTAAAGAATGCACATACTGTGTATGTAATGACCACTGGCTGCTTGTGATGCTCACGTGTACACAGTGAAGCATTTGAAAACAAAACACCTGCAAGATGTTATATTCAGTTTGTTCGAAAAATGTATTTCAATTGACCTAATTAATAAAAGTGCATTAGCCTCTGTTATACTGTATTGATAACACCTCTATTTCAGGTCAGTGGTACAACAGTTGAGTTGACTAAAGATAACAGATATTATATAAAGTTGATTTGTCCTAAAAGGAAACCAATTAGTTGTTCCATGTTGTCTTTTTTGACAAAACAGTTTTTATCTGACTACTAATTCATCAATGAAACAATCGGTGGAATACTCAAATGCTCGAAGGCTGCAGCCAAGGTTCAAGGCTCAAGGTTCAAGGGTACTTTATTTATACCCTTAGGTAAAATTGTTTCACAATGCCTCAGCCAACACAAACGCTTACTGTACAAACAGCACAGGAAAAGGACATGTTAGACAAAGTGACGACAGTGCTCAAGGCTAAAGGAAAGCCCCTGGTAAAAGATAAAATAAGATATGAATAAAAGAAAGCCAGTATTTATAACAAACAGGAGTAGAAGAAATATTAAATAACCAGTATAAAACATTGCTAGGTATAAAAAATTACTTAGATTACTTAATTTAAAAAAACGGTGAGATTCATAAAACCAAGTTGGAAGATATAAAGAAGGGAAGGTATAATTAATATCAACTTCAGAAACATCAGACCCACGGCTGGGCAAGCTGAACATGTACATCACAGCTTTCCTGGAAAGCTTTGAGATTGTTCCAAATCATCACATGCCAAAGTTCACCTGGGGTTTTAAACACCACTTGAGGACACTGTCACAAGCGATACCTTAAAGGAAGCTTGTGCCTCACATGTGCACACGTAATCGCATAGCACGTAAGGTCACAATCATTCTTACACAGTTCCAGTGAGGTCAGTATGAAAAGCTCCTGAAAGTCCTGATAGGAAATCTTCAGCTCCACCGTGACTGGGCAACTTCATGCAGAGATATAATCAAAAACTCTGGAAAAGCTACTTAGTGACATTGTGGTGAGACCATTATAGAAAACTGCCGTCTCCAACTTGAAGAATGAATGTTCAGTTTCAGTGACTGCATAGAGGAGTCTTTAATGTCTTACACTTCGTTTCCCTTACTGGACATTTGGAGGAATGGATGAGTATTTTTAAGAGTGTTAAGACTTTCACACGACTGGCTGGAGTTTGTGGCCCTCACAAACACAAGCTGAGTAAGTTTTATTTACAGGCGCACCTCATACCTGTAACCTGAGCTACACCGCTAGATGTAGCGTAACAACAACGGCGGACTTCCGTCGGGTCCCTCAGATACTGTTCCTGAAACGCGACTGTCCACGTGGCATCGATCGGCATATTTGTACTGGCACAACTTCCCGTGTGTAGTCAACTTATGTTTGGAGTTTGTTTACAGCACGCATAAGCTTTCTACTGTTCTTATGTGTTTTTGGTGTATTTGCGTGGTAGTGTTACAGAGCCACTAAAGGCCTGACATATGTACTACAGTGTATTGAGTCATTTTCAGAAAGACACAGAACTGCATGGTTAATATGCACACTTTTATATTAATATTTGCTTATTTATCGCAAGTCATAACGTACTCATGATATTGGATGACATGCAGCAGACTAGAACAGAGACCACTGTATTTTTTAGTTTGGACTCAACCTTAAAGTTTTTTTATCTGGAACTAACCAACTCTTCCACACACCACTGATCCAAACAGCTGATAGGCGGAGTGATACAGCTTGTACTATGTACTGAGTGAGTTGGTTAGTTCCAGATAAACTTTTTTCCAACCAGCTGATGCATTGAAATTTTTTACTTTGAATAATGTATTATTTTGAGACGAGACTTCTTGTTTACTGATTAATTGTCCATACACTACAGTGTACTGCCGGTGTCTCGGTGCAGCACGATGATGCACCAGTGTTTCTCGGGGTGATGGGGGGGGGGGGCAGAGACCTTTCTACTGCAGATATTATACTTAATGGCCATTTGTACGTCATACAACCCCACTTCAAAGAAGCTGAGCTATCCATTTAATGGTGTGTTGTCTCCCACGTGAGGCACCGTGGCGTTTAGTATTAACATTCTGTGACATTATAGATCACTCATCTCTCAAATCTCATCTCTCCTCCTGTGTATCCCATGATCACAGCTGAAAATAGAGGGCAGAACCGTCTCAGTTGATGCTGCAAAACAATGGAACCGGTTTCCATTAGAAATCACTCATGCTCCCTGCATCTGTACTTTTATACCTTGGCTAGACACATATTTTTAGTCACTGGCCTTTTTAGCTCACTAACCTTTTAGTCTGTTGTCATGTTGTGCTTTACTTATTGCATTCATTTGTTAACTTGCTTTCATTTATTTTTATGTATAAACAGCACTTTGGTCAGCTCAAGCTGGCTCTAAATGTGCACTTGGAATAAAATTGATTTGAAAAAAAAATGATTGACTGATGTTTTTCTCTTATAACAGAATATACATTTTATGTCAACATACAGTGAACGCCAAAGGTTGAAAATGTTCCTCAGAAAACTTTGGTTTGATTGTATAAACTTTTAAGGCAATATGGAAATACAGGGCGCTGCTGATAATGGTGGACAATGCAGCCATTCAAACCATTAGCATTTGCGTACATGACTGCGCTGTGCTGCTGTTGAAACCCCTGCTGCCGTGTCTGTGAGCTGATGACTCAACAGCTTGTCTCATCGGTCCCAGAGTGCTGCTCCTGTCTCCTGCACCTCACAGTGATTGCACTTCTCACAGCACATGAGATACTGTTAAACAAACACGTTACTAATGCTCTGCACAGGGACAATGTGGAGGCTCCCTGACTGACTGACTGACTGACTGACTGACAGACAGGGGGGAGGGTGATAATGAGCACATGCGATACAGGGCGTGGGGACAATTTAAGGAAGGTGTTGATGATGGAGCATGAGGTGTGCTACACTCCATGATCGGGCCTCAGTCAAGACTCAGAAGCAGCTCTCTGCTGGTCCCTACGGAGCTCAGGATGGGGCTTAGTGTACGTCAGCCAAGAGGATGGTGACATATGTGCCATTATTTATAGCCAGCAGATAAGCTGAAAGGCCAAGGGGCTGCTTAGACAAGGTATTATTTGAAAGACCAGCCTGGCCATTACTGAGCTCACAGGACATTTAGCAGCAAAAAAAAAAAAAAAAGAAGCCACAAACAAAACACATCCCCTCTCAGGAGAGGCTTTAATACTGTCATCAGAATAGAATTACAATAAAGATTATGGAGTCTCTGCTGAGGGCCGGTATTTACTAGAACCCCAGAGCTGAAACAAGAGCACGGGTATAAAATAGCAGAAAAGCACTTTCTCGTTCTGAAATGACACGTTCTGCAGCACTGGAATATGAAAAAGGGAAATAGCAGGTCCCTTGTGACACATTTCATGCTTCACTGTGGTGCATTCTCACTAATATCCCATTCAGTCCACCACAGAGGTAAAGTAAGTCATAGCTCTGACAAATTTAAGCTATGATTACTGAGGGATTAACAGTTTCACTATGGCACTCGGCCTGGAAAATATAGTGATGGATGGTGAGGTAGATTAAAATCCCCTCCCCCAAACAATCAGCGTTGCACAATCGGTGCTGTTCGACTCCTGCAGCTCAGCCACTTCTAGCATGACATCAAAATATGTGTTGGAAGAGTTAATGGTAAGTCAATTAGCATATGGCTCTAATCTGCGCGAGGCAAAGGTCATCCCTTAGTAGACAGTGAGATTAGGGCGGAGGTTCCCTAACTTGACGTGCTACTTCACCTGAATCCACACATGCACACACACAGAGAGACACCGTCCTCTGCAAGAAAACCTGCAGCCCAGTAAACAACTTCTGTACAGCTACTGCAACCCTGAGAGTGTCAAACAAGGCCATGAATTATTCACCTCCCACAGCACAGCCTCACATGGTTACCTGATCAAGGAGTATGGGAAAAGTCAAGGTCGGGAACTCTGAGGTGTCCCTGTACACACAGCCACGGCTCTGAACCTCAAAGGCCAGAGAGCAAGGACAGGAAGCCGAATCACAATGAGCAGACGATCAGCAATCAAAGAGGATGTTGTCCCCTGGCTGGCTCACCTTGGATTGTCTTTGCTAAGTTTTAATCAGATGACTTTATTATTGCAAAAACATAATAAGCAAGCATCATGCATGCTGCACTGTATGTTGTGTAATTGTCTGCCTCTGCAAGTATGTAAAAAAAAAAGCTCTGAGTCTATATGATATGATGTTGACTAAACACTCCAGCTGAATTCCATTTGTCTGGCAACACTAAGTTGAGCTAAATGAGAACCACTGTGGATCTAAAGTGGAGAATCTCTTATCCCACACTACATTGACATGAGCCTGAGGCTTCTGCGTGCAGGGGAAATAATTGAAATTCTCAGCGATGAGACTCCACTCTCTTTGATGAGCACCGCACGGTCCATTTGAGCTAAATAGGGCAACGTGATAAAGGCGGAGCAGGCGCTGAGAGAGCAGATCATGGAGAGGCACCGGGATCAGAAATAAAATCACACTTTGTTTCCAGCTGACACTTGAGGAAACCGGAGAGGATGGATGATGACTCCATAGCGAACACAGCAGCATGCCACACAGCAACTGCACCTATAGTTACAGACTGATTAAGGAGTCACAGTGAGGCTCGATGCGACTTCTTACCTCTTGTGTTGCAGGCGGGTTTCTACAGCAGGATGTGCGGTGGGTGATCAAGGCATTGTAGATCTCGTGCGTTAATTCCAATACCGTTTGTAATTTCCATCCCCGCGCCTCGGGTTTCCTCCTGATTCCGCCTGGTGGTTCAGGTCACTCTTTCCCCTTTTGCGCGTAAAAGCCGAGAGAGGCGCGCGCTGCTCCGCCGCCCCGCTCGGACCACGCGACTGGCGAGCACACGGCTCCACGGGCTCCTCGCATTGATCAGCTCCAAAATGAGGGCTATTTTTTAAGTTTGAGGGGAAAGACGTGCGTGAATAAACTTTGACGGACCCCGACGGTGCTAAACGATCCACTCACACAGTAAGAGAGAAGAAGGAGAATAAGATAATATCCTCAGAGCGGCATTAAAGACACGTTCCCTCTCTCCATGCCCCGCGCTGTTGTCTGCGATTTGATCTGGCTGCAAATACCTGCAGCCTGTAGTTCTCTCCATGCGCTGACTGCGCCCTGTGCAGACGGCGGAGAGAGAGAGAGACGGCAGATGGAGCACAAATTCATGGGCATGTGACACATTTTAGATGCAAACACTGGGCGTTTCGCATACAACAGCTCAGTAATAACAGGAGCAGCGTTTAAAAATGCATGATGATGATGATGATGGTGATGGTGACGATAAAGATGCAGAGAACACCAGCGTTTGGTGTATAGCACTTATAGCCTATATATAGCAAGGCTATACAAGTGTGTGTGTGTGTGTGTGTGTGTGTGTGTGTGTGTGTGTGTGTGTGTGTGTGTGTGTGTGTGTGTGTGTGTATGTGTGTGTGTGTGTGTGTGTGTGTGAGAGAGAGATGTAAACAGTCACACAATTCAGAAAATTTAAATTTTCAAACCACACAGACAGACATATAGTTGATAGACAGATAGATAGATAGATAGATAGATAGATAGATAGATAGATAGATAGATAGATAGATAGATAGATAGATAGATAGATAGATAGATAGATAGATAGACAAGGCTATCTAGTTTGAAGATCCTCTAACCTGAAGAATATACTGTAGGCTACCTGTTTATTTTAAGCCAACTGTAAGTGATGCCACAACCTTGAGTTAATTGTTACCATGGAGACAAAGGTCTGGTCCACCTGCGACTGGCACGCCACTGTGGCTTAAGCAAGTTGAAAGACCCGTTGGTATGTATGTGTCTTAATCGCTTCATGTAAACAACATAGTGAAGGAGGCCAGACATCGCCTCTTCCACCTCAGACTCCTAACACACTTTAAGCCCCCACCCACCCGACCCACCCCTCACTTAGGTGCTCAGGAACTTTTACACCTGCACCATCAAGGGCATCTTGAGTGGGAGCATCACCACCTTGATGGGCAGCTCTACCAAGCAGGACTTATTGGCCCTTAAAAGAGTATAGTCCGTTCAGCCGAGTGGGGCTATCAGAACAACCCTCCCCGACCTGCAAGTCATTTATAATAAGCGATGGAGGTCAGGGGCTAAGAGGATCCTCAGAGACCCCACCACCCTGGAAGCTCACTCCTCTCCCTGCTGCCTCAGAACTGACACAGAGAGGATGAGGAGGACTTCCTACCCGCAGGCCATGTGTTTGCTCAACTCTGAGCAGTAACTGGACTCTCAACATGTGCACATCAGCACACTTTCACTTTATGCACATATGCAACACTATGTTATTTTCACATTTCATATTCTTATACTGTATGTTACACTGTGTCTTTTTACACATTTCACTGTAGGTACATTGTGTATGTAGTGACAAACAAAGAAACAAATCTTATCTTATGATTTGTATGGTATGTCACTACTGTGACATTATTGTACATTACTAATGGCAATCAGGGCTGTCTCAATCATGAAAATTTAGTTGATGATTAATTGCCATATAAATAATTGCAATCAAAATTAAATTGTCTTTCTCTCTCATTTTATGCCACTGTTATAGTATAAACCCAAACATAGTTTAATAATACACAAACGCCTTATGATGAAAAAGAACCATTAAACATTACAATTAAACACTGGAACATATAAAAACTGCATTTCTGTTTGCCTTTAGGCTTTGCAACTAAATCATTATGCGAATGTCACTTGATGCTCATTGAAATGAAATGAGACATTTCTGTTAGTTACATCCAGATGTTTTTATACAGATAAATGGAAACAATTTAAATAATTATGCAAAATAATTTTAATTAGCTCAAATAATTGCGATCAGGCAATTGCTGGCCTATGTGGTAATGGCAAGTTCAACACCAGTTTTTTTGTGTTAAGTACTGTACACAGCTTTAGCAATGATGTGGTCAGTCTTGACCAGCTGCAGATGGGGGGTGAATAGCTGGTCTGGCTCTCTGCTCACACACACGACCTCCAACACTCCTGTATATCTCCTTTTATTACTCTGTGTGCAACCAGAGACCTATAAACACAATCTAAAATCACAGAGGA
Source organism: Trachurus japonicus (assembly GCF_045865225.1). Lineage (NCBI taxonomy): Eukaryota > Metazoa > Chordata > Actinopteri > Carangiformes > Carangidae > Trachurus > Trachurus japonicus. The sequence goes on from NC_140930.1 coordinate 19,992,632, forward strand.
AAAACAAAGAGAAGGAGCCATAAATAGAAACACGTCAAAGAGAGGATTGAAGTTAGACAAAGAGGTTATATAACGTTTGTCTGCTCAGTTTGCTTTAGAGATGTAGTGAGAGAGGAGACGTTCATTCTCTTGGCCACTTGTGTATGTCTATTCATTCATACTGGTTGTTAAATGTTTTGTATTACTCCTGATGGTAATGAAATTGAAAGCATTGCGGCAGACCCCTACAACCCGGCTTTATAGACTACCTACAGGAGGTGAAAAGGATCAAGCAAAAAGACAGCAGCTGAGGATTGTTTTAGTTATTTGTATACAACATTGGATGTGATAAATTACATGTAAAAGACTGGATTTGACACAGCATTTGTCTGGGCGTCTTGGCTTGTCTCTAAAAGCCTGCGAGACAAACTGAGGACAGTGAATGGTGCAAAGAGAAAAGCTTTGTCTTGTACTATGAGAGGACGTATGGAGTTCCCAGCAGCACTGACAGAGTGTGGAAGCTAATCTCTCATGCACTTTCATTTTACAATAAACTAAGTAGGAAAGAGACGAAACAGTGAATTCCCAAGTTCTCCTGCTGTGGACTAAGAGAGTCTTTGAATTGGAGTGCTACAAAACAAAATGTGAAAGCTCTTACACAAACACTGAGAAATGCCGCAGGGGCCTGCAGGGAAATCTGAAAGTCCAAAAGTTCATTTCTCCTGCCTGAGAAAGGTTGATTGGAGTGTAGGTGTCACAGTCTGTCACCATCAGCACTCACACAGTGACTGATTGCTGCTCGTCCATATTCTCTGTCAACTCATGTAGCAACACACAGAAGAAACATGCGACACACCATTTATCAAATCCAAACTTACATCATCTTAAACAGCTTTTTTTATGTCTATTCATTCATACTCACATATGACAGATATATCCACACTGTATGCTTCCACTGACAACTCTAATATTACTGATAACATCGACACGCTAGTAATGTTGTGTATTGCCAGAGACAAAAATCACATTTCAATCACAATATGGCAAACTGCAGTTTTCAAATGACAGGATTAATTTAAGATATTTTTGGCTGCACTGCAACAAGGACAGCCCTTTAATCTGGAATATTACTGCCTGGCTGGCAGCAATGTTGCAGTTATAAAATCAGAATTTGGCAATACTGTAGGTGGTCCTGACATACATTACTGTAGCTTTCAACCCAGTCTGGATTGCCAAAAAGCATTTAATCCATATGTAGCTACAGCTGACTTGTCTGTGTTTAGGTTATCTGGACTGCAGCACAGCCTTGTATGGAGCGGCTAAATAAAGGGGGGGGGGACCATTTGTATGTGTATTCATATTGCAGAGGGGGAATGGTTATTATGTGAAGTATCATATCTATATATCTAAACTCAAATCCAGTCTATGGGTACAATCTGTTGCTGTTGTTCAATTTCATTGACACAGCAGCTTTTTACCAGTTACTTGGCAGATTCACATGCTTTCACAAACAAAAAAAGAATGTAATGTATAAACATAGATTATTAGAATGGTTGCTAGGCAGCAGTGCGTACTGCACCATCCCCAAATCTTCCATTGACAGTTTTATTCAATAAAACAATGCAACTAGAATTTGACAAGCACCCCAAAATTTACAATTAACAAATAACAATTACTCTGATTTAGCTATTTCAACAGAGTTCACAGACAACATCACAAGACAAAAGAAGAGGTAAAAGAACCTAAGCAGTGTAAAAGACTTTCAATATCAATAAAACCATACTGGTATTATGTCTAAGGACCCGGCAGTAAGTGAGGAGAATCAAACAAATTTGTTTAAACAATAATCAGTAAGAAAACTGCAAAGCTTATGAGATAGGACCAAAGTTACAGTATCTGATTTCAGCTTGGGGTAACTCCAGAGTGTGTGGACACTTAAATGACTGGTCACAAACTTTGACCTCATATAGAATGTAAATAAATCTTCAATGTAACTGGGAGAAAAGCAGTCACACCTGCACATGTGACTGAACCAGTGGAGGCACTGGAGTGACCTACAAATGTCTGCACACTGGTATGGGAACTTACTGAATTAAGCCACTGCACCAACAAAAGCACGTGTTTCAGAGCTTGGCTGCAGGGTAAATATAGATAGACAACATACATACATACATACATACATACATACAATGCTGATGTAATGTGCTATTTCTGCTGAGAAAATTTGTGCATGTGTGCTCATGAATGTCCTTTAATGTACATTTTAATTCCTGGAGCTTTCCATTAGAGGATGAAATCACCTGTATTGTCCACAGCGCTCTGCTCAGAATCCACCGAGGCTCAGACTGCAGTGGGTAAAGGACTGCATGTAATTCAATGCAGATAATGTTGCACTTGAATGCATTTTAATCCCCTTTTGCCTATTCTCTGAAGACTCTTATTAGAAGCCATATGCAAAACCCAGAGGTGTCTACAGATGGCCTGTGGGATGGATACCCCCCCCCCCCCCACTCGTTTTGCATCAGCAGCCAGGTATAGGCAGACAGGTAGCACGCTGCCAGTGTGGGACTCTCTTTCCCGCCAAGAAGCATCAAAGTGAGGCTCACTTTTTGAACACTGGTCCCATGACACCAGCAGTGGATGAGAGGGGGCTGACCACCTGATTACACAGGGCAGTTTTTTTTCCCTAGCACCTGCCCTGGATGAAAGCCAGCCTGGACAGAACAATAGTTATGAGATGTGCAGGCCTTAGAAACCGAAGGATTAATCAAAGGTCACATCTAGACACAGGCTACATGAGCCAAAGGCTACAGACCAGAGGTCACTTCAGGTCATGTCAAGACAGCACACAGCAATGCATTTGCATGGCTTGGGTTTATGCACCATCCGGATTTCCAATCTCCTTTCCCTATGCATTAGAACATAAGCCTTCTCCGTGGCTTTAACAATGCACTGCTTCACCATGTCGTAGATAAATCCACCATCTGCTTTGTGTAATACCACAGCACTGAGGCCCAGATCAGCTCTCTGGTCCATTAGCACCAAGAAAAACAATGGTTAAAGGAAACATTACAGATAGATGACTGTATTAATCTTATATTTCAAATGATTTAAGAAAGTAAGCAGTAACAAGCTACAGAACAATGTCTTCCCCCCCTCTACTATTTATCTGTCTCTTTAGGAAAACTCTGGGCTTATTTTCATAGATACAAAAACTGAGAAAAATGATCCTGGCAAAAAGAAAATAATCTCTTGTTTTTCATGGCTTCCATACCTTACTTGAAATGTTATACTATGCATATTTACTTTTTACACCATTGCTTTGATAGGAATATGTTAATGGTTTAACTAAATAAATCCTTCCACAAAATGTACATGTTGAAATTCTAAAGCTGTCACATGAAGTCTATACAGGATGTGTTTAAGGCTCAGTAAACTTGGTTTGAAAGCTTTTTAGTGGGGTAATGGAATTCAGACCCAAAATCACATCCTGTCTCTCTGTGTTGTAGTCTGAGGTTTTCTCTTCTTTGTTTTGCTGTTTGATTGAGATGCATGTTCGTGTTTATTTCCCCCACTGATGAATGAACCATGTTTTCTTCTTCTAAAAAAAAAAGGCCTCCAACAAAGAAGGAGATCGGTGCACAACACAGGAGGGCTACTGGCTCAAATCTTATAAAGTTTTTACCAGCTCCTTCAGTGTTAGCCAGTCTGAATGTGGAGCCAGCACTGGCCTGGTTTCCATTGGGAAAACCCTACATGCTGCTACAGTAAATGTGCTCGGTAACATGATGGTTCATAATGTTTTATGTCTGTTTCCTTTAGTTGCAGCTATACGGTTGATAATGTTAGTATGGATGTGCTGGCTCACTGCCAGCGTCGATGTGCTCAGTATCTGTCAATACTGTCCAATCAATCATGGTTTGTTAGGCACAAAGACTTTTTTGGATTAAAATTAGAATTTCTTTAAGATTAATGGAGCTTTAACATCATGGTTACAAACACACAGTAAAGTTTCAGGGGAAATCTAGGAGGATTGAGGTGATGAGGCTGCTTTGGAAAGAGATTGCCTACAGCCTTTAATACTTGCTTATCATTTTGTGTATTGTTGTGTGTGATGGCCCCATAAAATTAGGCCTTCACGGTTACTGTTTGTTTATGGTTTATTTAAGTCTGTTCTGGCCTGCATGTTTTGCAGACTGCTAGAGGGCTATAATGTTAAACTCAGCCTTTTCTGCATTATATTCAAATGTTTATAGCTTTTTTCACAGAGCTATACGGGCTGTCTTTTGCGACGGTTAGATAAATGGTCTGTTTATTTAATGAATAAAAGATACGCACTGCGAGAGAATGTCTCTCCATTATGGAAGGATAAAATGTAACAGTTGTTTTCTCTTGAATTTACTCAGGAATGTTTTATTATATACATTTTCCAGGAAGTCTCATTTGATTGCATTCAAGATTTACCACACGGCATAATCTAGTTTGTTGCATCAATTTCACAGTTAAAAAACACAAGATACAGCGTGTACAGTAAAATCACGAATGTTAAATCTGTGTTGAGTCATCTCTCAAAATCAGATCAACCATGATTTAACCATCTGAGTCACTTAGTCCAAAAGTGTGACACCACTCTCCCAATGGGGAGCTTATACATCACGCATGGTTGGTTACAGTGCTGTACACATGTAAAGTATCTAAATTAATAAATAAGTAAATTACAAAATGACACAAGTGAGTAAATCCAACCAAAACATAAGACAGGGATTTAAAAAAGGATTTTTAAAAGCTGCTTAAAACAATCCAAAGATTCACTAAATGTGATAGATTGGAGGAAATGATTCCAGGGGATGTGGTGCTTTAGCCACATCCCCTGGAATCATTTCCTCCAATCTAGGGATGTGGCTAAAGCAACCTTTCGTAATGTTATGTGTAGCTTTATAAAACTACTAGAATTCAAATTCAAATGTGAAAGTGAATGAGTTTCTGACAGGATGCATGTCTCTATTAAGCTGGCAGCTAATGAATAGCTTCAACCAGAAGGTGTGTGGAGACTACAGGAGGATGCTCCAGAAATCACAGCTTGCCTCAATGTGAAAGGAGCTGAAGCCATCCATGAAATCATGTGAATCGAAGGCAGGTGTTTGTTAACAGCTGACAGCTCCTGCTGAGGGAAGCAGGCTCCTCTCAAGCAGGGCCAGAGAACGACTGACTGCGAAAACATTGATGTTCACTGATGATTCATCAGCAAACATATGTTTTCACTGATGCTAACACAGTGGAAAAAATTAACACAATTAATGAATAAGAGGTAAATAAGACATAATAATTTGAATCTGCATTCACACACATAAATTGAAACTGGCATCATAAATAGAAGGTTAACCAAAGGCAGAGATAATACATTCACATATTTTACACAAACTGAAGTGCAAATCCTCAACTACAGCCAATACTCCTGCTGGTGCTGCTATTTGGCAAATATAAAAATGACACATGTGAAAATAAAATACAAAAAATGGATCAACAAACTAAAACAAATACAGCTATACAATAATATAACAACACCACTGTAATTGCAACAAAGAACTTCCACTCTGAGATGTCTGATTGGTCTATAGTGCATAACTTTTTCATGTCTGTTAAAGGGATATTTCAACATATTGTCAAATTCCCATCGCCATAATCCCTATAGTTTTAGGGGTAGGTTTGTTACCTTTATTTGTCTGTGCAAGCTGTTTTTAGATCGGACGGGCAGAGATGCGAGCTGCTCAGCTAATGTAACAGAGGCTCATGGTATTTCCAGGCTTTCCCTCAAAACTCATCAAATACACAATCCAACAACTCCAAAACGCTCTCGTGGACAAGTTGGGACCTGAACATTCACCATGGTCCGGGTGGATGCCATCCCTTTCAAGTGGGGAAAATTTGCACATAACTTTACAAGGACTTTAACAAAAAAAATATCAAAGGGTTTAAGTAATAATAAGCTTTTTTCCAATTTAAGAGATATCAATTTATCAAGTTTTTAGGTTGCCATTTTTCCTGTAATGAAATCGGCACAATATCAAACTATTCAACTTTATGATCCTGCTCAGTTACAGTGTGAAATTTAACTGAACCAAGCTGAATTTAACTGTGGCTCAAGGCAGATTTACTTTACTCACATATAATGATGAACATCTTTTAGCAGTCTCCCTTATTAAAATGCACAGCAGGGGTATGCCCTGATTTTTTATGCAACGGCTGTACCAGGGCCAGTTCCAGGTTTAAAGTGACATGGAGGCTGAGGTTGGCTGACCAAGCACTATGAGGAAACATTAATCTACTTAAAATGTCCCTGTCAACTTCCCCTACCACTGGTGTATCAAGCAACAACTGTGACAGAGCATGAGCTCAACAATAGGAAGTTAACGTCTTGGGGATTGTCTGTCTGTGTGTGCAGTTATAACCGTGACGCAGCTCTAATAACTGTGACGTGCTACTTGTTATAGGAGGGCCGATTTGTAAAAGAGCAGTGATTTAGCTGGATTTTAATGGGAAAGCCCCAAACATGAACTGCCCCACTAATTCCAAAACTTTGCAAAGAGGATGACAGTTGAAAAGCTCAGGAGAGCAGCACACATGCAGGACGCACTCTACTTCACCACTGTGTGAAACAAGGAAGGAGAGTGTAAAATATTAACAACATTATATCTATGCCAAATACTTGACATGATGGTGAAAGTGTGTTTGAGCATGCTGCTGTCCTCGGTGCTGAAGCCCACAGGCTGAGAAGGCTTCACTCAGACGCTCTCCATGGTCCTGAAATACGACTACACAGCTCTGAGCTGGAGAGTCTCTCTCACAAAGAGCAACACTTTGGCCTCCAACAGGAAAGAATGGGCAGGGTGACCACACAAAACACTTAGTAGCCCCAACAATTTGGACAAAATGTAACGCAAATGCTTCATATTTGATATGACTCTGGATAAACAGGGATGACTAGGATAAACAGGCAGACAAACATGAGGAGGTGAGGTGAGGAGTTTCTGGATGTATTAGAAAAAGAAACAGTGAAAGAGTTGAAAAATACAGACAGAATTATTTCCAATAATAAACCCACTCACATTCAGGGCCAAGCCCAACCTCAGACTCTTTAATGACTGCTTTTGTATGGGTTTGGTTTTGTTGCACTGGTGCTTTTACACAATATACATTTTTAATGGATGAATAAAGATATCTAGTTTGTTTTGTGATGTCACAAAGGGTTGGGACGGTGTTGATGTCAGATAAAATTTGGTATGGGTACTGTGGAATAAGCCATTTGTGTGATAATCAGAAATGTTATATACAACGAAATCTTAAACCATTGCATAATATGGTAACATCACAGTTGCATAAGAAATTGCAACCCTGTGCGCACAGCGTGTGTCTGCCTGTCATTCAAACCATTCAGATAAGTAGTTTAAAACTATAACAATAACAGACAATTCAAGTTCAAATCAGGTTCAGGCCCAGGAAAACAGTCAATGGGTCGGGTCAGGTCGGATTTTGCTTCTACCAAGGCGACGGCCAAATCACCTAGGTGTCCCGCCTTTGCCTTAGGCAGGGAAAACCATGCAAACAAATAATCACACACAATCAGTGGGAGGTTGGAGCTGACCCAGGGAAAATGGTTGAAAGAAACAAGTCCGCTGACAGTGAAGGTGAGAGGAAACATGGCCCTTAGAGGACAGCTACAGGCATTTTCTTTATTGCTGTCTTCCACTGTAATTTGACTCGGGAGATTTCAAATCAGCCCTGTAGGAAAACTAACCAGCTGCTGTGTTTGGGTGCTAAACCTGACAAAGGCCATTACACAAACCTCCGCCTCTATCCTTTTGTTCAACGCAGCCCCTATTGTGAGTTTACAGGGATAAGATGATTTAGCAGAGACTGTAAACAGGTTATCCCACTAATCTTTAACTTGGTCCCTTAAGTTAATCTATTAGACTCAGCAGCTCTGAAAAAGCGGCAGATCAATGGCTGGAGAGGATGTGAAGCTAATGGGGTGAACAGACACATATTCTAGCGTCTGACACTGGATTTGCACACAGCTAATTTGTCCCAGCTGTAATTACAACCAAATCAGGTCATTAGCTGACCACACAGCCGGACCGAACTGCTGGAAACGCCAAGCAAAATGTTTCAGCTGGAGTAATGATTAAAGGCCCACTGTTATAAATCAAACTATCTCCAACTGACTATCCCTGAATTATTTATATTTAAAGAAGCTATAAGAGTTAGGAAGTTCAAGTATTTCATTACCCAATTTTTGAGATTTAAGATTGATAGCCCAATTTCCTTTTTCAATTGGAGTTAACATGTGAGTAATGCAACTAAACAAACAAATTGTTGACAGAGGAAGGTTCATGACTACATGATGACTTCACATGTGGCAGAAGACATTTATGAGAGGTTTGAAAGATTTAAGTCATGCTTGCTTTCACATGTAATGTCATACTGTCACAGAGACAGTTACTACTCTAACTAACGAGGAAAGTTTACTTTATCACCCATTTTTACGAGCAGTTTGTCTCAAAAGTGTTTTACACAGCATCATAACAACATCCTCTGCCCTTAGATCCTCACATCAACTGAGGAAAAACTCCCATAAAAACCCTCAACAGCTGGAAAAAAACAGGAGAAACCTCAGGGTGAGCGACAGAGGAGGGATCCCTCAGATGTGCAATAAATGCTATACAGACAAGGTACACTAGCACATCCTCAACTGGTGGGTCTTGAAATTATGATGCGTTAATGTGAGTCCCAGTGTGAGACCAGTTAAGAACCCCGGCATACTCTTACACATACATTTCTATACTTACACACACACACAATCACACACTAATAAACGTGAAACCTATGTGAGGTAACAGTTCATATATTTGTACTTCAGCCTGTGTACAAATTAGTTTGTTAGAAATTGGAACCATTCAGTATCTGTCAATACATTATTATTATCATATGTGTAAATAAAAAAGATAAACATGTGCATCCTTTTCCAAAAGTCCATCAGGCCATATTATTCATTCATTTTTTGTTAATCTCATGTACTGTCTCTATGAGAATTCTCATACCATTAATAAAAACTACACGGACACTCTGGCTCCAGTCTATGTTTAAAGGTCCAAAATCACAGCAGCAATAATAATAACAATGTCCACGCCAACTTTTTGGATTTGTCTGAGTTAGGGACGGAGTCAGGCACTGCCTAAATGGTGACATAGGAGCTTCAAAACCTGTAGGTGTCCATTTTTATTTACAGTCTATAAAGAGGCTTTAGTACCAAATAGAAAATATAGGCTAGATGGATTTAACCTTAACTCCTTGCTTAAACTAACATGAATTACCAAGTGCAGCTTGGAGTAGCACCTGTTTACTTTGTATTTAAAGGTGTTGTTCAATAATGCACTTTACATTTCTTTTAGAGATGTCGGAACAGGTCATGAATGCATTATGAGGAATCACAAATGCCATTCAAATCAATTCTCAATGCAAATCACACATTGCTCTAACCTCCAGAGCAATCAGAGATGAATGAAGTGAAGTTAAGTTGACTGATCAGGAAAAAACGATGCAGCAGTTTGATTGCTGTGACGTTTGAGGTTTAGGTAAAGTGCTGGATCATTTCTAAAGGGATTAGTGGTGTATAAATCTCTCACACAGCATTAAGCCAAGAGGTTCATTAATTATGAGGGCTATCAGTGGTGTGGACCATCAGATGTACTAACCTCTGTGGTCTGCAGCAGGCTGACCCACTTTCTGACAAAGCTTTTTATCACCTTGTTTTTCATCAGCTCCACTGCCTGCCCCAGCAAACTGGACTTTGTCAACTGTCTCAGATTTGATGTATGGTAGAGAGGGACTAATATGGTGCAGAGAATGAGTGTGTTACAGAGTCTGTGTGTTTAAAGGACGTAGAGAAACGGGGGCCCAACACCTGACAGGTTGACAGGTAGAGCAGGGTGAGTGCTCATTAGCATGGTTAAATATGAATTTGATCTATAACTTTGTTAAAGCAGATATCAGTGGAATGTTTTTGTTAATATAAGTCCTAAATAGTCCTATTTTCCGTCAGCAATCACTTACATGAAGTATTTCAGCCTAAACACGAGTCTCTCCGTCACTCTGCTCTGCTGTAACCCGAGGAGAAAATTTTCCTTGTGGGATACAAGTGTTATCCAATGAGGGGAGAGAACGGCATGAAGGGCTGTGTGTGCAGCCAAGGGATGCGCGTGAATGTGGTGACGTAGCACGAGGACCAATTGATGCCTGACAAGGGCGGGGGCTGCTAACTCATGGTGCGTTCAAGGAAACTCGTACTTTGTGTTTTTCCTTCCTGTGAAGTCATACCAGTTCGATCTGGTACGAGTTCACGGGTCGGAAGTTACGAGTGGCCGTTATAGGGAACTTTCACAGACAACAGGACGGTAAAAACACGAGCTACGGGTTACCTGGAACGCTACCAAGTCGTAGTTGTGACTTGAAGCTGTAACTTACGGTTTCAAAAGCCTGCCTTGAACACAGCATTAGCCGAAACGGCCGTGCCGCTGTTATCTGCTTTAACACCTATTGTATTTCAGGGGTTATAATCAGAACCAATGCTCGACCAAGTCAATGCCAACTCGCGAAAAATATGTCTATGCCTGTTTTGTTTTTTTTTCAATACTGTGAGTACCGGATATACAACTTTGCCCTCGGCAGGCCATGTCGATTCCTGGCGGGACTGACGTGGGCAGTATGTGAGTCTGAGCATGCACGTGGTCTCGGTGCGGCAACAGTCAAACTCCCGGTCCATTTGTTATGTTAACTATAAAGCGGCTCTTTTCCTAGCTTTCTCCCTGCCCATCCCCTATGCCACTGCAGGATCACTGAGAAACCAGGAGTTGGAAAACCAGAAAGGGTTAGGGTTCTTGAACAGCCAGCCCCAAAAATTTGATTTTTGACACGAGGGAGCAGAGCCTGAAATAGATCCAAGAAGTGGTAAAAGCAGATGGAGCCAGTTCAGCTCCTGGACCAAGTGTAGTACCTGACAAGGTTAACAAGCACTGCCCAGTAGGCTACTGCTCCAATGCCTCTGGAAACTCCTCTACTCTACATACAAACTGGTCATTGGAAAGCAATGGAGATCTGCTGAAGGGTTGTGGATTCCTATGGACAACAGCATCATATGCAGAAAAGCATCAGATGTCTGTAGACAAAGATTGTTGTAACCAGCTAATGTATTTAGAAAGTAAACTAACAGAACTCCAAAGGTTCGTAAAACACAGTAGGTATATAACCAAAGCAACTAGAAAAGTCACAGACCTCTCTTGTCTGTGACAGTCTGTGACTTTTCCTAAATATAGGCCTATGTATTTGATGGTTTCTGGAGCCTACAACTTATTAAAGGGATATTCCCATGGTCCAACGCACCGTGACACCGAGTTAGACCCCCCTCGAGAGATGAAGTCTGCTGACCGCTATAGCTTCTCACACCATAACAAACAGCGCAGTCTATTTATCCATGCAAACCGCGATCAAAAAGCCACTCATAGCCACAAATAATGCTCAGAACAGCACCAACCGTCACCAACAGTACAAACAGGGTCCCAGCACATAATACGAGGCATCAAACATCTGTTAGCTTTGCCTGGTTTCTATTGAAAAGAGACGAAAACAACTCACCCACTCTCCTCCAGTTATACGTTATACAGCAACTTTCCACGTCCAGCATAGCCTCCAGGCACTGATAAAACACGTCTGAGTCCGACTGGCAGCACAATCATTCAGTCTCAGTGGCCATGGTCAGGCACTGACCACACATGACCACTCGAGCCCCCCACGTCCAGCACATAGCCTCCACCGCAGCTGTCCCTCTTTCACTTTTCTCTTCCATCTCCTTCAGCTTGTCTTCAGTAAACTCGGTCTCAAACTGATAGGGCCGCCCATCAAAATGAAACCAGTCGTCGTTGTTCTCAAACTAAACTCAGCCGTGTTGTGCCGTCTGAGCTTCACTATTTTACAGACAGTCGTCCTGATCTCGCGTGTGACGTCGCGTCTAATCTCGCGCTTGTTTACATGATTTTCTCCCGCAAATATCTAAAGTTAGAAATGCCCAATTCCATTCATGTCCCTGTGAACACTCGATAATAACTTTTATAAACGGATAGACAAGATACATTGGAACTTTGACTGCATTGCATGGAGTAGGCTAATAATCACACATTTTCATCGGGACTGCCTACTTCACTTGGTAGCCTATATCGTTTCCACGCCAGCAGACTACCTATGGGTGGGTGAGTTGTGTTTTGGTCTCTTTTCAATAGAAACCAGGCAAAGCTAACAGATGTTTGATGCCTAGTATTATGGGACCCTGTTTGTACTGTTGATGACGTTTGGTGCTGTTCTGAGCATTATTTGTAGCTATGAGTGACTTTTGAACGCCGTTTGCGCGTGGAGAAATAGACTGGTGGAATATCCCTTTAAGATTAACACTCTAAGCATTTATTCCACACAGTGACCACTTCAAACAGCTGTTATAGACCACTGTGGCCAGCTGTGGCTAGCTGTGGTTACAGGAATTATTACAGTTAATTGTTTCCATTTCATAGTTTTCACGTGTATTCTCCTTAAAGTAGACTTGTAGTTCTCGAGACCGGTCTTGGTCTCGAGACCGGTCTCGTGACTGCTTTTTCGTGGTCTTGGTCTTGTCACGGCCTCGACAGTCTTTGGTCTCGGTCTTGTCTCGGTCTCGGGTCTCTCGGTCTCGCAATGTCTCGGACTGGCAGCGCGGTCTCGAAGGGAATGTAACCTATCCAGGCAGGCAAGGACAGTTTTTTTTTTAAATACAGCTATCATTATACGCCCCCTTCAAGTACCAATCACGTACATTTTGTGACACAGACGGCGGCGCTTGTCCTCTCACGCTTCCCCTCCCTCCTCCTCCCCCCTGTTCTTTGTTTGTCATGTCTGTGTTATATTGTTCTATAACAGAACCACAGGCATCATATTTTGATAAAGTGTGTTATTGAGATGCCATTGCACACATCAAGGTGACAGAATCTTGTGATCACCAGTTCTTCCTCTTGTTAATTTGAAGTACAGTTTTTGTACTATAAACTATTTGTATTTTGCATTTGATTTAATGCATTTTTTGGTGCACCTGCGTGTGTGTCTGAGTATTTAATTACAGTATTGTGCTTATAATGGCCTTGTTTGAATAAATATATGGCATCATTGGCCTTTGAATAATATTTGCATATCGTTGTGATTTATTAGGCAATGGCCTATGCCATTTCAGTAATGCTGATATTATAATATAATAATATTTAGAATTAACATTTTATCTACAAATTAAGGACAATTTAAATTGGTGACATATTTCCAATTCATTAGACTTTTTTTTTAAGGTGCAGGGTGGTGTTGGGGGCTTGTTATTTTGTTAGATGACTTTAGGACTATAGTCATGTCAGTCCTTAACAGCACTCAAGAGCCAATCCTCAAATAGTGTAGTACGGTGTGGTCATGCAATTGCTACACGTATTAGATTTTTAGTCAATTGATGAAAACATTTATAGTGAGTTCACACACAAGACATGTACTGTCACTGTATTATTGTGCCTGTAGTTGAAATAATACATTTCTCATATACTAAGCAGCTGAACCCAATATGGTGCTTATGTTCTACAACTCATGCAAAATGGCAAAAACAACTTTTTTTTTTGGTCTCGGTCTCGGTCTCGGTCTCGAGCTGAACTGGTCTTGGTCTTGACTTGGTCTGTCTTGGTCTTGGTCTTGGTAGTGTCTTGGTCTTGATACTAGTAGGAGCCCCAGGAGGGGTCCACGTGCACCCCCCTTATTTTTTTTTCTATTCTGGATTTTTTGCATCCTTGGAACCTCTAAAATAGAGATTTGGGTGATCCCCGGAACAAAACCTGTCCAAAATGTGTTTTTTGCAATGTTTTAGTACCCCTATGATACCTGTGGAATTGTTGCCAGGAATGCCAGTCAGACTGTCTTTCAAAGACTGTAGCACGCTCAAATTTCGAGCGAGCCCAAAGATAGAGATATCAATGTATTCGGGACAACCTCAGGTTTCCAGTGTGACCAAGTTTGTTAAGCTACCTTGTCAGAAAGGGAGCTAAAAACCTAATGATTTAAAGTCAGATGAAAATTTTGTGAGGGAAAAACAGCCATCTACATGTTTTCAAATGGTCCCTTGACCTGTCACCTAGATGTATGTGAATGGAAATGGGTTATATGGGTACCCACAGGCCTCCCCAATCCAGACATACCTAATTTGTGTGAATCTAATGCCGTTTTGGGGGAGAACCATGCAGTAATTTGCATGCAGTAGCCTACAAATATGTCATTTTCGCCTATATACAAAATGGTGTATTTGACTATTTCTGCACACTGGGGGTTCATAAACAGTCACAGAATTGCATGAATTGGGTATGACTGGATAGCTGAGATGCTTGTGCATCCAGTCAGCCTATTCAATTGTGATTTTAGTCCATTAAGTAGTGTATTGGCACAAATGGTGCTTATTGCTTGTCTTGAGCAATAAAGTCGATAAGAACAAGTTGGGATTACATGTTAAACAACAACCCTAGGCAAGTGTGGGAAGGCCTAAAATACATATTATCAGGGAAACATGGCTGGGTCTGTAAGGTCATTTTAACAGAGGAGCTAAACCACTTCTTTACCCGCTTTGAGAAACCCAAAGCATTCCAGCCTCCCACACACCGCTGCCCATAGTTTCCTCTGAGCATATCCACGGACACACTCTCCCTCAAAGAACATCAGGTTCACAAGTGTGTTTAAGTCAGTGAATCAGAAGACAGCTGCTGATCCTGATGGAGTTCCTGGCAAAGTATTTTAAGTGTGTGCTGATCAGCTGTCTACTGTATTTACAAAAATATTCAACCTCTCACTGACATAAGCCACTGTCCCTCACTGCCTGAAATCAGCCACCATAATCCCTGTTCCCAAATCCACCACCATCAGCGGCCTCATTGACTTCAGACCCATCACCCTAACACCCGTGGTCACCAAGTGCTTTGAGAGGCTGGTCCTAAGGCACATCAAGGACCGCTTCCCATCAGTTTGCCAACAAGACAAGCAGGTCCACCGAGGACGCTACCTGGAACATCCTTGGACTTCTGTTACAAATACGAATACAAATTACTTTACAAATTAATTTGTCTGTGATTGACCATTCGCAGAAGAGTCTTCTGACAATTTGCAGAAGAGAAGACTCTTTGTAGCTACCTTCAGCCTGATGGCTTTCTTCGTCCTGCAGTGAAGACAGAGGAGCCGTCCACCACCACTGCTTTCCTGGTCCATCAAGGTGTCATGAAGAGGATGATCCAAGTTATTCAGAATGGCCTCCTCCATCTTCAGTGTGGAACTTCAGGGAAACGTCATTGAGGTCAGTGCCTCAGGATGTTTGGCCTGTATCCTAGCAACGACTGCATGGAAAACTTTGCATTGAACTTGAGCAGCAGCCGTTGGTGGGATGTACACAATTGTTATGATTTTGAAACAATCTACTTTCTGAGTCCAATATCTCCGGCTCATCACTCTTGATGGGCAGGGAGTTGACATTTCCCTTGATAATTGACGGCAGAAAGGACCCATTTCATCTCCACTTCCAGGCCTTTAACCTTTACTCCACTAGCATGGCAACCACGAAAGCACATCTTCATCTCAGCTGGAATAGGGTGGCATCCTCCACACTTACTCAATTTTCAGGGAAAGTTAGGATGCTTTTCGACTACAGCTCAGCATTCAATACCATCATACCAGACAAGCTGGTCACACGAAACCTCCCTCCTACCACCTGTGCTTGGATTAAGAATTTTCTTTCTAACCATCCACAGTCTGTTAAAGTTGGTGACAAGAGCTCTTCCATCCTGACTTTTGGAGGCACAAGACTGACCCCCCCCCCCTCCTGACCTTGCGGAAAGGGTTTCCACCTTTAAGTTTGTAGGGATCCATATCTCAGAGGATCTATCGTGGTCAGCTGACATAACTGTCCTTGTCCAGAAAGCCCAGCAACGTCTCCCCCTCCGAGGGTCTTGAGATGGAACAAACTGCAGGAAGACCTTCTCATCTCAATTGAGAGTTTGCTGGTGTATGCCATGCCATCTGTATGGTATGCTGGCTGCACTGTGACTGACAGGAAGAGACTGCAGAGAGTGATAAGGTCTGCAGAAGAAGTGATCAGCTGTCCACCTCCCGCCCTGGACTATATTGCTAGCTCTGTTGCCTCTCCAGAGCTACAGCAATTCTCAGTGATCACTCCCATCCAAACCATCACCTGTTCAGCATGCTGCCCTCTGGGAGCAGGTACAGGTCCATCAGGTCCAGGACAAATCATGAACAGTTCCTTCCCCTGAACAGTCATTACTCTAAACACACAGTAACTTAACACAATAATATCCTCAAGAGCTCATGTATGAAATGCAATAACTAATGGTATAGGAGGAAGAAAAATTGCAAACATAAACTACTGTAGGAACCACGGACATGTCCCATACATAATTCCTCTTGCAGAGGAAGCTTGATTTTAGTATTCCTCTTTATCATCAAAAGTCTCTGCTTCAATGGTCTCATCTTGTTGTTCTTCCTCTTCTTCGCTATCTGCCTCCTGTGTGAATATGTCAACCAGAGATGGAGGCATTGTCGGTCCAGCCGTCAAAGGTAGCTGCCCGCTTGTAACCTGCAACTCTATGGTTGCAGCGATCAATGTGGGTGGAGAGACAGCACTGTGGTGGATGGCGACAGCATTGTGATGGTGGGAGGTGTCTAAGGTCCACTTCAGACTTAGCTGAGAGGGACTCATCCTCTCTGACCATCTTGTGTATCATCTTCACATGCACTGCATTAACTTTCTTTTGGAGTGGCAGGTTACAAACAGGCAGCTACGCCCATCTCTGAGCAGCCTAAATGACCTACATCTGGTAAATAATATTATATTGTTAACTGTGTTTGCTTTTTTATGTATAACAAGAACATATATTACAAAATGATTTTCACCAGGGATGAGAGAAGAATGAAGATGGAGTACTGTGGAGTACTATGGAGTACTGTGGAGTAGTGTGGACTGCTAGACCCATAATGCCTCCATCTCTGGTTGACATACTCACACAGGAGGCAGATAGTGAAGAAGAGGAAGAAGAGCAAGATGAGACCATTGAAGCAAAAATTTATGATGATGAAGAGAACTACTGAAATCAAGCTTCATCTAGAGGAATTCTATAGGGGACATGTCCCTGGTTCCTACAGTAGTTAATGTTTGCAATATTTCTTGCTCCTATGACCATAAGTTATTGCATTTCATACATAGTTACTAAATGGCTACATTTGGTGAAATTACTGTTTAGCACACGTGAATAAATCCTCCAATGTTCATTTCAAAGAGTGATTGAATTATTGCTCATGATAAGCAATAAGCACCATTTGTGCCAATACACTACTTTATAGACTAAAATCACAATTGAATAGGCTGATTGGATGCACAAGCATCTCAGCTATCCAGTCATACCCAATTCATGCAATTTTGTGACTGTTTATGAACACCCAGTGTGCAGAAATAGTCAAATACACCATTTTGTATATAGGCGGAAATGACATATTTGTAGGCTACTGCATGCAAATTACTGCATGGTTCTCCCCCAAAACTGCATTAGATTCACACAAATTAGGTATGTCTGGATAGGGGAGGCCTGTGGGTACCCATATAACCCATTTCCATTCACATACATCTAGGTGACAGGTCAAGGGACCATTTGAAAACATGTAGATGGCTGTTTTTCCCTCACAAAATTTTCATCTGACTTTAAATCATTAGGTTTTTAGCTCCCTTTCTGACAAGGTAGCTTAACAAACTTGGTCACACTGGAAACCTGAGGTTGTCCCGAATACATTGATATCTCTATCTTTGGGCTCGCTCGAAATTTGAGCGTGCTACAGTCTTTGAAAGACAGTCTGACTGGCATTCCTGGCAACAATTCCACAGGTATCATAGGGGTACTAAAACATTGCAAAAAACACATTTTGGACAGGTTTTGTTCCGGGGATCACCCAAATCTCTATTTTAGAGGTTCCAAGGATGCAAAAAATCCAGACTAGAAAAAAAAATAAGGGGGGTGCACGTGAACCCCTCCTGGGGCTCCTACTATACTGTCTGGTCTTGGTAGTGTCTTGGTCTCGGTTTAGGCGGTCTTGACTACAAGTCTACCTTAAAGTGATACTCCAATGCAAAATATGTAATTTGGGTGTTATAGCCTGTGGCAAGTAAAAAGCCAAACTGTAGCCTATGGTAATTTGATTATTATAATGATATTGAAAACAAAATTAATGGCTATTGACCCACACAGAATCAGAGACGTTAAACATCATTACAGAGAATATGAGGTCAATCTACTCACCGGTCCACCTCCACAATTCTCGCTGTGTTCATACTGAGGCTCTTACAGTACAAACTATCACTAACTTTGTACCAGCTACAGTACAAGTTCAAGTTCAGTAGTGGTGACAGAGTTAAGCAACTGTGGTGATGCTGGTTTATGGCTAGATTTGCTTTTCACCTCAGCTGATTGTATTTATGCCTCAAACATAATGATTAGTGAAGATGACCCTGCTGCTGTACATTTACAGTAAAATGTATTAACTGACCTGAATAAGATCAGGTCCCATGTAGAACTGTCAAAACAATATAGCCTACTACAATAATTGTACAAATTCATAAAATAGAATATAGGCTACTTTAATTCTTCTTTATCTAAAAGGAAACAGTCGTGGTCTCACCTGCCCGTCACTGAGGGCTGATGCACTCTTCGGGCTTCACTGAGCACCAAGTCATGCAAAAAACATGCCATCAACAGGGAGGGGGGGATAACCTAAAATAGCTGATGCATATGAGAACCATTCATATTGATGAGTGTGTCAACGGGCACTCCGGAGACTTGCTGATACTGATTTGTGATTCACATGTGCACCTGAACATCATTAACAGATACTGTAGTAGCCTACATGACAAATCCAAGCAAACCATTTTTCATCTCAGGTTAAAAATGTATGTTCCACACATGAACCTCTCATTTTCTCACCAATACAGATCTTTAGTAATTATGTTCTATTACTCCTCAGTTCAGAAATTATATAACAATTACCATACCTGTACTTATTATTCTTCATTTTTGCTCTTAAATGTTAAGTTCTTGTGCTTAGTTAAACTTCCAAAGTAACAGTAGGCGGTTTAATATGGATGGTATTTTGATATCATCCATTGCTGATGTACAAACTTACAATAACATCTCTACTGCCACCTGAGAGGACAGGGTCAGACCAATCTGCTGCAGTGTGGGCTGGGACAGTGAGAGTGTCTGTGAGCAGTTATATTAGAGGCAGGACCAACAACCAGCATGTGACCACCACCAGTAGGGCTGCTGCTGGAGTGCAGCAGCACAGAGAGGGGGGCAGGGCTGAGTGAGTCTTGTGGTTGGGGCTCACTGTCTCCACATAATGGCAGCTTGGGATAACACTACTGCATGCTCCAGTCAGGAAGTGAAGTACGGGAATAAGGAATATAAAAACTGAAGTCCTAAAAACACACAGCTGTAGCAACATTTTCTACACAATAAAGTGCTGTCCTTCACCTTTACACCATTTAGACCTTCACAGCCTCACAGACTCCATCACTCACCAGGAGATGTCAGGGAAGTTTGTGAAGGTTCAAGAATTGGGCCAAGGTGTGCAATGAGCCACACAGCACACAAAACAAACTTGGAGTCCAGAAAACTTTCTTGGATTAGGCATCTGACAAGCGGTTTGGACTAAATCTAAGTTACGATACTGCTACCACACAACTGCTACAGGCTCTTTTGTACATATGCCACATGAGTCTCCAGCAAAAACAGACTGAAAAATACCTGTTTGATGTTATTTTAACATCATACCAGAGGTATTTAAAAAGAAAAAAGAAAAAAATCACCTTCCACCATAGTTGTCCATATCCAGGACGAATTGAAATATGTCACAGACATGGGGGGGAAATCTATATATTTTTCACCATTTTCACAAACAGCTGTCATGGTCGTGGCATTTTCTGTCATACTTAAAAAAGAATTCATAATAAGAAACCACACTGAATCTGTAACTGAACCCAACCAACACTGACGTAACCTGAAGACTTTAGAGGAAGAGCTGCAACACAGGGCCTCACTCACAAAACACACAGGCAGCAGAAACTCGCTTGCACTTTTTGTGTCTGCAATCTCAGTGTTTCAGTTGCTTCCCAAAGCTTAGGACCATAAAGGAGGGTCAGCACAAAGAATAAAGGAGCTTAACACTGGAGTTGTTTTGGTACAAGTTCCTCTGTGCAGCAGGTCACATCAATTAATCAAGGGAAATTAATGTATGCAGGATTCAATGTATGGTCTCAAACACTGGCAAGGAAAAGGTGCAGTGAAAGTGCCTTCATTGTGAAACTGTCTCTGGCTCAAACTTACAAGCTCTTCATAAAAAAGAAGATTCAAACTTCAAAGACGTTTAAAGAAATAAAAGCAAAATCCAAATACTGGGAGCACGGGAATACAAGACACAGGGGAAACCTCACAAAGGTAAACTGTAAAAGACCCAGGAAACAAACAAGGTAAACAACCTCAGATTAAAATGAGAAGTAAACACTTAAACACCAGTCCCAAAAGAAGAGTCCCTTCTGGACAGAATATGACACTGACAATCATCTTCTGTTACATGGCTTTACAATTCAGTAGTCATTTCTAAATGTTTCAACTAAAAGTTTAGGTTAGATTTAGTTCATTTTTGAGGTTTATGTAACAAGACTTTTCCTTGCGCAGCTATCAGCTTTTGAATACATTTATTTTTTATCAAACAGGGGGGAAAAGACCTTCTAAGATTCCTGAGCTAAAAGCAAGGTTTTACTTTATTTTATACTTAACATTCATCCATTCTCTGTCACTCTCCCCATCAATCTAGCCTCGTAAACCAGCCTCTCGCGGAAATGCATTTCATTTCATTTCTCGGGAGAGTCTGGCCTCATTCCCCCTGTAAGCGTTTGGGGTGGGCGGGAGCTGGGCGGGAGTAGTAGCGTTGACAGACAACCCCATTCAGCCAATCAGCAAGTTGGTGTAGTGACGGGGCTTTGCACCATGTCGGTCCCTGATTGGCCAACGTGCTGTGTCTGTTACACCCACGTCTGTATTCTTCCAGTGTCTCCTCCCCTCCCTGTATCTCTCCCTCTTTCCTAGGGGCGGGCCCCAGATGCAGGCTGCTGCTGCTGCAGGGCACACACCTGAGGCTCATCTGCTCATCAACCCACTGCTCAAAGACACCGGCCCTCCACTCATTCATCGCCAGATCTTTACAGTCACCACGTTGGTAACTTTGTCAGGCTCCTTCTCTGTGATCTTTAGTATCCAGTGTTCTCTAGTCTCCTGTGTTTTTGTGTCCTTAGCCTTTTTTCTCTCCTTCGTGTTTTTGCTCCCGTGTCTCCTGCCTCGTTTTGACCCTGTCTCCCTGTGCTCCCAGATTCCCTGCCCTGCCAGCAAGCAGCCGCTCTGGACCCGCTCCCCCTTCCCCGGACCCTCTCCCCCACCACGCCTCACCGTCCTGGCCTGCCTGCCCTCCTGTGTCCTCCAGCTCCCTCTACCTCCCTCTCCTGCTCTCCAGCCCCAACCTCCCCTGTGGATTCAATAAAGTCCGTATTGTGGGTTAACTCAGACGTCTGCCTTCTTGGTCCACCAGCCACCTGTTGTCACAGTGTCAATCACAGCGGTGACGCTGATTGGCTCGGCCTTTTGAGGGTTTCAGGCCAAACGCTTACAACGGGGATGAGGCCAGACTCTCCCTCAGAAATGAAATGAATTGCATTTCCGGGAGCGGCTGGTTTACGAGGCTACCATCAATCTGCTCAAACCCCTCCTTTAGGGGATCCCCAGGTGCTCCCAGGCCAGATGAGAGATATAATCTCCCCAGTGTCTACCCAGGTTACCTACAAATTGGATGTGCATGGAAGACCTCCAACAGGAAGCTCACATGAGGCGTCCTCACCAGACGTTTAGACCACCTTTCATCTCAAAGCAGCAGCTACAGCTGAGCCCAGCAATCCTGCTATGGAAACTCTTCATAGTTTCTAGAATACAATCCAGTGCAATGGCAGCCAATTGACAGGCCCAGTCAGAGGCCTGCGTGTGACAATGTATTCAAACAGTCAACGATAAACAATAAATCCTATGTAAAGGTTTTGTTTTTTTTAATGGAGCAAGAAATAGCTGAGTTATTACGTCAGTAAAGCAGGTGAAACCACAGGACGGATCTAATCTAATGGGATCTAATGCTATCTTGAACTAAGCCAAGGTTCATTAAGTAGCTTTCTAACTTCTTCCCAGTGTTGGTGCACTGACCAAGCCCCAAAATGCATTGTTTCATCCTTCAGAAGGCTGGTGAGCCTGCAGGCCCTTGTCCTAGCTGAACACTCAATTCATTAGGCTTTATGAAACTGTCAACTGTGAAGCTGAGGGTCCCACAAGACGCTCCAAGTGAAGGTCAGGAATGATGATGATATTGATTTGGAGGCAGAAACAGAGTCATTTGGCAGTCTCATCTCACTCCACTGTTCCCTGCTCGTCCTCCGTCCCTGCAGGGAGTCACTGTTCACTCATTTATGTAATGATGAAACAAGGGCAACAATCTTTGCTGCTCTTCGAATGGTCTGATGCTGTGCATGCAGTAGTCATTTCATGCAGTTTGCTGTTTAACACACAATGGGATATCTGTTTCATTGTCCCATAAACATCCATACGATCCATATGATTTTATGCAGCTGAACTAGAGAGATACATACAGTACATCTCTCCTTCTCATCCCCATGTGGAGGTTTTCCATGTTGTCTTCAAGTTCAGGTCCTCAGAAGTCTGGGACTTTTAGAGCATAGGTGATGAAACTCTGGGACCTCAGGTGCTGCACCTGGAATCTGCTGGAACAACTCTCTCTGTTTCAGGCCCACAGCTCCTGATACTCTTAGTACTAGAGGGACCACTTTGACTTTTCTTCCATATCTGTCTTCTCATGCTGCCTCCTCCTGATGTTACCATGAGCTAGGATTGCCACATTTATCACTACTGCCCTCTTCTGCTTCTTGTCAACCACCTCCATGTCTGGATTGCTGGTCAGAAGCTGTTTTGTCAATCAACATCTGGCAGCGTTTAAGAGTAGCGTTATTGTTTGTCAGAACTCTGACCTCATTGGATATTAGTGGAAAATCTGGCTGTAAAACAATGGTGATGTGAAATAGATTATAAAGCAGTCTCTCAAGGGAGCCATTCACTGTGTCAAAACCCAACTTTCACTTTAATCACAAGATGATAATTCCCCATTCTATTGTATCTTCTTTTACACTTGTGTTAATATTGGATTGATGAAGAATGACTGGCTTGATGGTGGATCAACACAATGGATTGTTTATTAGAACAACAATACACAAACTCGGATGATCCAGTCTATTCTTGTTTATTATTAGTAGTAGTATCGGATAAAAGAAATGAAGGAAGAGCAGGAGATCATAATGTAGATTAGACATAATAATAATAAATATCAGTTAATTAGAAGGTGCTTAATGTACGGGGGGTATGAACTCCCACTGGTGAGCTGGTTGCCTATAGGTTAACTCTGGGCCCAGAGTGAGGTGTGGTGGTAGGAGGTGGGGATTTTCAACACTCTGTAGTATTGGGATGGTCATCAGAATACAACAGATCACATTACGTAGATCACAGTTTCTCAGTAGTTGTGGTTGTGTGTAGTGTAGTTCCAACAACCACACAAATAAAATAAATGAAACGCTGTCTGGGCACAGGCCAGGGTCAAGCAAACAGTGTAGGAATGAGTTAGTAGTAGTTAGCCAGGCTCTCCTTCATGTGGACCATGAGCCATTCCTCAGGCAGGATTTATATCTGGGCTCTTCTCGATACATCGAAACAGCAACAGCACACTGTGGCATCGCTGTACTATAGAGGTTATGTATCTTCACTAAGAGTGTGTGGTCATATAGCATTTATTTTCTGAGCACCGGTGTCTTTTTTTAGGCAGCCACCTGGAGAAAGAGTTCTGCAGAAACACTGAGGGCTTCAACTTGCCATATTGAAAATCTCTGAACTTCTCAGGAAGATGTTGGTGTCATTGTAAGACATCATTGACACACTTAGAACTGAGGCTTTTGTTCCTAAACATCCTGCAGCAATGCATGTTGGGAGATCTTCTCAGACCTGTGTTAGATAACTTAAGCTAGAAAGCTAGTTGTTTTAAGACATTATATAATGAACGAACAAAAGTATTGAGATATATAGCTGTTCCCTCTCCAAATTCTATAGCTTGGCTTCAGCTCTGTTCTCAATACAAATTAATTAATTAATTGAATAGGATTTCTGTATTTATGATATAAACAGCAGTAGGCTAAGTCCCAGCTGGTCTCTGACACCACATACAGATGGTATTACAGCTTGTGTAAAGCACCATAGCAACATACTCTTGTCAATACTGATATCAAAAGGGTAGTTGATTCAGCTTTAATGGCATCATAAACCATCAAGACAAAGATGGTTCCCTATCTTTGTAGTGGCTGCGAAATCTAGTTGTCTATTGCTTGATGATCTGTAAGGATCTACCAATCAAAAGAGTTTTTTCACAAATCAATTCCAGGGTGTGCACACTGTCATGTGAATTCAGTTTCAGAGTGTGTGCGACACTTCTTCACTTCACTTCTTCGAATATGAAAAAATAGTTTTCAAGCTCTGGCTGGTAGTCTTGGAGTATGTCTGCTTAATGAACTCCTAATCAATGAGTCAGACATCTAGCATTTCCTCTTGATAAAAGAGTTTTAGCTTCACTTCTGAAGCTACTGCACCCAGCAGCCAGCCCCCCCATGTTGGCCAAAACAACTGCTATGGCGTCTGCCTGTCCGACTGGCCTGTTGCTCACCTTTCATCTGTCCCAAGTTGAATATAGGGACATTTTCTAGGACAGGTACAGGCGGGGCACAGGCCACCAAAAACACCCAACTGTCCTTGAAAAGTGGAGACATCCAGTGGCTTTACTGGAAAATCAATCCAAGTAGAGATTGTGAGGTTTTTACCAGCACTGCAGCAATTGAATGAGGCTAACTGGTCACTGTGTTAGCAGGAACATCAGGGAGCTCTGAGGGAGAGACTAATAAGATGATGGATGTCTTGCTTACTAAAAGCCTCACTGCCGGTAAAGTGAAGGCTTGGGTAATAGCTTAAAGTGAAAACGGTTTCCTGCATTGTTCTTACAGTAGTTTTTTCTTCGTGCCAGGTGATTTAGGAAGAAAACTCAAGCTGCTGTGGTGTGGGTGCTCACTTTAATTGAAGTTGCATGACTATCTATCATCATCCTAAGACGCGGCTGAAGTTTGGATAGCTACGCAGGGGAAGCTTTAGTTTAACAGCATATAGGAGCCTTGTGGTTTTGATGACAGGAGCTCGGCCTCAGCTGCACACTGCTCAGATTATGAGGCCTACAGTGGATGTGTATAGCCTCATTAGATACAGGAGTACTTGGAGGAGATAAGCACAGAGCTCAAAGCAGAATTATTCACATATTAACTCACTCTAATCCCTGAGGCGTTCAAGAGTTGGGGGTTTTGTTAACTGTTACGAACTTGCACTCATGGTGTTTTTAATGTATAATATAAAAAGCTCTCTGCCTCCTATGCGTTCTTTTCTATGAGCATAGAGTTGGTGTTTCAAACCCTTCATTTGCATGAGACAAGAGTCACGTTCTTTTCAAGTTCATCTTTATTTTATCCTCACAGGTCACACTCAGTCCTGCTGGTGTTGTGGTGCTGAGCAAGTATATGCAGAGCTGGACATTATGAGAAAGAAGGTAGAGGTGGTGTTAGTGAGATGAATGTAACAGTTAGTGTATTTAAATGATTCATTGTAAGTAGAAGAGTAGACAGGGAACACAGAAATACCATAGTTCAGAGAAAGCAAGACTGGGACTGCAACATACGTATGTCTGGACCAGTCAAATTCAGAACTGAGACACCAGCTGACACAATGAGTAAAATTGGTAAAAAGAAAACACAAACAAACAGTATGCAGCCATTCACTATTTTTAAAGCTCTTCTCACCGACAGCCAACCTGAAAGGCATGTTGTTTTCAGATCATTTATTAGGGCCGAACGATTAACTGCATTTGAAACTAAATCACGATATGCTAAAGCGACTTTCTAACTGCACAGGGGATGCGATTATACTCTGGTTATGTGACATGCAAGGGAGATTGGAGAGGTACAAACAAAACCATCAGCTGTGTGGAACCATTTTGGTTTTAAAAAGAAGACACTGCACAGTATCAGGTGGTGTTCCTACTTCACGGGGCAACACTACCAACCTGCATCCGCGCTTAATCAAACACCACAAAGCCATATACGATCACTGTGTGGCTAAAATGCCAACGACCAGTTTGTCTAACAAGTCAAATATACTAAGTCAAAGTTTCAAAATATAAGTTCGTAGTGTGTTTGGTACGGACTGCCCCAGGTGGGGTTCGCACCCTGTTCTCCCACACCGCGGGCGACGATGCAAACCGTTTTGCCAAGAGGTCAATGACCGCTTGGCAGTCTGGTTTGCACGTCCTTTATGGGTGAGTGAGTGCACCGCGGACCTTCCATTACACAAGCATTATCTAATTTCATCATAATATATAGGAGTGGCCTACAGGAAAGACCAATTTATGTGTAGTTTAACAAATATTGTGTTGGAGTTGTTGCATGTGTCTTTTGAATAACACAGAAGATAAGCAACTTAGAAAATAATCTAATTCTCATACTGTCCCATTATTATACAGGCATGAAAAAAAAAAAACGGGTGGGCAGGGGGGTTTAGCCATGGTGCCTGTTTTTGTGGCTATTCATGGTGTTGGAAAATGCTACATAAATAAACATTGACTGACTGATAACTCACACATTAGGGAAAAAATATTCACATAAATGATTCATATTTTATATGACTCCGTATAACCAGGCGTGTAACTAGTCTGAGTGGGAGGGGAGGGCAACTGTGAGGAGGTTATTGTCGTTTGCATCACAGCATACATTTAACATAGCCTGCTTATAGACATTGACAACATATCAAAAAATGTCTCTGGATATAATCAGAAAATCTGAGTGCGCTCGTGTAAGGTAGAAATGAGCTTCGGTCATACTGGAAACAGAGAAAAATAGATCTCTTATTTGGTCCAACAGATGAAAGATTTCGAAAACAGAACCAAATAATCAAATGCCCAAGTGAATTTACACAGCTGTCTGAATGGTGGATTGTATTGCATGAAATCCCTCTGGGAAGCAGGCCAAGCCAATTGGCATTTATTGGGAGAGAGGAGGATATCAGAAGCAGTGGTGCTGCAGTGAATACCCAAACAGGTCAAGGCCAAGCCAACACTGTGAGAGCGAAGACAGACTGTGTCAAATAAAGCATCTGGGGACTTTAGACTGGGGCAGCAGAGACGAAGCTCCTGTTTTTCTTCATCACCCAATTATCAAGGCAGAGAGGAGTGCGTAGAGGCAAGGTAAAAATAGCAGACCCTAGCTTGTTCTTCTAGGCCAGCACAGTGCTCTCAGATTACTGCTCAGCAACAGTCGGCTGATTAAGTGTTTCTGCATCTGGGCTTTGAAGAGATAGACAGACATAGGGAGAAAGACAGAGAGAGAGACGGAGAGACAGAGAAAAAAGTTTGAATTTGAATTTAAAATGAGAGTGTTGAAGCCAAATTAGAGGAGTGAAACCAGGCATCATTCTGGGCATGAAAACAAGCAGCGCTCTGAGAGCAGCAGGAAATGACAGAAAAATGGAACAAAGGAAAACAAGGCAGCGACTTCCTGATGAGGCATACATTGTTTGCTTGTGGACTGTTACGTGCTGAAGGTTGAGCACGGACTACATTAGTCCTTTCAGTCTATAGTTGGAACAAATAAATTGGCCGGTGAAAATAATTCTAGTTTTCAGCAGAGCATCAGGTAACTTTTCTGAGTAACAAACGTACTGTATGACAATACATCAGTTTCCTGACTAGATATTTAGATAAGAAACTTTAATTAAAAAGTCCTTTGAGTTCAATGGCTTTTGTGCGGGGCTGATGGAAGCAGTAAGCAGCAGTGGACAGCTTTCAGGCTATAGGTAAAGCTCAGCAAAACATTTCATCATTTGTCCTCCCTGAGACTCATGTGACCTTAAGTCAGTTTGCATGATTAGGAGACAATGTATATGTCAGTAATGACTTGGGGAGAACCCACACAAACCCAAGGAGAAAATGCAAACTCCACACAGAAGGGTTCCAGGCCAGGGAATCGAACCCGGTGCAACAGTGCAAACCACTGCACCTAGTACCACTCAGTGTTGTAATCGTTGTAAGCTTCATTCTCACCCACTATAATGTCATTCACATCCATATGGAGTATCACATATCAGAGAAGAAACCTTGTTGTAGCTGTTGCCGTATGTAGCCTAAGCTGAGAGACCTTTTTGCACCTTACCTCCATCACTCCATCACACTCAAACTAAGTATTATTGCTATGTTGTTTATCTATGCTTGTAATTGTATACTTTGTATACAACACGTTAAACTAAATATTCATCATAGAAGCAGGGTTAGGGTTCATATTTTTCAGCTACTTTAAAGTATTTTCGGAGGTTCTATTAACTAGCATTGTCATCTGGTATAACTCTTTACCTTACTCTTAGGAAATGGCAACATTAAGAGTCCTGCTGTTACCTCTTGATTTAGGCTATGAGCTTGTCTCCGCTCTCTGGCTAATGAATGATGTTTGATGCAGAACAACTGCTGCACACGCTGAAGTATACGAAGTAAATATTTACCAACTTCAGGAGTTCAGCATGGCTCCTGTGCTTTGAGTGTAGAGAGGTAATTAACTCTCTGATTAAAAGTCCATCAGTATTAATGATCAGGCCTGTGTATCTCAGCAAGAGCAAAGCTGTCAACACTTTAGTCCTATAATGAGTGGGAGAGATAGTCGCGGGACGTTATCAGCAGTCCCCAGGTCCAGTCCAAGCTTTGATAACCAGATTTACAGTAGGACAGTTATAGGACATTATCCAAGCCCTATGGCCATGCTAGATGATATGAGGTCCCCATAGGACAGTGAACTATGAGAGATCTTAGCCGATGCATATGGAGAACCCCTGAGGTCCAGGTGAGCAATTATCTTGAGATGACTAAATCTCTGTTGGAGCACAGAACTGGAAACGGCGGAGCTGAAAAGTGACTGGCCCCGATTCCAGAAGTGAATGTCCCATTTATTTTCTGTGCACATTTGAGAAACTTTCTTTGCAAATAGTTTTAAACTGAAGTGGCTGTAAGATAAATTATGACCCTTAACAGCCAATTTAGAAGGAAAACGTACATAAGGGCACAGAATGTAATATTTTTTGAGAGGCTGATGCTGAGGTCAGAACCCTTTCACTCTAAGTTAATTAGTCATCGGTAAGACTGACATAATGTTTCATTACACAGATTCCTCCTTTTACCGCTGTGTTGCCCCATCAGCCGGCAGCATCAACACCATCCAGTCAGCATGTCTGAAACTTTGAGGAGACAAGATTTAAGTTGACTGTTTATTTTTGGTGTCCCCTTTTCTTATTAATACGTACAGTACAGTACACCTCTGTCTTTAGTTCAGTGTTTTAAACTATGGACACAAAGACAGCAGGGGACTCAGAGACTTTAAACACACAAGTGAGGCATAAGGGTGATTAAATACAGGTGAAACACAATAGACAAACAATCAGTACAGATGGACATAGGAGACAAAGGCAGGAAGAAGGAGTGGACGATATATCAAATATACTCAATATATCCCAGCTTGCAATGCGCTTACTAGCTGGGCACATTTGAGCTCTGATTAACGGAAACTGAGAGAACAAGCCCTGTTCTCTCAAGATAACGGGTAATTGTCCAATTGTCTTGGGATGAAAAAAAAATGATATTACTTCCTATTAGACCTCTACACCTGACTCCCACACCTTGACCTTTCACGTATCCCATTTGTTATTAAGACTTTTCAATATGATTGTGTTTGCTGGAAGCACAGAAGATCATTTTAAAGCATCACAGCATTTTTCCACCAGATTTCAATCGACAGACCTAGCTGCCACACCCAGCACTTCATACAGATGGATCTCACTGGGAAACTTAAAAGGTTGTGAGAGACTTTAGGCCAATGTCCACAAGGCCTTTCTTTTACAGAGTGAGAAGCCCGTGCTGAGTGCGGGAATTACTTTCTTTCATGCTGCGAAGAGAGCACTGCATGTGGAGTTTTATGTCTGAGACAGCATCATTCCAACGAGAAAATTGCACCCTTTCCTGAAAAGTTAAAATATTTTTCAGATTCAAGTGCCTGAAGTGAAAAAAAAGGGGGCAAATCAGGCTTCAGAGCACAGGGTGCATACATACACTTGCTCATGATCACTTACTGTATCTTATTTGCACTACAAATGCTAAAGGATTTTGATGGTCTAACATAAAACTAAAGTTTCTTTCTCTGGGTAAGAAGTTACACCACATATTATTACAAATAGGATAAGCTTGAGACCTGAACCCATAATTCGAATTACAGGGGTATTTGGGCAGTCTGAACCCCCTGATTCTCAAAGGACAGAACATTTATAATGTAGAATTACCAGAGCACTGATGCTTTTGCTAATCTGAATGAAGCTATCAAGAATGCAAAGCTACTTTTAGAAGCAGCACATTTGTATTCAATGTCTATTTAAAGTCAGTAAAAATGTGAGTGGAAGTGACTTTGCAACTCAAACTGAGGAGTTATCTACAATGGTATAATGGTTATCAAGCAAGTTTCAGTTACACCTGAGCCACATCAAATAAGAACCATTTTGCTGTGTGATTTGTAAAAAAGAGTTCATACTGATATTGACATTTTATCTTTGATTTCCCAAATCTGATCTCCTCATCCTTAAAGGGATAGTTCAACATTTTGGCAAATTGGCCCATTGCCATAATCGCTATAGTCATAGCAGTAGGTTCGTTACCTTTAATTGTAGGTGTAAGCTATTAGGGATGAGCGAGTACAGCATTATCTGTATCTGTATCTGTATCTGTTAACCATATGAATTATCTGTATCTGTATCTGTACTCGGAGTGGGCGGGGCCTAAACCGGAAGTGGGCGGGGTTTAACCCAGAAGTGGGTCGGGTTGTCTTGAAATGGGCGAGGCTTTAACCGGTATGTTATTTTAAGCATGCAATTGACATGGGTTGATCAGAAATTGTTATATTTATTGCTAATTAGAAAACTATTTCCAGGACAGCATCAGCATTGAGCTTCAGATCAACGGTTTTGATCACGATAGCAAACAAACTATTTACAGAACAAGTTTTGCAACAATGAATACAACACATGTGGTTGCAATTATGAAGGAAAATGTAATGAACAAGAGTTTTTATACTCAGCAACTTTTTTTTTTAACTTTAAATTTTTTTTAATGATCAATGTGATTTTTCTTTTTTTTTAATTGTATTTCCACACCAGGTGTGTGTGTGTGTGTGTGTGTGTGTGTGAGTGAGTAGCCTAAGAGAGAGACAGAGACAGCTGAGTGTCAGCTACTCTCTGTGTATCACTCATTATTCTGTATCACTGATCATGAGAGAGAGAGAGGGGAGGGGGGGGGAGAGAGTGTAGCTTCATTTGTAATTTATACCACTACTATTTTTTATGCAATACAGCAAGAAAGTGTCAGACACTCAGTGCGTGAAGTTAAAAAAAAAGGTTAGAGCCAGCTGACGGATAAAAAAAAAAAAAAAATCTCCGACGACGGGCAGAGAGAGGGAGAGGGAGAGAGAGAGAGAGCGTGTGTGTGAAAAAAAAAAATCTCCGACAGGCAGAGACGCATCGCGAGTCGGCACCACGTCTGAACGAACCCACGTGTACCAGAACTCTACTGGTTCATAAGTAAGTTACTGAAGTAAAAACAAAGCTGAAGCTGAAGAAACACTAAACGTTAAGGGAGAAGACCTGAGTGACTGAGGGAGAGACAGAGAGAGACAGACAGCTGTCAGCTGTTCTGACACAGCAACTCACCTGCATGTGTGTAGGGGAGGGGCTGTAGCCTATCACAGAACGCAGACACAGCCAGCTATCCAATGAGGATATTCATTCAATCTTTTTTTTTTTTTCCCGAGCACAGATATTGACTCGTATTACTCGTTTAATACTCGTACTCGGCAAAAGTGCTTTATCCGTACCGGATACTCGTTTCAGCCGAGTATCCGGCTCAACTCTATAAGCTATTTTCAGTACGGCGGAGCGCAGCAGCTGGCTGCTCAGAGCTACGCTATGGAGGCTAACGGAATTTCTTGGTTTCCCTCATTAAACTCATCAAATTCAACATCCCAAAACTCCACAGCGCTTTTGTAGACAAGTTGTGAGCTGCACAACCACCACGCTATGAGATAATGACGGAACGATATGAAACGGAGCCGTTTTCGAGGTAAATACAGGGTAAATACGGAGACTGCTTGCTGAAAAACTGTCCCTGAACGCAACGCGCATCAGCGGTTTTGTATGTATTTACCTCGAAAACGGCTCCGTTTCGTATCGTTCCGTCATTATCTCATAGCGTGGTGGTTGTGCAGCTCACAACTTGTCTACAAAAGCGCTGTGGAGTTTTGGGATTTTGTATTTGATAAGTTTAATGAGGGAAACCAAGAAATTCCGTTAGCCTCCATAGCGTAGCTCTGAGCAGCCAGCTGCTGCGCTCCGCCGTACTGAAAATAGCTTACACCGACAATTAAAGGTAATGAACCTACTGCTATGACTATAGCGATTATGGCAATGGGCCAATTTGCCAAAATGTTGAACTATCCCTTTAACTACAAGTGTGACATTTGAAAAAGTGTTATGGAGGTGTTGCAGAGACATCCATCAGGATAGGACAGACAGATGGGGAACCTGAAAACAAAATGCCTCTGGCTGTCGCGGCATGAAGGCAGAAAAAGCCACTGGAGAGTGTCCAGAGAGGAAAAACATGCATCCTCTGCCAAACACAAATGCACTAAATATCTATAGATACCACAGACCACAACCACAGACCACCACATTAGCCCAGGAGGATTGATGGTGAGGCATGGAGCAGGAGGAGGTCGAGGACAGAAGGGTCTCACATAGCTGTGTCCTGGAGAGCTGTGCTGAGCGAGGCTTCCGTAACTGAAAAGTTGGACATCACAGCCGTGAAGCTGGCATGGTTTTTGTTGTTAATTTTAGGCACCAGACTAAGAACCCAATCCAAAATTAATCATAAATGGAGAGCCGAGTTCTTCCTGGAGGTCTCTTCCACCCCAGAAGAACAAAAATGAAAAGAGCTGTCACAATTGCAAAGTTCAAGTTTCATTGATGCTATTGAGGAGGGTGATCTGTCGTTTATGGTCACACAGCTCATTTCACTGATTGCAGACTTCCAATGACTACACAATCTTTCATCCAGTAAAAAGATACAGATAACAGTCTAAAAGTGTGATGGAGAAGGTGGTTGGTACTGTCTAACTGGTTAATGTTGGGAAATTAGTCTCTTGTGGTGCTGTAACCACAGCATGTACAGTGTGCCTGCCTAGTCCCATTCATAGAGTAAACATAAAACATCAATACCCCACCCGCCAGCAGCCGACATAATGTGGCTGCCAGAAAAATACCATTACAGAGCATGAAATATTGGTTGTTTGATGTATTGGATGCATTTCCACCTCAAAGCCTCATGTCCAACCTGACTATTAGTTTGTTTTAGCAGCCCTGTATCTCTGCCCACCCTTGTTTTGTGTGCTACACTTTCACTTGCTTCAGTAATCCGATTTTAAAAACAGTCCATGAGTCTGGGATCAGTTCAGGAAAAACTTTAGACTGTTGATTTTTTTTCCACAGTTGCAGTTAATCGTGTTTCCTTCTTTAATACTTGATGGCACATTTCAATTTTAGCACAAATAAGCTTGAAATGCTTTGGTGATCTATTTGATTATAACTTTGTATTTCAATTGACAGAAACCTTTGGTATCACCACACATCAAAAGCTATTATGCCAAACCTTTATAATCTATTTCTAAATTGCACTGCCCCTCAATGGTAGCTAAGCATACTGCTTGGGAACAGGACTTAAATCTAACTCTCACTGATGACATAAGGCAACTAATCCTCAATCAGATACATTTCTCTACCATGTGTTCTTGACATGCACGAATTTAGAGCAGTTCACCATAGCCATAATTGTATCATCTAAAGCCAATATGTACCCTCACGTGGACCCTACATGTGATATAAAGGTGCAACTGCCTCACTCCTTCACATGTACTGCTCATGTCCCTCTCGTCGTCCCTCTAGACTAGTTAGTGTGTTTCCCTGTGCTTCAGGTTCAGTACCTTCCACACAGCACCCTGTCTCCTTATTATTGCCACTCAGCTCGAATCAAATTCCTGGAACCAGTTTCATACCTAGACCAAGTCTGTCAGACCTGCTGTGCTTCAAACCCTGGTCCCAGTAGACCTTCACTTACCTCTACCTGCCTCTTCATCTCCTCACATCTAACAGATCTCTTAATTCTACTGGTGGCAATAAGTCCCTCCCTAAACCAACTCCTTCTGTCTTCTGCCGTTTGGGTCCAAACAACTTAGTATAGCCAGTCATAACAAAATCAGGCGACCAGTCATCTCCAGTCACTCATCTACAGTAGTTGGGTTTCCATCCACCTTTTCTTATGCGCATTTTGTGAAAATGCGCATAAATACTTGAATGGAAACGCCAGAAATTCGAATAAAGGCAGTAAATGCGCATAAAAGTTTATACGCTTGGAGGAGGTGGATTTGTCAGCGTATCGAATAAAGGAAATGCGAGTTTTTGTGATGGAAACAGATTATGCGAATTGAGGCAGAGTTTGTGGGTGAAGCTGCTGGACTTCACCCAGCGACGCCCCGGTCTCCCAGCTCTCCTCTCTGCACCGCAACACAAACGCTCCGTATCCCATAATCTTTTGTTTATGACGGTTAAGACTACACAAACACACGCCGTAACATCGTTATGTAACTTATTGATTTTTCACCGGCTTCGTATGTAAACAGATGCACATGGAGGAGAGGAGCGTAACCAGAGCAGACTGTTACAGTTCCCTACTGTCTTTCTGTGTAAATATCTCATGTTACAACATGAAAACCTGCAGTTTATATTCAAGTGCGGCCTATATATGTATTTTCTTTTAAAATATAGCTGGTGCGGCTTATACAGGTGCGTCTATAGTCCGGAAAGTAGCCTACGTAAATTGTCCATGATGTTGAGTGTCAGCTGAGTGTCAACTGTTGGATACATTCACGCTCTCTTATGACGTAATCTCACGGTGCACTCCTCCTAATCGCAAAACAATTATGAATGGAAACGGGCATAAATTCGCTTTGCTTTTTGCGCATTTTCACAAAATCCGCTTTTAAATTCGATACGACTTGGATGGAAACCCAGCTAGTGACAGAAGCTGCCCCGAGCATCTGGATAATAAGATGTGGCGTCCCCAGTGGTAGGGTTGTGCTACTGGCTGGTCACGCCCTGCTGATCAAGGCCTGCTGGTGACACCTGGGCCCGGTGCGCACCTCTCTCTCTCTTCTCTTCTCTCTTCTCTCTCTTCTCCTGCAGGCACCCTGATGGTGATGCAGTGGCTGTAGACTCTTCTGTTGTACATGTATTACTTTATGCACCCTACAACCCCACAGACATTCACTCCACACGCACAACACGCACAACATGATTTGTGATCTGTTGCTTTAATTTATGAGTATAATTGTGCCCACAGTGCACAGTCTCCCTCCTTTGTCATGGCTGTAAGAGCCAGGCTGTGACATAAGCTCAGAGGTCAGACTCCACCTGTGTGGTCTACTCATGCACGCACCATGACTGAGGTGACCATGGCTCCACCCCTTTCTTTGACCTTGTCACCTTGTGTTAATCTCCACTTGCAGGTCGGAAAGGGTTGGAATAATCCCATGAAAGACACTGTTTGAGGATTATATAAAGCCCCATCTTCAGCATTTTATTTTAATCTCACACTAATAAAAAAAAGGAATTGATAGAGTCCTTTCGTCATGGTGATTACCGTCTTTAATCAACATGGTTACATGTGGCCAGTCAATAGATTATGTAATAATGATAGGCTACATAGAGGTAGCCATGAGATTAAAAATAGAATATGCTTTAGGTTTGAACTATTATTTTTATATACTTCAGAATAAATGTCTATGTTAGCATTCATTTTGATGAATTCTATTAAACAAATATATATCTATACTTTGATTATTGTGTCTTGTACCATTTTCCAATTTTTTTTGTTTTGTTTCATCCATCAGTTAAAGTCATGTGTGCCATGCATGGGCCTGGGACACAGGGGAAAGAGCCAAATCCCGATAGTGGACACGCAAGATTGCACTGTGTAAACAAAAACTAACATAAACATTACTAACTTTAAACAAAAGTAACACAAAACAACTAAAAGTGGCTGGAACAGCCAGTAAAAAAAAAAAAAAGGCAACCGTCGAGCCATGTAAATGAAGCTTGTCTGTTTTAACCATAGACTGTAAAAAATATGGACGTAGCACCTGTGATGTCACCCACTGGTTTTGGGGAGTCGTTTTTGTGACCCAAATATGGCGGCCTGAACAGCGCCATGTTGGATTGGCCGGCCGAGAACCCGCCCACTGGCCTCGAAGCAGCTGTCCACGGAGCTGCTTGGACCTGTCACTCAACGTTTCCGCGCCCTAATTGGCCAGAGTTTTAACCTAATAATAGTAAAACGGTAGAGTTTAAAAAAAAATCACCCCCCTCAGAGTGTGTGCGGGGGTAGAAACTATCGATTGAGAAAAAAAAACGTGCTGACACCAGGCTTTTAACATGTTTATTGAGGATGTAAAGTCGGCGATTTTAACATGGGGGTCTATGGAGAATGCTCCCTTCTGACACCAGCCCCCAGAGGAAGCCGGGGGGATTGCAGTTTTTTGAACGCGGAAGTGAGCGTCACTTCTCAGACCGACAACTGCCCCCTTGGTTTTAACAGGCAAGCAATACTTTTTGGCGCAACACTCGCATTGCATGGGCTGAGTGACTGGGGAGGGGCTGCGCACAGTCTGCATTTGCGAAAAACACTGTCACTCAAAAAATCTGACCTCTCATCACCCTAATCATGGTGAACCAGAAGATAGAAACAAAAACAGTTTACTTTTATTGGTGTCCTTTTTTGAATAGCAATTAATATTTTCTGATTGGGTTGGTCTGAGTGCCAAGTGGGTGGTCCCAGGCTAACATAGGCCCACCCACAGCTCCACCAATGCTTCACACAGCAATATAATAATATCTCACACAAATAGTTCATATTGGATATGACTGTGGGGGCAGACAACCTTGAGGCAGTGATTCTGCATTTGAATCCCTCTGGTTGTTTTAAAAATGAGGTGAATTAAATCCTCTCTGACAGGGATTCAGATCACAACCACGCCCTATCCATGGCATGCACACACATGCATTCAGTTAAATTTTAATTGGTTTATCAATCCTACAGCAAATCAGCACTGCTCTGAACACAAAAAATATGAAAAGCATACAATTTAAATCACAGACAAGTGATATTAAGCGAAGATGAGGAACAAATGGGAGCAAGGAAGCAAGGATAAAATGTCTTTGACAACAAATAGATTTTGTGATGAAAGGAACTAAAATAGACAGAAACAAATTATTTAAAAATAACAAACACAGCAAATTAGGCTACATAAATCTGACAATTTCCACTGTCTAAATATGGCACAGAGATGAAAAGATATAAAAGTAGAAGTATTTGAATTCAATTTGACTCGTACAGTGCCAAAGCATTACATTATATACATACCGTAACTACATCATTTCAAGGGGCTGGCTGCATCCAACACCTAACTACACACAGCTAGCACAGTAGCTCTCTCAGCCTCCTATGCTCTCTCTCTCTCTCTGTCTGCCATAACATCTCACCTGTTGCCTCCATCAACAGCCAGCTCCTCCGACAGTCTCCAGCCCAGTTCTTATCTTTAAACCAATTTAAAGGGATATTTCACATTTTGGCCAATTTGGCTGAGCAGCTCGCATTTCAGCCCGGCCGTTCTAAAAACAGCTTGCACTGACAATTAAAGGTAACGAACCTACCCCTGAAACTATTATATTCGATTATGGCAATGGGCGAATTTTCCAAAATGTTGAAAAATCCCTTTATGCCTGCTCTCTTCTGTCTGTGTCTGATTCTGGGCCCCACAACTAACAAATCCAAAACTCCCAGAGTGAGGAGAGAAAACAAAGGATCATTTGTTCAAGCTGTTGGTAAGATACTTGAAAATAACAGGATTAAATGGCTGACGTGTTTGTGAAAGTTTAACTCAATCAGAAATGATAAACTGTGTGGAACTGCTGCATCAGACAGCCTGGCATTAAAGATAATTCTACGTACGCAGGTTTCACAAACACAAAGTTGTACATCATCAGTGTAAATATGATAAGAGATTGAGCCGACTAGCTTGTGTCCTAAGGGGTGGATGTGGAGTGAGGATAAGACGGGCAATAATCAGGTGCAGCTCTGTCTTCACAATAGTCTGCAACAGAAAATAAAAAATCTGCTTGAAAATATATCTGCCTGTATTACCTGCAGTAAACACTGAATGTTGAAAACAATTTGTGCACAGGCCTCTGGTGCATGTGTTGTGTACAAGCCTCAGCTGTTGTTTTTACAGGGGGGTAAAAACTGATTTTACAGTTTTTATGGACTGAAATTCATAATAACTGCACAAGTAAACACAGGTAATTCAGCTTTATATAGCAAACAAGTCCACTGAAAAGTCTTTTTTTTTTCACAGGAAAGTTCAAACTGAATCGAGCTCAAGTACCTGAGCAGCATCATGTTCAGAGCTGCTCCTCTATATGTACCATCATAACACTTAGCTGCTCACCGTCACCATGTTGTCAGTGTCTGACTTGGCCCCTAAATCCCTGTTAATCCAAAAATGGATAAAGGTGGGGAGTGAAGGCGTGAAACTGACACTTTGGTGTATACTGGTGTGTGGCAAGCTGATGCTCACATACCTTTCACTCAAAGAGGCTATACCATTAATTACATGTTTTTAAGTTTCAGACATGTTATATTGTAATGATCGGTCATCTACCTTCAGTTTATGGTTTCCACAGTGAAGCCTCCAAACAGATCGGTGATAATGGAGGACCAATCTGCCATCAAGCTCTCTACCCCTCTTTCATTTTTTTAATGCCTCCCCCACTTTGGGCAAATCTTGAGAATAAAGTTGTAATTTTTCAAGAAAAAAGGCTATAACTGTCATAATTACAAGAATCAGTTTGAGAAAGAAGTCATAACATTTAAATGAAAAAGCTGTGTCGAATAAAGTTGTAATATTACAAGAATTGAAACATTTCAAGGAAAAGAAACGTTGTGTTTAGGAATATTAGAGCCAGCCAGTAAATCAGGTTAGGACAGTCAGTGCAGCTGCTGTTTGTCAGACTAATAGACTCAGTTTCTTCACAATCATGTTTTATCATACAATTATATTAATATTATGACTTTATTCTTGAAATATTATCACTGTATTCTCAAAATCTCAGATTTATTTTTTCCCCACTCTTACTCTCCAAATGATAGTTCAAAAAAAGCTAAAGCTAAAAATACCACTTGTAAAAATGAAAGTTAGTGGAGTCTGTCGCCTCTACACCGACACTAAAAATAATTCATTTCACACCAGAGGAGAGAGGGTTATGGGTTTTGACCTTCCTTAAGCAACCACTCTGGCTAAAAACAGTCTCCAAATGAATAAAGAAAGACAGAGCTCTCTGTTGGACTGATGGACTGTTATAAAAGACAGTCCCAAAAAGTCTCCCCTACCTACGAAAGCAGAACTCAGCCTTCTCTCAAATCCTACTCTATGCTGAATAAATCAGTCCCATTACAATATGCTGATGGTCTTCCAGGATTGTGAGGTCAGTTTGTTCTATGGGTCATTTAAAGTAGCAACCTGGACTTGTTTCCAAACACACAACAGGTAATGAGGTGTAATATTTTTTATTATTGGAGAAACATATCACTTTGTCTCCACTTCTTGAGAGGATGAGTGTAAATGGCAGTGGAATAACATCAGGGACTGATTGAGAGAAGAGCTGTGAGGGAGAAGAGGAATGGTAGAGGCAATATCATGTCTATAGCTTCCCCTATGTCTCTTTTATTCTGTCCATATCCATCCACCATTGTTCGCTTATCTGAGGTCGGGCTGCGGTGGCAACAGGTTAAGCAGAGGGTCCCTCTCCCTGGCAACACTGTCCAGCTCCTCCTGGAGGATCCCAAGGTGTTCCCAGGCCAGGAGTTAACACGTAGTTCAAGGTCACCTCCCAGATAGACATTCCCAAAGGGAAAGGGGGAGGCTTGATGGGCTAAACTCTGAGCTCCCTCCAGGTGTTAGAGTTTCTGACCTATCTCTAAGGCTGAGCCCAGGCTACTCTTTCTGTCACTGCCCAAAGCTCAGGACCATTGGTGAGGGTCAAAATAAAATCAAGAGCGTGGTCTCTGGACTCAGCTCCCACAAGTCTGGCACAAAAGAAAACCTTTTCTACCTAAACTCAGACTAGGATTTGTTCTTTATCTTTGGTGAAGCACTCCTCTGGCATTAACTTCACATTAATATATTGCTGCAAGAGTATACTGTACATTATAATTAGTGCTAACCCTAACCCAGGCTGGAGTATAACCTCAGACGTCAGCAGCCAGACACACTGTCATAAACATGTCACTGTTCGTTTTACTCTCTCCTAGACTTTCAGATGGTATTTGAAAAGAGACACCTTGACATTTGGAAACGCTGTGTTTCATCTGCAGGCAAATCACATTTGGGTAAAAAATAAAGTTTTAGGATTTAGCCTTTGACTTACCAAA
This sequence comes from Trachurus japonicus, assembly GCF_045865225.1. NCBI lineage: Eukaryota > Metazoa > Chordata > Actinopteri > Carangiformes > Carangidae > Trachurus > Trachurus japonicus. Next base: position 20,033,660 of record NC_140930.1, read on the forward strand.
AATGTCTCATTAGCATTGACACCAAGACAGGAAAATTACAGACCAGTTATAGCAATCTTTCTCCCATACTGTCAACAACTAACTGCAGCTTGAAAATGTTAGGCCAATATGTATTAGAAGTCCAATTGTCCTTTTGTTTTGTTTTTTTTAGCTATTGTTAATAAATACATTCTATAGTGACGTCAACACTATAGAAATTATGATATACAATGCAAACAACATAAAACAGGTTGTACAACACAGGTGACATAAATTATCATTTATGCTCAGAAAAGCTTCTCTTTGGATGTAATGTGGGTTTACCACCACTCATGCTGGAAATAGTCTTTATGTTTTAATACAGGGAAAACAATAGACACCTGGCAGCAGGAAGCTGTCAGCAGCATTAGAGACAGTGTTTACTCAGACACATGTACAGGTGTAGAGCTTGGTAGCTTGGTTATTGATGAAGTGCATCTAAGCCAATAAGCCATGCTAGAGGGAGTGGCTATGCTAAATGTCATCAAAAATGTCCTCCAACAAAGAGTAGAATTATATATTTCTATGCAAACACTTAGTAACTCTTACTAACCCTAACCCTGACCATCTCACTGTTACTAAACAAGGTAACATTAAGCACAATATAAATAATAGTAAAAGCACATGACATCAGAGAAAAATTCAAAAGTTTTCACAAATCTTCAATAGGAAAAAAAACAGAAGGGAAACACAGACTGTAACTGCTGTAATGGACAGAGGTACAAATTAGTTTTTATGCCACATTAGTCTATCACAGGTGGCGTGGTGGTGTGGTGGTTCAGGTTCTACTGCACCCTTCTCCCTATGTCAGCTGGGATTGGCTCTAGCCATCCCATGACTCTGCACAGATAAGCAGTATAAGCAGTATAGACAATGGATGGGTGGATTAGCCAATCATCCTGGAAGGACAGGAAACTGTAGCACATGATGGACTGTGATGAGAATAATAACGTAATGTCTTTCAGGATTTTTTTTTTTTTTCTTTTTTTTGGTAAAGCGAAGTTGCATCCGATGAATTCCTGGAAGAGATTTGCTGGGTTAATCTGCATTTTAGGGCATTTTATCTGCTCTCCATCGATGTGGGTATTGAAAGGGTAAACATCTGTCGACAACAATCACATCTGTGAGGCCCCACATGGACACATTTGTAGATCAGCGTACAGTAGAGTAAAGCAGATCTAGCCAGGTTTTCTCTGTGGTGACAGATGGTGCTGTGATTGTGTTATGTGCTCAGCAACATGCCCCTTCCCTCAACTAACACACACTCACACACCTCTCATTCTCAGGCTCCGGTGCCCTGCTGTATAGATCTGGACCGGAGATAGGAAGCATCAATATTTAAACCATTTGTTGATTATTTCTGCATTTTAGCTCCAGTGTTCATAATCTCAGGGCTGGGATTTATGGTGTGCCAACTCAAAATACACAGCCAATGATATGATTATGAATATGGTATTGTAAATAAATGTTTATAGATCATATTGTTCCAACCATCAACTAATGCCATTAGTTTGGGGAAATCACCAAAAGAATAAGACTTCAACTCTTTCCGGGCAGATTTGTTTGGGCTTTGTAAATACTGCACAATTGGGTTTATATGTACTATATCTTTAACAATTAATTTTACAATGCATGCATATGCATAGTGATGGCACTTGCACTTTGGTAGAGATATTTGCACTCAATTAAATTTGCAATTTTAGATCTGTGATTGTGTTGTATTCTGCCACTCAGTTCCACTCCCCTTTGAGAGAGGAACAATGGAATAATATGTGCATGCCTTTGTTTATAATTGATGGATAATCGGCTTGAGTAACTGTGGATATTAGATAACATGTAGGATCTCATGCCATAAGTGTGTGTTGGTGCATTTAATATTGTTAAGTGTGTATGAAAAACTCACCTGTCCTCATTGTTTGTCTGCTCCATGCAGGGTGTTTGGCCAAAAGGGTTCCCAAGGAGACAGACACCTCTTTATAGTTCTGAGAGGGACAAAATGAAATAGAGAGTAAAGTGTTGAGTAGATGGGTGTATTTTTCTCTTTATTTGGGAATATTGTGTGGGTTTATTCATTTATTATATGGCCTCAGGGAAAAAGCAGTTCTGCTGCCAGTTTTTGCCTAAAAAATATTGAATAAATCACTCTTGTCTGGGGCACACCTCTCCATTGATCCTTGGAGACCGCTCCTGTGGAGTTATTCTCATGCTTGTCCCATTAGAAATCTGACCCTGTGGTCTCCTGAAGTGGTTTAAAACTGAGGAGTAGACTGGGAGCCAAGGCAGAACCCTTCAGACAGGGGTAATATAATCTCTGTTGGATGGTTTTGTTCATGGTTGGGCTGCTGCATCTTGTACTATCTGTGAACTCTTTTCTGATTCATGGCAGTCAGAAGACCAGGACGATGATGGTGTCTGTGTCTCTGATGGTTAGGCATGGATATGGTGATTTTGGCAAGGTTTATTAAATGATAGAAGCATGAGTCTCAAAGTAAAGATTGGTATCAAACAGGACACCTGCCTTTCTGACAGAAGACAGGGTTTTACAAGTGCAGAATTCAAATTTAAATGCACATGTCAGGAACAGTTACAGTAACTCTCTCACCTTCTGTGGATTCATCTGAAGGGGTTTGGCAGATATCACTTTTTTTCAGTAAATCTTTGGGCTTTTATGCCTTTAATAGACAGGACAGCTGTAGAGAGACATGAAACGTGGAATGACATGCCGAAAAGGAATTGGACTGGAACCGGGGCCACTATAGCCTCTGTGTAAACCACACCTGGACGTCCTGTCTTTCATGTCAAACAGAAAGATGAGGGGAGAGTCAGCCAAGGTATTTGAACTGTAAGCTTAATGAAGTGATGAGTCACAGGAGTGGGGATATAAGCCACGCCCACAGAGACATGACAGGGGAAATACAGTGGATGGCCAAAGATAGAACGGGACCATGATGCATACATACATTAAGTCTGCAACAGAATTTGCTACTTTGAACTGAACCACAGCGATTGCCATATCCATCAGGTTGGGCCTTGATGAGTGAGTGAGGGATAAATCCTGAATCTACCTGGAAGTCTAATGTGAGAGACGATGCTGCAGGGCTGGTATGTTCTCCATCTGAATCTCCATCATATGAAGCTAAATGTTTAATCCATCAAACTCTGCAGCATAGCTCTCAGTGTCTGTAGAGTTAAAGTGTATTGTGAACTCCTGACTACTTAAACTGAGAGTCATTGGTGCAACGTTAGCATTTCCCACTAGTACTGTACTAAGTACTATAAAGGAACAAATTCCTTCACACCCAAGCATTTGCATTGTACTGTGCCCACAATGGTTATGTCCTGTCTGTGATAGTAGCTATTTGTTGTTCTTCAGACTTTGTTATTCGAGAGCTGTGAGAAGAAAACAGCCTCTAAGCAGATGACAGGTTGATTTGGAGTGAATTGGCAGAAAATAAAGAGAAGCGTGTTAGCAGTGCTGAAAAGGTTACATTTGATCTCCTGCATTTCTTTGACTTTATGGTTTGTCAGCCCTGCTATGATTGTCTCTTTATCTTCACAGTCGGAGAATTGGACTGTTAAAAGTTGGTTCAGCCGACAGTAAACTCAGGTGAAACAAGCTGAAAAGCTGCAGAGCGCTGATGGTAAAAGGGCTGATTTCCAGAACAGGATATCCTATCAACTCTCAAAGCCTAAACAAGGACAAGGGCAATTTGAAATATGCTTTCTCCTGCTTTTTCCTTGGCCCATGAAAAGAGTTTTTAACAGAGGTGACTAGACTAAACACTATCTGCACATAATTTGGACATATCCAAACCCTATAGATTAAATTTTGTAGTTTTTGGAGCCTTTACAGTGACGCTACTAAGCGAGTAAGGTACACATGGTGAGCGATGATGATGGGGAAATGTGAGATGTTGTTGTTGTGTGCTGTTTAATTATTAAGATGTGATGAGAATAAAATGAAATGTCAAGCTACAAATCATACATCAGTCTTTCACTGCAAGGTGGGTTGGTATTCATAGCTTTCATCTCACCGTAATGTGGCAATACCATCAGAGTTCATTAGTATAAAACCTATATAATGGTGCATAAGATTAGACTGTAGCAGATCAACCCTTTATAATTCATTTATATAGCATCGGATTACAGCAAACATTGTCTCAGGGCACTTTTTCAAACAGAGCGGGTCTAGACCTTTTCTTTATTACACTGTCTACGGACCCAACAATTCACACCATCAACAGCACTTTGTGACAGTGACGGGGAAAAAAATCCTTCAAACCTCCAGCAGAAGCGGTCACAGTGTGGGCAGCCATAATATGAGTCATAATTATGATTCTATTTGTTCTATAATGTTTTTGTTGTTCTCCTTCCCTGCCTGAGGGTGGTGCTGTTTTTTGAATAGGTGGTGGCTGATGGCACCCACATTATAATGACACCTGCTGATTCTGCCTTCTGTTCACTTCTACTCTGGCTCCCAACCAGATCAAGCAATGCTGGTATGAGACATGAAATGGCAGTTGGCTTACAGTATAGTATGATCTACCTCAGATGATCAGAGGCCCTCTTCATGTCCATACCAGTTTTGATCCAACCAGACTCATGTGGTATCTCAACAACTGGACACTAGTCAAATTTCCCCTGTTGGAATAAACTATCATATTGGAAACAGAGAATTAATAGCAATCAAGATGGCACTGGAAAAGTGGCACCACTGGTTGAAGGGCTCTTGCCTAAAACAACAGCTTAACATCAAAACTCCCATTCAGTAGATGGGCAGCTGTGATCCAGGGGGTAGAATGGGTTGTCAACTAACCAGAGGTTGGTGGTTTGATCCCCAGCTCCTCCAGTCCACACGTCGAAGTGTCCTTGGGCAAGGTTGCGGACCCGAAATTGCTCTCAATGTCTCATCTGTGTGTGAATGAATATGACTAGTAGTGTAAAGTGCTTTCAGTGGCTGTAGAGAGTAGAAATATGCTGTTTAAATTCAAGTCCATTTACTGTCCATTCAACTTCACACTCACCCAGTGGATGGTGAGGGAGGAGAATCTGTCCTGGGGCTGTTATTCACATATTTTGTGTAGTAGCTGCAGTTTCAGTTAGTCAATGGTGCGCAATGCCCAGTGACATCAACCCTAGGCATACTACTTCTAAGGCCCAGTCCCATTTCTTCTCCCTTACCACTAGCTCTTTCTTTCAAGTGGCCTCCAAGGGGAGATAGCCTACCCCTTGACGATGAAGCTTGAAGTGTTAGAAGTAGAGATCTTACCGCACACCACTTTGTTCACTCATGTCATGCGTAGCGACAATGTAGGAGCCACAACCTGCACTAGCGTTTCATTCAGGTTTGAAAATGCCAGCTGTGTATAGCTTTGTCTAGTCTAGTTTGTCATTAACCCTGTGAAACTCATTCTGTGTGTTCCCTCCTCTGGTTGCCAACTCGTCTACCTGAGTCCTTGTGTGTTTTCCAGTTACTTTTGGTCTTGTGTTGCACTGAAGTTTGGAGATCCTTTGTGTTTTTTTTGTTATGTCCAGGATTTTTGACCTATAGCCTTGGACCGCTGAAGACCCCTTTTGTGTTTTTGCCCCATCTTTAAATGAAAGACTTTGAACCTGCTCCCCTGTGTGCTTGTCTGCAATTGAGTCTTGTGTTTCAGCCCTGAACTGTGACAGTTTGTCCCTCATGCTTTCAGGTTTTGCATTTGGTCGTCCAGTGTTTGGGAGTATATAGCTGCCTGTTTTGTGTGAGCCTCTCATCGGCCACTCGCTCATCTGCTCCATCTTTTACAGGTTCCACAGTGTCCCTGGTGCTTTATTACCTTGGATTTAGTTGCATGGCTGCTTCTATTTTAACATCACAATTGTCATTTTTCAAAGCCCAAAGTGCTCTAGAGACCACTGAATTTATTAATCAATCATTTTTTACATTGCAATGGAATCCCAGTTGGTGTTGTCTCTGACAGGTTCTCAGATCATGTCCCAGGAGTGGAAGCTTTCTGTCCACAGGGGGACTCACTTCTGGATTGTACCTCCAAAACTAATGGACTAACTGAGAGGACAGTAAATCATGGATTAGAGCAACCTGGACCTACCTACCCACCTGCTGTCCCTCATTCATTAATGAACACTTCCCCTGGCTCCAACATTTATCTTCACTACAGTCTTAGCTCACTGACTCTACCAACTGATATACACACTTCGTTCAGTTCCTGCAGTAACAATGAATCTCCTTGTGCTTAGTGTTCAATTTACCAGCTACAAGTTCCCGTCACAATCAGCATTCTCTGTCTTCATGTGTGTCCCCTTTTTGTTATTTTACTTTCTTTTTATTTTAATTATTTTAAAAACTGCAAAAGATGTCAGCTTATTACAATCTTATTCCTTTTTTATGTGCATGTTCATTTTCAACACACAGTTTTCATCATTACACTGATAAAGTGCAAAGCAGCTGTCCTCTTATTAATGCTTTATTATGCATTATGCAATAAACTTTATAGTTGTAAATGATGAACTCCTGGCAAACACGAAATATCAGCGGGAATATATAGAAGTAAATCTCATTTGAATCACGGCATCTGTGGTGAATTCTGCATATTGAGCAAAATATGTGTGAATGTAATGAAAGGATGGAGGGATGGTGATCTCATGCTGACCAAGACACATGTAGAAACAATCTCCTTTTTGAACTTATTCTATTCATACAAACTATGACACTACATATTTTTTACACAACCAGAGGCTACACTGTAACATTCAAGAACAGGTTGCCTTGATCTAGACTCACAGATGTATATGTAGCATTCAGGAAGCCTGCAGACTGTTAGTGTTGGGGCAAGGTAAACAAAAACATAACAGATCCAAGCAGAATCAAATAATCTCTCTTCAGTGAGAGGAGAGGAACTTTGTCACTGACACACAGCATGAGATATATTGCTTTGAGTATGCAGACACTGTTTTGCTGTCAGTTCCTCCACACGATGGGATGTACCAGTCAGTGGAGACAATACTGTGGGGAAACAGCTTGTATTATTCTGAATTACTTTCACACTCCATTACTGCAGCAACATTTGCGGTGACATTTCCTCTGTCATTCTGTCCACTGGCAAAGTTCTGCTTCAGAAAGAAAGAGCATGTAGTGTTGTTCGAGCCTCCTTAGGAATATCAACTGGGTTTTCTAACAATAGATTTATTAAATTCATAAATCTATTTGTTTTCTCATTTCTTATTTGATGGAATTAATGGACACAGGGGGATGAAGTGTATAAAAGTAAAATTAATAAAAACAAAGAAGATTGCAAACACAGGATCTATATATCTAGATGGACTAATAAATAAAGAATAGATAAATTAACATTTGAGTAAATACATTTTTGAAAAGGCAGACTTCACTCTACATTACAATTATGTATTTGTTCATTTATTTATTTTTACATGATTTATTTGTTCTTATCTACATCCTTCACCAACATGTTATTTTATAACCATGATGACAATGAGCATCTTACCAAAGGTATTTTTAACCTAAACAACACTGTTTTTCTTAAATCTAACTTTACATTTATTATTGTAACCGTGATGATCATTTCCTGTTGGTGTAGGAGTGTCGTTCCTATGGCCCATATGTGTAGGAATAAATAATCTATTTGGATTGTCAGACTGGACTTGCTTTGTTGCACCGATCATATCAGTCTCATTCATCCTCAGCCTCACACCAGGCTACTTTATTGTTGAATATAATGGGGCACCTTATGACTATCTGGAGGAAGACAACACAATCCTAACAGAAGTGACCCATTCCCTATCCACCAGCAGTTACCATTGGTATTCTACTATTCACACCATGTCCCTGTAGAACAATCTGCATGTTCCCACAGATTCAGCCAAGAGGTTTGGCATCATGTGCTAAATTAACCAAGTCTATCTCCATGATCCAATGTTACACTATGTATAAGATCGTGACTAAGGGAGAGATGAGTAAGTATGCACTGCACAGAAAACACTACAGCTCTAGTCCCTAGAGTCTTGTTCTAAAGTGAAGTGTCTGAACATACGCAGAATTGATTAAAACCACCTCTGATTTAAAGTCACTGTTTCACTGAATTTTATTTAACCAAGCATTTGAGCCCTTGTCACTCTCTTTATTTACAAGCAGCCGTTTCATAGTTTGTAAATTGTTATTTTGCCTGTCAGTGGTAATGTAGCCTATATCTTCTAGAAAACAGCTTAATGGAAAGTGTCGGTGTTGCAAGGTTATGAGAAACGATTGCTCACTCTAAAACCCCCAGTAATGTCATACAGATATATGTATGGTGGACTTAATTGTTGGTGCAGTGCCTCTTCTTTTTCATTTCTGTGTATGATGATGCACGATACAAACACAGGACCTGTCCACTAACATTAAGTGAGGACACGTGTAGAGTAGTCTCACTGTTGTAGTTAGTAAGTTTTTTGTGGTTGTGTGGGTGTTTTGTTCTACAGACCTCTGAGCCTTTTATACTATACCAAGTCTTTACTGAGTTCTATATTCTGAGTCTTTATGTAGCAAAGTAAGTAACAGCATGAAAAACTGACAAATCCTCAGAAGGTTAGATAAAAATTAAATGAATAATTAAACTGGGAAAACATATTTTTAACCTGCTGTACAGTCTCTAAACTGCATCACCAAATGTCATCAGACTGGAGAATTGCCCCGGGCTCGACAACTTAGCAACCAGGCAGCAAAGCGATGAACTTTCTCAAACTACTGCAAAGATCTATACAGGAAAGTTCCTGTTCAGTTGTTGAGCAGTTCATTTACGGGTGAAGATCATGAGTTAACCAAAGGTGGTGAGTTTTTGTTCCAGCGTATGTAAACATGTCAGGGAGATCCACTGATCAGCAACTTTACATCAAGTGATTTTGCATGTTTGACAGTATAAATCTCAGGTATCAGGGATCAGACAGGACGCAGCATCACCATTTCAATCATGTCTGTCTCTCCCCTGCAACACAAGAGATCAGCAGTTTAGATGAATCACAGGGCCTGGGGGCACAACGGCCCAGCTCTGGGCTGTATGCTATTAGAGGTCAACCCACTGCTCTGCTATGGACAGGATGAAGGACAGGCTGAGCCAGTTCCCCTCAGGGCATGTGTGAGGGTTGGGACTATGTGTATATGTCCGTAAAACAGGGAGAGGGAGGGAGAGACAGGGGAAGAATGTGTTCTGTTAGTCTGTGAAATATCGGGGATTATTGATTACTCTGCTGTTGGGAGAATGAGACCATCACAGATTCTAAATTGTCGACTTTTCATTGCCTGGAAAACATTTTCAGCCTGACCAGTGACCACCAAACATTTTGATGATTAAGTGTTTCTTAAAAGAACTTCACAGAACTTTCAGAAATTAGATTAGAACGTTTTTTTTGTTCACATGGGGCAAGAGTAGCACAGCCACTACAAATCATGAATAAAGTAATAAAACACATGGAACCTAACACACATTTCATCGTAAGTCACAGTAAGATCTGAAACATACATCATCACCTGTGTGTCATTGTGTGAAGTTTACTATCTGCTCGTAGTGCCAAATCAAGCAGTGTTGGAAATTAATGAAAATAATACAATAATGTGTTTTGGACTGAGATGAAAACATTTCGCTCAAACATCATAGCTCTCAGCTCTAGATCTACATGTATTTTCTCAAAACGATATTATTAAAAGGCTTGATACCCCCTTTGATGACATTTATATAACTTTCTTTCTTACTTTCTTGCTTGCTTTCGTTCTTGAAAACCCTTGAGAGCAGGGGTAAGCAGGAGGTGAAGACTGAGATGAGTTAAAAAAAGTAACTTGGTGTTGCTCAGTTCGACACAGCTGGGACATCTACTTCTTTAAAACAGCCATATCTGATGTCAGGTAAAAAAAAAAAAAAAAACTGCTCTAGATGTGTTCCACCACTAAGCCAGCACTGATTAGAGAGGTAGTATGTCCCCGAACTGTGCCATAGTTTCCAACAGGAAGGCCCTGAATCTTACACTGATTAAATGAGATAGTTAGTGGCTGTGGTGCAGTTGCCCTGTGACTGATATTCCCTTAGTGTTCACAATAGGAATTCATAGTTTGCGAGTGAAATCTGACTTCAATTTCACAATAACTCGCATTGCTGACTTTCTGGTCTTTCAGCACCTGAAGAAGACCATTCGGGCAAAAACGTTTGTGTGCAATAAAAGTCACTGTGATACTGTGATATAGAGTGTGCGGGCATTCCCTTTCTTTTTCCATGACATTTTTTTTATTGCCCTGCACCTCAAGACAGCGTGATGTGCTTATAAAAACCCTTGCTTTTCCCTTTCAGTTTTTGCTGACATTACTTCAATGTGTTTCAGTGATAAACACAAGTGATGTGTCTCCAAATGAAACGACATCCTGAACATCTGAGGGACACTTTGAAACTCGGATCTAGCCTTAGTGTGCAGTCAACACACCTGTTGAGCACATTTTCTTTTATTTACTATTATCTACTTCCTTTCTTTCTTTTTCTTTTTTTTACTTTCTTTCTTTCTTTTTATATCCAAATTCAACCCTGTGACATCTGGTCACACATTTCCATTATCTATTCATTTATTTATTCATTTTTACCACATCATACTAGTCAGTTCTCCACAGCCTGATCTGGTCTGAGCAGGTGGCTGAGAATTTTCCTGTCCTTTCCTTTTAACTTTCCTCAGTTGCAGAGGTTACATGCATGCTACTGCAGCCGAATCCTCTGTCCATGTTCAATGCTCTTTCCCACACATTTTCTTACATATTTAGACAGAGAGCATGAGGAACAGGGAGTCAAGAGAAGCACACCAGCACACTTGCCTAGGGGGGCCTCTAAGGAGTTAAATCCAATCATCAAGTATTTCCCAGCCCAAATGAAACCACTGCCTGGGCAGTCTGCAAAACAGACTCACCTCACGTTACTGAACTCTTGCTGTGTAGAAGTGGACGACAGACAGACAAACTGATGCACATTAGAATTCATACTGAGAGTCCGCAGAGCCGCCTGTCTGCTCACTGACTGATTATGTATCACATCCAGTGGTGGTGGTGGGGGGCTCAATGTTCTCCTCCCATGTCACCCAATGCTGAGAGCAGCTCAAACGTTCTTCTCCTTCGCTCAGTGCTCTCTCTCCACTGCTCTTCATCATCATCATCATTGTCAGAATCATCAGTACACTTAAAGCAGAAGTAAGTGATATATTTGTGTTAATATAAGTCTTAAATAGTTATATCTTCCGACAGCAATCACTTACATAGAGTGTTTGGACTGAAACACGGGTCTGTCAGTCACTCTGCTCTGCTCTGAGCCGAGGAGAAAACATTTATCGTATCCTACAGTTTTTATCCAATGAGGAGAGAGAACGGCATGCAGGGCTGTGTGTGCAGCCAAGGAACGCCGTGAATGTGGCGACGTAGGGACGAGGACTGTTATGGTGCGTTCAAGGAAACTCGTATTTTTCCGACCGTGAAGTGGTACCAGTTCGATCTGGTACGACTTCACCGGTCGGAAGTTACGAGTGGCCGTTATAGTGACTTTCACCGGTAAAACAGGTCGGAAAAACACGAGTGGGTTGCCTGGAACGCTACAAAGTCGTAAGTTGTGACTTGAAGCTGTAATTTACGATTTCAAAAGCCTGCCTGGAACGCAGCATTAGCGAAAACGACCGGACCACTTACTTCTGCTTTAACTTTAATTACCTGCTGGAAATTGTTATGTAGCAATTTGCCATTTCACATATACTAATAGTAATATAGACCCATATTCAAAATGTTAAAAATATATGTATATGCACTATCAATTACAAACTATATATTATATATACAGTGAAATATTTACATTCCTGAACAGTCAGTTGGGGTGCTTGGTGCTCAACCACCAAGCACCCCAACTGACTGTTCAGGAATGTAAATATTTCACTGGTTAAGAGCATGTCCCATGTTGGCATTGCCCAAGGCAGTGATCGCCGGATTGATACCCATCTGTGCCCAATCTGTTCTGCGTGCCATTCTCCCAATCTCCCTCCTCACTTTCCTGTCTCTCTCCACTATCCTGTCAATTTAAGGCAAAAATGGCCCAAAAATATCCTTTAAAAAAAAACTGTCCAGGGATAGAGCGGCTTGAAAGGTTGATGGCTGCCGGCAGGAATGACTTCCTGTGGAGCTCAGTGGTGCACCATGGGGGATTGAGTCTCTGGCCGAACGTGCCTCTGTTGTTGACCAGCCTCATCAGTGAAAGAGTGTGGAGAGACACTACTGTCAGAGACACCAACTCTCCTCCTGCTATATAACTGGCATTGCAGATGAGCTTGTTAAGTCTGTTGGTGTCCTCCACCCTCAGTCTGCTGCCCCAGCACTCAACACTGGTCTACACAGACTCACAAAACATCCTCAGCATCATCCAGCAGATGTTGACACCCTGTCAGACTGCACTGGCCTTTCCTGTGGCGGATGTCAACGTTTACACCCCTAAGTACTTGTAGTCCTCCACAATGTCCACACTGACCACCGTGGACAGAAACAGTATTCATTTTCCACAAAAGGCTGGATTCAGTCGACAGCATCACTACTGTACATTCCCAACCCTTCGCCCCTGTTTGCAAAAAAGACATCAAACAAAACACTGCAGACTGTTTAGGGAAATTATACAGATTTCAAAGTGAGAGGCCGGACAACACTTTTGTACTGCAGCTACAAATAAAATAAATGATCCACACTTTAATAGACAGACATGCAGCTGCAGACAGGTGATTAATGAGCAAGATCATCTAAAATGTTGGTAATCAACAAACAACTATCACTGCAAAGGACGGCACACGAACCATATATCCAATAATCGTAAAGCTTTGTTTACGTCTCTAAAAAAACGGAATTTGGTCTCACTTGTCACACATGAAATGACCGTGCTTTGTTTGGTCCAGATGTAAATTTGAGAGATTCTGTCAGCTCTTGATGCAATCCATGGAGAACACATCATTTTTGTGAGTAGTTTTATTCTCTATAGATGAATACAGTGTGTGGTACAGTATGTGGTGGAGCTATCACAGGGAGATGGTTGACACTTGACAGTGCAGTGGAGGCAAGAGGAGATGTTAAACCAAAGTAACAAAGCGCTCACCACTGGATGGATGTTTAATTCCCTGAGGCAAAACAGTCAGCATTAGTTACAACTGCTGTGCTCACACGAAACACACAACCAAACTGAAGATTTCATCATCATGGAGCTGTGCCGCTTTCCTTTTTAAAGGCAGCCATTGCTTTGCAAGAAAACAGATGTTACATTCACCAATTAGTCGTCTAATTAAAGTAATTTAGAGATCTAATCATGATGTAGACTGAAAGCACATGAGTGCAGACAGGGTGGCCAGAGGCGACGCTTTTGAAACCCTTCACATTGAATCTAATGAGCTGAAAAAGAAAGCTGACTCCCTCATCCAGCTCCATCGGCAAGAATCCAATTGGCAGAAAACTCCACCTCCTCTTCATCTCTGCAGTAGAGAGGATGGTGCAGAAACATCTACAGATGAAAGAATAGCACCTGTCTCAGTCCAGGAAAGCAGTATGGAATTTTCAAACGGTTTCTAATATGTATAAATATGTTGATAAAAAAAAAAAAATACTGTCAAAAATCAGATTTAAAATGAAAACTCAGTTCAGATAACTTACAGTGTAATCTAGAGCTCTCTCTGAAGAAAAACACTGCTTCAATAAGTCACACAGCCCACGAGTGAGACCCGGCAGAAACTAAATAAAATAGAATCACCTCCTGGAGCTTGTTTCCTTCAAGCACAGATACAGGAAATACAGTATAGGCACAGTCTCTCCTTCCTGAGTTACAGTGTTCAACAGTGTCCAGAGGTGTTTTTGCAGAACAGTGAAGTTTTCCTTTGACCTTTGACCCAAGTCAGTTCATAGTCCATTCATCTGTGAATTTTTGTATAGTGAGAGCAGGGTTAATACATCGTGATTACTTTTGAGACCTCAAGAAAATTTCTTTGCTTTCACTTTTGAACTCTTGCCTCAGTAGCATTTTACTGCAGGTTTTTAGTAAGTTGTAATTGTGTTTATCATGGTATTTCAGCTGTGTATAACTAGAACACTTACATATCCCATTTATCACGACTTATTTATAAAAGCAACCTAGGCCTAGACAAGGACTAGGTTTGTATGACAGCAGGAGTTTTTGCTTGAAATAGGATTATTTGAGTTGACCATTGAACAGTGTTTTCAATCTGTCCCGAAATGTATTATTATTATTATTTTTTTTAAAAAGCCTCAGAGCCTGATGATTCTGATTCTGACAATTGTTTTTTTTTTTTTTTTTTTTGCTTGTCTATGTCTTTCAAATTGATGTTGACTATGAAGTTGCTATAACTGTAATTGCATTTTTCATTCTGGCTCAAATGTGTGATGGTAGTCCCACACTGGAAAACGTCCACATGGTAATAAACAAGTCTACTGAAAACAGGAAGTAACCCTTTAGTAACAATAAGCATTTCATCTAATTGAACTTGTCCTGGTCAGGTTTACAGGTGATACAGTAATGTAACGCATGTTGGCTGCATCAAGTCCCAAAGTGCACAGTAGGACAACATAACACCTTCATAACACTGCTTGCTGTTTAAATTATAATTATGCTGACAATTACAATGCACTGTCTGCAATCACCAGCATCCCTACATGAATTAGCAGCACTGGCTGATCTGCATTCAGAGATTCAGAGAGAATAAGGGCAAGGAGTGAGAGGACAGAGAGCAGCACAGACTGAAGGAGAGCGAAGACATTAATAACATGCAGTAGGGTTATATAAATACATGGGGAGACAGAGAAGACGAGAGAAGTGCATCAGTGCATCATGGGAGCTTCCCCAGCAGCCTCGGCCTATATATTGTTTTATTAAAGAGAGCCAGACACCAATCAGTTCTTCCATCATGGTATGAGCGATCACATTCTGACTTCCTTCTGCACACAGCATGTAAAATATAGCAGAGTGTGGAGGGGGATAGGTGAGTCCACACACAGGCCGGGACACAAACCAAGAGTCCTTTTTGATCTGTTTTTCCTTTGCTCCAATGGGCTGCTGAAACCTTTATCAAAGATTCATTGGATGTCTTTAGCATGTCTGTCTCCATGCTGTCTGCACAGTGAAATGTGCGCTGGTGGCTTGTAGCAGGATGTTCGTGTCACTGCTCAGCCACCGGGCCATTAACGCAGTCCTGCATGTGCTAGAAAACATTTTCTTCCACATGGTTCAGATCAAAGAGAGGGCTGTTTTGTATCTATACCCTTTTTTCTTTTATGCTAGCATCTATCTCTCCGAGTGTCAGCGTAAAATTAATGTCATCGACTACACTCAAGTCTAAGGATATCTCTCCATGGGTTTTCAGATATCTCTGACAGACTTGTATAAAACCAAACAAATGAAGGGCCTGATCACTGAATCTTGGATCTTTGACTGAAAAAAAATGGTCTAGCCTTGGTTATATGTATATAAAAAAAAGAAAACAGTATATGTTCACAGTTGCCCATAAAGTTGGAATAATTTTGTTTCCAGACACATTCCTCTTTTTATTCCTATTATAAAGATTGTGGTTTCATTTTCACAGTGATATGTTTGGAAGAGATAGATCAACAGAATTTTGAGAAGACTTACACTTAATCTATCAAGAATAAATGACATCGTCACAATCATTTCATTAGAAGAGGTAAAGAAGTACTCCAGAACTTAAGCACAAGCTATGAACCTCAAAGTTTCTGCTTTTTGTTGGTCATGGGGAAAATTTGCTTGTCTTCTCCACCTAGCCAGATTCTGTGTCATCTCTTCCCTGTAAACATCCAAATAGTATCTTCTGTTTGTGCTGGTCATAGTGGCACCAATATCACTGCCTGAGGTGGTAATCAGACAATCAATGCCACAAATAACATCGTCAACAGTCCTTCAGGTACTCTGGGATGCAAATATTTCAAAATGATGTTGAGAAATAAACATGTCCAGAGAGACAGTTGTATTACATGAATAAATCTAGCTGTGGAGAATCCAATAACAGCAAGCCATGACTCCCAAGATGAGGATGAGGAAACAATCCTGTATTTCAGGAAACACATAGTTGTTTATGGGAGCAGTAACCTGGCAACGATTTTTATTATCTATCATCATTTCTTATTCTTATTGTCCTATTTTGTCCTTTGCAATACTCAATGAGCAACAACCTACCAAAAATACTAGTCTGTGCCTCCAGAATAATTCAACTGTGCCACAAATCAATGGTAGCTTTCTATTTTCATGACTTTAATTAGTAAAAAAGAAGAAAAAATACAACCAGATATTATAATAAATAATGACACTAGATGAATAGAAATAAAATGAAAATACTTCAGATGTCTAAAGAAGCTTAAAAAAGGATGTAGAATTGAGCAACAGCAGATTTCTCATCAGGCTGTGAAGTAGTTATAGAAGGATGGATGGTAGTGGGCATATACTGCCATCTGCTGATGAAAAGGTGGAATCTGAGATGTGGAAACACTTGGCTTCAAACTAATAAGAGATAAAAGAGGCAGTGCATATAAGATCAGATACAGCTAGCAGCAGTAAATGTGAATAGAGGCAACATGACACATCAAAAGAAAGCAGAAATTCTTTTAGGGTTCCACCATTGTAGCCAACTCAGCACTTTTGTTCCAACACTGGTGACCCTTTAAAAAAAAAAGTAATTTGGTGATTCAATCATAGTAACAATCTGGTGATGAATCTGACAGTATTTCATGAAACTATTTTGAAAATGACTCTTGAAAAAAATTTGCAACCACATATACTTGTATGTCAGGATGCACCTGTATGATTTTCAACCTCTCTTTTTTAGTTGTTGTCAGTGGTCCCTTTGCTGCATTCATCGGGCAGATCACATCCTCACGTCTAAACTTCATTCAAAGCACTGGTGAAGGGGAGGCTAAAATTGAGGGGGTTCTTTAGTGAAAACAAGAAGCTGCAAATCTTGTCATGATAAATGCTGTGTTCACATGCCACAGAAATACATAAAAAGCAAGGAAACATTGATATAGTGTTACATTGTCAGTGCATATTACTGGCATCTCTCACATACAAGTATGAAATGCTTGAACATTTTTATGGGACATAAATATACCCATCATCTTGTATGCAATTATATTGCACACTGAAAAATGAAAATCAGGAGATTACATTGTAGGTTTGGAGGAAGAGAGATAAGAATGCTATAAGTGCATTTCCTGTAACATTATTGTAGTAATGCTGAACTAGCCAAATGTGGCTACAAACCAATCAACCTATCAGAATATGGCTCCAAAATAAACGACAAAAAGCAGATCAACAATAAGGATACAGCAACAAACCAACTAACCAATATGGCTTACCAGTTAGGAACTCATGTTTGGATTGACATTATAACATAATGTGCATCTTTACATTGAGATAAAAGATAAGATGCTTGAGCACATACTGTGTATTTAAGCTAACCCCTCAAAGTTATGCAAACATAGGTGTAAGTTACATTCAAGTCAACACAATATAGTGAAGTGTAAACATAACTGAAGATGTTTTACTTGTACTGGCTTCAGACTGGAGATAGTAGATTAGCTTTCGTGTTGCACATGGGGCTGAGATGCATGCTTTTTCTCAGTTGGTTGATTATATTACCAGTATCATCTCTCATCTCCATGTCTGTGGCAGTGCCCTCCACCCCCCACCCACCCACCTTACAACTAGCAGCATATTACACTCTGCCTCCCTACTCCAGACCACCAAACCAGCAATCACAGAAGTCATTACAGTAATATTATTACACAAATAGCAGCTTCCTGCGTCTGCACTGGTTGTAATGAAGATGACCTACATGGAAATATGAAAATGAAGTCACAGAAGTTCTCTGATTCCTGTCAAAAGCATGTGCTCAGGAGGGATTGCTGATTTCCAGAAAGCATGAATGTGTGGTTACACAAACAGTGATGCACAGGCTTTTCTCTTCCCCCTGTGCTGCTTGGATTAAAGGGGGGAGGCATTCCCTCTGAGCCAAGCTGACAGCAGGAAGTCCGCCTATGGTCTGAGAGAATGTGTCTGTGTAAACAGAACCTGCAGCAGCAGCGTGACGCAGATAGAGACAAGGAGGGGGAGGACAGCAGTGTAAATGGACAAAGCCCCTTCCCTCTTCTGCTGTCTCCAAGGCAGTTCTTCATAATATGTGCCAGAGCAGTACAGTCACAATACAATAAAGTGTTTAAGCACCTTAATAGCTCTGGCTCAAAAAGACCATGTTGTTTAGCATAATGAGTCACTAGAGAACTGACTGGGAGATGAATATCTAATATCAGTGACTCACATTAAAGATCTCGTTTCCATGATTCGCTCCTGATGCACAAAGTAAAATGACAAACCAGAGTGTGTTTTTGATAGTCTCTTGTTAATGATCCTGACAAGTAGCTGAATTTTTGTGTTCAGATTTTACGCCCATCCATTTGTCCCATCGTCATGAATACAGTATTTTCTTTTTAGAGGACAGAGATGTCAGGGGAGAACTGGAGGTCAGAATCAGTATTCTGATTGTTTCTCTGATAACTTCAGATGGAAGAAATACAATCTTTCAAATGGTTCAAGTAGAAACCACAGTGTGAAAAGTGTGTACTGTAACAGTCAATGCTGCCTGAGCCTCTGTCAGACAAACAAAGAGGTTATAGTGTCACTGACAAGCAACGATTGAAATGCACAATTAAAATCAGCAAAGAAACACATGATGCTTTATCATTTAACTCTAGCACACTTGTGCAGTACTTACTTGTGCATGTTCAAATGTCTTATATCGCCAGTGAGTGAAACTGCTTTTTTAGATATTTAACCTTGAGGTAGCCATTAGTGAAAAGAGAGGAAATCCCATGATTTCAGTTTTTCTGCGGTTACTTTATTGACCTCTTTTGTCTAGGATTCCAGTGTGTGGGAGAAGTTGTGTAATACTGCTGCTGGCAGGAAATGAGTGTTAAGATAGCTGTTAAACTGCTGGTGTGTAATCATAATCTAGTTGCCTGAGGAAGACCACCTTGGTCGAAACGTTGCACATATCAATTAAATATATGGGAGCCTTAATCCAGTGTGCGGATATTCTCTTTTTTCTTTGTATAATCATGCTTACCATCCATCCTCCTCACATGTAAGGTGATTGCCAGACCTGATCGTGTTCTTTAGACAAGATGTGCAAAGAGACAACAGATCAAGTCTTAGTGGAGATCTCTCCAGTTCAGTGGATGAAGAAAGCAAAAACATTTATATTGTTAATTTTCAAGAATCCAAAGAAAAAATCGTACGAATGTTCCTCTTGGTCAAAGAAAGAAGAAAATGTTGGCTGACTGTACAGATGTTGTGACATAAGACAAAGTACTGATGAATGAAATTATGGCTCCATGATCCATCACCCCTGGTTTTGAGTCTGGATCTTGGAGTTTCTAAGAGTGGGCCTCAACTAGTTGTTCCAAGTCATGTTGTTTGGTGAAACATACTAAAACTGATCGCCGTATAAAGCAGGTAAAAAGTGAGTGTGAGTGTTTTGAGCAGGTGCCTTTGGAGCCAAATTCACCCGACTGAACTAATAATGCAAGCAGCTGACAGAACCATTGGTGCCTTAATGTAAAGTGCGTCTCCTCATTTCCACCCTTACTCACATGGAGGGGCCAAACCAAAACCTGAAAGCCTTGTTGCACTGTATTTCTGCCAGTAATCCCTCATCCTAGAGCAGCCAGCTCTTCTGGGTAGAATATACACACAGCTCCCTCTCCAGTGTGACTATTGGTATGTCTCCCTGGCAGTGCTGACTGGGTTTTCAGGCTCTTCTGTTCCCCCTCCAGGAAAACAACATTGCTTTCCCTTCAGTCCAAGCTGACATCAGATCTGGGGGGATGCTGGCACTGCCTCCTTTGTCAGTGGATGCTGGCTCCTCATTACTAAGCAGGTCAGAAAGTTAGGCTCTTTTCTAAACATATCCTGTCGAAAAGTTACATTTTTAAACTCTCTTTCCACCATTTGGGACTATTTGAAACTGTGAGCATCGTCAGTCCTGCTCTGTCGATAGTACTTCAAGTTGCTCACTTCACTTTCTGGAACTCTTTCTATCAAGATTCTTTTTGGACCCATTCAGACAGTCTTGAACCCCTCTTAGATGTGATGCTGACATGGTGGTGTCCCATTTGAAGGGCAGAATACTAAATATAAGATACTGATGAGAATATTTCTTGTAGATGGGCTTCTGGTTCAGATTAAGCCGTTACAGCTTGAGAGCAACTAGCATCCAAGTGCCCTCCAACTTAGCAAACTCGCTTTAACCCTCTAAAACATGGATAAGAGCAAGACTTTATTGCGAGACAGAGCAAATTCAGACTTAAGAAAATTGAACAGAACGCCGAATCACACTGAACCAGAGTCAAGAGTCCTCCCCAGCTAGCTGTAGCTCATCAACTAATGGTAACAGAGAGAAGAGGAAGCTAGCATGGGAGCTAGCCTGAAAATCATTCTCACCAAGATAAAAGATTTCCGATAAAACAATAAACAACAACTGGAGGAAAGTAAAGAAGAGATCAGCAAAACCAAACAGAATCCAGCAGAGTAGAAGTTTCAAACACAGGAGGGGATGCAATCCCCAGAGAAGGGGCTGCCGGTCCGGCTGTGGTCATGCTCAGATGTTCTCATTTTGCAAATTGTAAAATGAAAGAGAGAGCAATGGGAGAATATGTGTTGGTGCAATTGTGTACGTGTGTTCCTCACGATAGTTTGTTTTTGTGTAATTGTGCTGAAAGGATATTGCATGTTTCTCCCTGGGAAAAAAAGGACATTTCTTGCATCATGTATAAAAGGCTCAAACCCAGCCTGCCCTCCAATGATGAGTGGAACATTTTGGAAAAGGCTTTGACTTCAAGGTTCATTTACTTGATTTGAACCAAGTGCACTGAGAACATCAAACTTATAAGGTCAGAGTTTAGTTGATTTGTCAGTAAGAATAAGGGAGAATGTAATGTAACTTACATTATTTTAGTGCAGCTCATTTTTTATTCTCTCTATTCCCCTCAACCCCACTGATATTTGAGGTGAAAACTTTCCATTCTCAGGCATAAATAATTAAACTTATTGTCATAAAAGAAAACCAGTGGAAGAGTCAGACTGTGAGGGAGTTATCAAACATAACACATAACTCTTTGTTTTAGGTGTATGCCATATCCTTGCAATAATATTGATACAATGTGAAAAAAAAAAAAACTAAATGTATGCTACTCCAAATATAAAAATAGTATGTTAGATAGTGAGACAATTATAGAGCAGTGACTAATTCTCATCCTCCATGTCCCAGACAAAGAACAGACCCTCTCAGACGACACTACTGAACACCTCTGGCTTAACGTGAACTCGGAATTTCCAAAACATATGTAGCTACTTGCCCACAGAGTAAATGTTTCCAGCTACTGGAACATTTGTCTTTCACACTCACTGTGCTGAAAATCCTCAAAAAGAAGAAGAAGCAGACTGGTGAATTAATGAATATCTGTATCCAAGAGAAGAAGAGTTTATTTCCCAATCGTCAGTGGCTTGATGAGCTTGATTGAGCTTCTGGCTGCATCATAAGTGATGAAGTCTCCAAACATTAGTAAGTGGACCTTTGCGCTCAGATACTCATGTTATTCCCAAAGGTCATGAATGACTATCCATGCACATACGCATGCACATTCATTAACTCCAACAAAAATGTAGAAACACTCTCTGATAGAAAAAGTTAGTGATTAGTGAGTGATTCTGATGAGATCTCTCCTCTCTCACTGGCTAATGACAACACAACAGTATTCCTGGCTAATGACCTCTCTGATAATCACCGGAGGAATGTTTCCCTCTACTCCCAAGACAGAGCAGTAACTGAGTTTCATTGGAGTGGAGGCCAGACCTCCTCTCTGCTGGAGGAGGAGACGAGCAGACAAGAATGACAGGAGCTGGGATACCATCACTAAATATCAATGCCAAAACTGAACTAAATTAATATGAATGTGAAGGAATTACACAAAAACCCATCTCACTACCTAGTGCACCTAATAATAAGACCAATAACATATCAATTTAACATCATAAAATATCAACAATTTCCAATATCATATATCGATATACCCAACATATCGTGGTGTTGCAGAGACACTCCATCCATACATAACATGTTTGTGAATGTGATGAAGTGTCTGACTAAATATGCAAATGCAATGTCAGTAAGGCATGAAGGCCGTTCTTCAAATCTAGCACTTGAATGTGACCCTAGTCAAAAGTCAAAGGTCAAGGTCACAGTGACCTCACATTTTTGGCCACAACTCACTATTCCATTCATTAACTGTGCTAAAATTACACTCAAATGTCTCCATGGATATGATGTAATTTCATGTGGGGGTTAGCTGTGAGTTTTTACATTAAAAATATTGTAGGGGGAGTTCCGTAAAGAAAAAAGAGCGACCAAAACAGCTAAAAAAGTGACCAGACCTGCATAGTTCCTCTTTAAGAAGTCAACTTCACTGTAACATCACAGCAAAAGCACTTGTGGCTTTTATTCAGCACTCATGAACTCAGGAACGAGGGGACTGTGACAAAACTAGAACACAACAACACATTTCCCGTTGCTTGGCTGGTTGGTGGGGAAACAACCATGAGGAGGTGATGTTAATTTTCTTGAGGTTTTTTAATCTTTTTTTAGATCAGTTTATAGAACTGACTGAAAGTCTTGTGGCTGTTTATATAATGACAGCAGCAGACCATCTCAGGTTATGTGTGTATGTTAGTTTCAACAACATGTTTTTGCTGTATTTACAACTGGTTTATTTTTATACAGGTTATCAAACAGAAACAAAAAACTGCAAAAAATAAACTGCAAATAGAAACAAGTCACCAAATATGGACAGACCCATTTTAAATCAGTTATGATAAGTGTTGAGCACAGACTGGCTGAATATTTGGACAAACATCTGGCATATGAAGGTTTATTCTTCTGTTGGATCTCAGTTTCAGTAAATGTTATCTTTATAAAGTGCTATTCTGTGAGCATATTTTTGAGAGAGTTTATTTCACACAGTGGAACTGCTGACACATCTTGATCTGGAGTGTTTTTATCAGCCAAATTCAGCCCTTCTATGGTCTAATGCTGATAGTGTACACAAATCAGATAGTGGGACACTACAATGACCACAGCAGGGGAACAGACACCAATGTGACTGGAAGAACATGTTATGACGGTAGAAGTAAAATCACCATGTAAAAATGTTCTCTTAAAATAAATCAAATCAAATGTATGAGTCAGGAGTTATACCACAGAGTATGAGCCCACAGATGCATGCACCTAAATGAATACATTTTAAAAATGAAACAGTCAACATTGATTAACCAACTAATACAATTCATTTTTATTGTTATTTGTGCTGAATCAGAACAGACGTTTAGGGCAATTTGTAAAGGTTGGAACAGTGTTTTAAAATGTTGCCAGTGGGAATAAAATCCTTAAAGCAGAAGTAAGTGATATATTTGTGTTAATATAAGTCTTAAATAGTTATATCTTCCGACAGCAATCACTTACATAGAGTGTTTGGACCGAAACACGGGTCTGTCAGTCACTCTGCTCTGCTCTGAGCCGAGGAGAAAACATTTATCGTATCCTACAGTTTTTATCCAATGAGGAGAGAGAACGGCATGCAGGGCTGTGTGTGCAGCCAAGGGACGCCGTGAATGTGGCGACGTAGGGAAGAGGACTGTTATGGTGCGTTCAAGGAAACTCGTATTTTTCCGACCGTGAAGTGGTACCAGTTCGATCTGGTACGAGTTCACGGGTCGGAAGTTACGAGTGGCCGTTATAGTGACTTTCACCGGTAAAACAGGTCGGAAAAACACGAGTGGGTTGCCTGGAACGCTACAAAGTCGTAAGTTGTAACTTGAAGCTGTAATTTACGATTTCAAAAGCCTGCCTGGAACGCAGCATTAGCGAAAACGACCGGACCACTTACTTCTGCTTTAACTGTAAAAGAAAACAATCGCATTGAAACACTGAAAGAGTTGGAAAATGTTGCACAGGCACTGATAAAGTTTGGCAGTAAAATACTGTCATTAAAAAAGGTTTTTCAGTATTGTTCTTTGCAATCTCAATTTTTAATTTTCATTATTTTTTCAGTTTGAACTTTCTGTTAACTTTTCATCACAGTTGTGCCTTTATCATGATACACATCCACAATCATTAATGATGCATTTTTACAGTTTATCATAATGGATGTCTGTTTTGTGTCACTAAGAAAGACAGGAATTTTTGCAGGAATTTAGGTGAACAGGCTGGTTTACCATATGTTGTGCAGGCCTACTTCTCTTACTTTGTGGTGTCTTTGGTACATATACCTTTTCTCTGTTATCTCTCAAATGGAATTTTGTCTGCTGAGTGGTCATGAAAATGTCCAGTCAAGTGTATGTGATTCAAACAAAATTAAATAAACACTAGGAGATAAAAGTCATTCATGTGTGTGCTGTATTCACGCAGCATTTTTTATTTATTATTCCGCGGGGTACTCCTGCTCCGCCTCATATTCAAACATCTGGACACATCAGTCAATTCTCTCATCTGAACTTTTCACCTCACCATTGGCCCCTCAGCAGGTTCTGAGATTATACAGTATTTGTGCTCAAATTTTCCCAGTCCAATCATATTCCCCTGTTTGGTCCAAGATTTGTTTCAGATGCTTTAGATACAGAGGCCAAAAATGCAGATAGGCTATGTGTAAATAGATTGTCACAGACCACTGAGTCAGGCTCCATAATGCTCCTGGACATACCGTTTTCATGAGCCAGAACACAGCACAGAAACTGTGGAGGGAAAAAACAGATGGAAATTGTAAGTGACGACACACTGACGATCTCTGGGTCTGCACAGATAAAAGTGAGCAGCCTCCCAGTTCTCACTTCAGTGCAGACGAGATCACCATGATGATTACGTACACAGAATAAACATCAGGCAAATCTGGATGGAAAAGGCAGAGCCACGGATCTAAGGTAAGCAGCAGATAGAAAAGATATTCTTTGCTTTCTAGAGCTTTTTTTTCACTTAAGCTGCCTTGGACACATTATTGTATAATAGCAAAATAACTGCAATACCTGCAAATATAGATATAGCAATTTCTTCTGATTGATCCACAGACAGCCATGGATCTCAAACAAAAGTGTAAGCAGCAAGAAAAAAATAGTCAGAGTTGCACACATGTCATACAACATGGTGTGTGGTGATATCTGTTTCTCGTAAGTGATGAAATGCGTAGGCAGAGGTGTTCAGCACCCTGTTTATTACTGAGATAACATCAATCAGGAATGCTGGAAGTGCGTTCTTCCAAAGTTGTGCAAGAACAGATTCTTTGAGATTCTTGTGAAATCACTTGTTTAGTTGTAGATTTTCCAAATAAGAAAAAAAGAAAAACTAAAACCTATGACAGGGTATTAATGCTTTTATTTCTCCACACCTCAGCTACTCTTTACCATGCTCACCTGACAGTCTATTCTACTGTTGTAATCAGCATTTGTAAACCTGTAAAATAAATCATATAGACGTCAAATATCAATCTTTTCTTATGTAAATTGCAAACTGGTTTTAAGTAACAGAACATTAAAGTCCTTTTTATGACTGTGTTGGTCAGTCTGTTTGGTTTGACAATCCCATATGCAACAATAAATCAAATTAAATAATAAATTAAACGTTTGCTACAGTACTGTATCTTTGTTTTATATAATGTGTTTGTCTCAAATGTCCCTCTCCCCTTTCTTCTTACTGTAACATGTACAAGTGCTACAGGATTATACATAAACCTTGCCTGCTTGCTTATGCTGACCCTGTTTTTTTGTTTGTTTTTTCAATAGCAATAGTTTCCAATGGCTGTGAATGCATCAAACTGGTTGGTCCCAACTGTGGACCCAGACATGGACAACTGCAGCGACTACACTGAGGCTTGGCTGTGGCTGTCCTCCCTGCAGCCAGCCTTCCTGGGTTTGATTAGTGCCATTGGCTTGGTAGGGAACAGCCTGGTTCTCTGCGTGTTCTGCCTGCAGAGGAAACCTTGCACCTTAGCTGACATCTACCTGGGGAACCTGGCAGCTGCTGACCTGATCATGATGACCTGCCTGCCCTTCTGGGCACTCACCGTCGCTCACGGCTACCAGTGGGAGTTTGGAGAGTTCCTTTGTAAGCTGGTCAACGTGGCCATCTCCATGAACTACATCTGCAGTGTTCTGTTCCTCATGCTGGTCAGCGTGGACCGCTACCTGGCTCTGGTGAAGCCCCTGAGCCCCAGCCGTCTGAGGAGAGCCACTTGGGCTAAACGTATCTGCCTGGGGGTCTGGATCATGGGCTTCCTCTTCAGTCTGCCCATCCTGCTCTTCCGTACAGTGGTGCATGTAGAGGATCCTGGTGTGGATGCATGCATTCTGGCCTACCCCCACCCAGCATGGAGGCTGTACCAAAACATCACCAAGAACATGTTGGGTTTTCTACTCCCTGTTCTGGTAGTGGTTTACTGTACTCGTCATATTGTGTCTGCACTGAACAACCGTGGAGCAGGATTACCTGGGGTTAGGGCAGAGAGGAAGGCTGCCCACCTGGTCCTGGCTGTGCTTGCCGTCTTTCTCTTCTGTTGGACACCACACCAGGTGATGGTTTTCCTTGACGCTCTGGATTTCCTCCAGGTCACCCCCGGGTGCCTCTGGGGTCACATCCTGGACATTTGCATACAGCTGTCCTCA
Source organism: Trachurus japonicus (assembly GCF_045865225.1). Taxonomy (NCBI): domain Eukaryota; kingdom Metazoa; phylum Chordata; class Actinopteri; order Carangiformes; family Carangidae; genus Trachurus; species Trachurus japonicus. Next base: position 20,060,491 of record NC_140930.1, read on the forward strand.
TATCTAGCATACAGCAACAGTGCTGTGAACCCCTTCCTGTTTGTAATAGTGGGGAAACATTTTAGGAGAAAGGCAAAGGAGGTGTTTGGAAAAACTTTGAACCCCTGGTCAAAAGACACAAGCTACTTGAATGTGAGCTTCACCTCAGTACACAGACTGAATGAAATACAACGAGTCAGTATTGACAAGCTGGAAATATTTAGACAGTAGCAACTACTACATTCCTGTAGTCATTACTTGATATAATTAAATTGTTTACAACCAGCTGCCTATTTATGTAGCTACTCAGCTGACACAGAGAAACATTGGCATTCATTTGGACTGGAATGTATTCATGGGCACACCCTGCTCCGCTGGTTTTTGCTGACCTTGTTATTTGATGCTCCTGGAACAGCACAGGTGAGCTGTATGCATGGCACAGACAGACACAGGTGTGAAAAGAACATGGGAAGCCCAGACTAGTTATCATATTCAAGATACACAGCTTTGGCCTGCACAATTTTTCCTAATCATTAGTCAAGTGTATCTCATGAGCAGCACAGCTGCACGATATTAATATTTATTTTGGATGTAATAGTTTGGAAGGGAGAGATATACTGTGAGCTGCCTGTTAGATTGATGAGAGCTGAGTCATGAAATTGGATCAGCGAGTAGAGACACAACTGCTCTGTTGAAATGAGTAATGGTGAGGTGTTATTTATGTATTAATGTATTTTAAAAATGTTTATTTGTGCAGCTCTGACAGAAACTTCTGGCGCATTGTTTCATATGATTATGGTTTTTGCAAATTACTGAAGACTGCACACCCTTAATGCCTCAAAATTTATTAGCGTGTATTAATTCTGTGTCTGTGACTTTTCCTGCTGCCTTTTCTTTATGATGTAACTGATGCTTAGAAACTGCTGTACTGAAAAAGAACCTACTGTAATGTGACTGAACTGAAGAAATAACTTATTGTCATAATTCTAATAAAGATTCAATTGTCTTGTTGAATTGGCTGTGTTTTTTTAATCAAAATGTGCACAAGAGGTGGAATTAATTTATCCAGGGTTGCACCTGGACAGAACCGACAGAGGCACAGGGAGAACATGCAAACTCACCACAGAGAGACCCCAGTTCAGAGATGCTATTTTAAAACACGTGAAAAGAGAGATACAGCAGCTAGTCCAGTCAAGAAGAGGCAAAAGCGTAGATAATGGAATTGGACCCAAGATGAGACCCTGAGGTACACGACATGGGGAGCAGTTTCAGATATGAACCAAGTGACACAGAATTAAACTCCTATCAAAAAGATAGGAGGAAAACCAGACCTGGGCACTTCCAGAGACACCAACCCATAGTTTGAGCCTATTGTGGCAAGGTGAAGGCTGGTCTTGGTTAATGTAATGTTTTAGGATGGTATTAGTCAAATGATTGTTGCCAGACAACACCACCCTGGGAGTTTCACCCAAGGAAATTTAAGTGAACTAACTCAACAGGAGAAAGCACTCAGGTTCGTTCACAAAGTGAGGCAGAGACGGCAGTTCGAAGGTACAAAAATATTATTTTATTATTCACAATCTATTGGTTTAAAAAGGATCTAGATGAAATCATTCACTGTGGAAAATTAAAAGGAACAAATCAGGGCCAGGAACACCCCACATGTGCAGCAAAATAAGAATAAAGTGAAAACTCAAACCAGTGTAGACCCAACACAAAAAGGGGGGTGGGGGGGAGAAGACGATCAAACTTGACTATCTAGAGGAAGTAAAAGTCGTAACAAGGTTACCACCACCGTAGGCTCAGCACCTGAAAGGGGGGAGACCAGAGAGAAGCACTTAGGGACAATGGCCCTCATTTATGAAATTTGCGTACACCAAAAAAATGGGTGTACACCAAATTCACCGCAAGGATCGGCATTTATTAATCTGAGCGTGAGCATACGGTACGCACAAATCTCACGCCAGCTCTGACCAGGTGTACGCACATTTGGAACCAGCGTAGAACATGCAGGAAGGAGTGCTGCTGTGTCAGAATGATTATTAAACCATAGTCTAATAACGCAGCGATGTGGACCACATGTTGTTGTTGTTTATATTGATAAAAAGATAAAAAGTAGCCAAAAAAAAAAAAAAGAAACGATAAAACCAAGTCTGTGTTGAAAATATAACTCGACTTTTATTTTGGGCAACTGAGATGAATTAAAAACCACGACGTGACAGATGCTCGTTAATCAGCTGTGTCAACAGTCAATGACAGACAGACCTGTTATTGTAGATCACACACACAAACCAACATCTGCAGCACCAGAGCATGACCGGACGGCTCCTCAGTCTCTCTCTCTGCCGGACACCGGAGGGGGGGGGGGCTCCGCTACCTGTCCAGGTGCAGCTGATCTCGGCGGAGTGTTTTTCTTTTCTTTTTTTTTTCCCGTCACCGGGACCTGTCAGCGGGACATCGAGCCGGTGTTTCACATCCCTCCATCAGCCGAACCATGCCAGCGGTGCTGATGGTCATAAAGTCGCGTTCGCAGCAGTAATATGCCTATGATTTCTCCTCAGTCACTTGTGTTTAGTAAACTGCAGGAGCATTTCATTAGATCGCTGGGTTTCCTGACGTGGTCGGTGACATGTGCGTCTGCAGCCTCCATCCACCGGGATGACGCTTATCAATCACAAAATCTATCAATCTATCAATGTCCAGATATTTAATCTTGCCGCCCTCTCCCTGTTCAACGCGGTAATGTCGGTAAAGTCCCTCTTCTTGGCCGTCTTCCGTGTCTCCATGTCGTAAAAGGGGCAGGGCGACGCCTCTAAAGCAGGAATATATCGGGGCGTGACATTTAAATGACGCTCGTTTTCAGCCGCCGGATTTATCACCACCACGCCGGTTCTACGCCGAAATCAGCAGCGTACACACTTTTAGTAAATCACACGTGACACTTGCCGTACACTGATATTTACACCAGAATCTACACCAGATCCTGCGCAAGTTTAATAAATGAGGGCCAATGAAACCAAAATATTAACTAATAGGCTAACAAAAAGAAAAGAAATGAATAAAGAACTTCAAATATATAATAATTAGGCAAAATAGCAAATCAAATTGCTCGCTCAAAATATACAGAATCACAAATTAATTACAAAACCCAAAAGAAATAATTAGCCTACAAATAAACTCAAAGCAACAGACTAATCAAATCTATGGGTTGCAACAAAACCAGTTACTAAAAAATAACATAAACATAATGCCACAACAAACAATCAAAATAACAGAGGAACAAATTTAAAAATACGTTCCCATACGTTTCTCTTTCACACGCTCACACACACACACGCGCACACATTAAGACGTGGCTTAAACAGAGGAAACAGCGTTACTGAGCCACACCTTCGCCCAGCCAGCAGCAGGAAGAACCCCCAACACTTAACCAGCCGTAGACAAGCGAAGGAGGGCAAGCAGGGCAAGCAGTAGGAAGCGGTGTCTGAACGCCAAGGAGCTCTAGTGGGACAAGCAGCTCCATCAAGGCAAAACTCAGAGCGAGGGAAAGCTCCGAGCCAGGCAAAGCAGCAGTGGTTTAGCATTAGGTTAGCCGGTGCTGAGCTGCTACATAGACATCTTTAACCTACAATAATAATCACAAACCTAAGAAACTTACAAGTGGCTGAAGGAGGGAGCTACTACCACTGTACTACATACAGGTCAAGCAGTCCCGGCCAGCGCCACATGGAGCTAGTTCGGCACTACACGAGAGCGACCTGTAAACAAACACACAGGTTGCCACACGTGCAATGCCACAGAGAAAGACGTGCGGCAGAAAGCTCACCTACCGCAGCGAGCAACGGGCGACGTACGGAGCAGTATGAAGCAGTGAACAGCGGTTAGCAGCATGAAATCGGGCCGGTGGTTTTGGAGAAAATGACCAAAAAACACACAGGCCATTTTTGAGAAAAACGCCCATCCCGCATTTGGGCCAAAAATGAAAATTTCTTCAAATCTCCCCAAACTCAGATATATCATCTGGGGGTCCGAGGGGAGTCCAAGGCACAAGGTTTGGTTGAAATCGGGCCGGTGGTTTTGGAGAAAATGACCAAAAACCACACAGGCCATTTTTGGAAAAAATGCCCACATTTTGGCCATTTTGGGCCAAAGATGAAAATTTCTTCAAATTTCTCCAAACTAAGATATATCATCTGGGTGTCCGAGGGGAGTCCAACGCAGAAGGTTTGGTTGAAATCAGGCCGGTGGTTTTGGAGAAAATGACCAAAAACCACACAGGCCATTTTGGAAAAAAATAGGACACTCCGCGGGTTACATTTTTTTTTTTGACCAAAAATTAAAATTTCTCCAAACTCGGATATATCATCTGGGGGTCCGAGGGGAGTCCAACGCAGAAGGTTTGGTTGAAATCGGGCCGGTGGTTTTGGAGAAGATGACCAAAAACCACACAGGCCATTTTTTTTAAAGAAGGCCACTCCGCGGGTAAAAAATTTTTTTTGACCAAAAATTAAAATTTCTCCAAACTCGGATATATCATCTGGGGGTCCGAGGGGAGTCCAACGCAGAAGGTTTGGTTGAAATTGGGCCGGTGATTTGGGAGAAAATGACCAAAAACCACACAGGCCATTTTGAAAAAAAAGGCCACTCCGCGGGTTACTTTTTTTATTTTGACCAAAAATTAAAATTTCTCCGAACTCGGATATATCATCTGGGGGTCCGAGGGGAGTCCAACGCAGAAGGTTTGGTTGAAATCGGGCCGGTGGTTTTGGAGAAAGTGACCAAAAACCACACAGGCCATTTTGAAAAAGAAGGCCACTCCGGGGGTTACTTTTTTTTTTTTGACCAAAAATTAAAATTTCTCCAAACTCGGATATATCATCTGGGGGTTCGAGGGGAGTCCAACGCAGAAGGTTTGGTTGAAATCGGGCTGGTGATTTTGGAGAAAATGACCAAAAACCACACAGGCCATTTTAGAAAAAAATGCCCACATTTTGGCCATTTTGGCCAAAAATGAAAAATTTCTTCAAATTTCTCCAAACTCGGATATATCATCTGGGGGTCCGAGGGGAGTCCAAGGCACAAGGTTTGGTTGAAATCGGGCCGGTGGTTTTGGAGAAAATGACCAAAAACCACACAGGCCATTTTTGAGAAAAACGCCCACATTTTGGCCATTTTGGCCAAAAATGAAAAATTTCTTCAAATTTCTCCAAACTCTGATATATCATCTGGGGGTCCGAGGGGAGTCCAACGCTGAAGGTTTGGTTGAAATCGGGCTGGTGGTTTTGGAGAAAATGACCAAAAACCACACGGGCCATTATTTAAAAAAAAAGGCCACTCCGCGGGTTACTTTTTTTTTTTGACCAAAAATTTAAATTTCTCCAAACTCGGATATATCATCTGGGGGTCCGAGGGGAGTCCAACGCAGAAGGTTTGGTCGAGATCGGGCCGGTGATTTTGGAGAAAATGACCAAAAACCACACAGGCCATTATTGAAAAAAACTTACAAGTGGCTGAAGGAGGGAGCTACTACCACTGTACTACATACAGGTCAAGCAGTCCCGGCCAGCGCCACATGGAGCTAGTTCGGCACTACACGAGAGCGACCTGTAAACAAACACACAGGTTGCCACACGTGCAATGCCACAGAGAAAGACGTGCGGCAGAAAGCTCACCTACCGCAGCGAGCAACGGGCGACGTACGGAGCAGTATGAAGCAGTGAACAGCGGTTAGCAGCATGAAATCGGGCCGGTGGTTTTGGAGAAAATGACCAAAAAACACACAGGCCATTTTTGAGAAAAACGCCCATCCCATCATTTGGGCCAAAAATGAAAATTTCTTCAAATCTCCCCAAACTCAGATATATCATCTGGGGGTCCGAGGGGAGTCCAAGGCACAAGGTTTGGTTGAAATCGGGCCGGTGGTTTTGGAGAAAATGACCAAAAACCACACAGGCCATTTTTGGAAAAAATGCCCACATTTTGGCCATTTTGGGCCAAAGATGAAAATTTCTTCAAATTTCTCCAAACTAAGATATATCATCTGGGTGTCCGAGGGGAGTCCAACGCAGAAGGTTTGGTTGAAATCAGGCCGGTGGTTTTGGAGAAAATGACCAAAAACCACACAGGCCATTTTGGAAAAAAATAGGACACTCCGCGGGTTACATTTTTTTTTTTGACCAAAAATTAAAATTTCTCCAAACTCGGATATATCATCTGGGGGTCCGAGGGGAGTCCAACGCAGAAGGTTTGGTTGAAATCGGGCCGGTGGTTTTGGAGAAGATGACCAAAAACCACACAGGCCATTTTTTTTAAAGAAGGCCACTCCGCGGGTAAAAAATTTTTTTTGACCAAAAATTAAAATTTCTCCAAACTCGGATATATCATCTGGGGGTCCGAGGGGAGTCCAACGCAGAAGGTTTGGTTGAAATTGGGCCGGTGATTTGGGAGAAAATGACCAAAAACCACACAGGCCATTTTGAAAAAAAAGGCCACTCCGCGGGTTACTTTTTTTATTTTGACCAAAAATTAAAATTTCTCCGAACTCGGATATATCATCTGGGGGTCCGAGGGGAGTCCAACGCAGAAGGTTTGGTTGAAATCGGGCCGGTGGTTTTGGAGAAAGTGACCAAAAACCACACAGGCCATTTTGAAAAAGAAGGCCACTCCGGGGGTTACTTTTTTTTTTTTGACCAAAAATTAAAATTTCTCCAAACTCGGATATATCATCTGGGGGTTCGAGGGGAGTCCAAGGCACAAGGTTTGGTTGAAATCGGGCTGGTGATTTTGGAGAAAATGACCAAAAACCACACAGGCCATTTTAGAAAAAAATGCCCACATTTTGGCCATTTTGGCCAAAAATGAAAAATTTCTTCAAATTTCTCCAAACTCGGATATATCATCTGGGGGTCCGAGGGGAGTCCAAGGCACAAGGTTTGGTTGAAATCGGGCCGGTGGTTTTGGAGAAAATGACCAAAAACCACACAGGCCATTTTTGAGAAAAACGCCCACATTTTGGCCATTTTGGCCAAAAATGAAAAATTTCTTCAAATTTCTCCAAACTCTGATATATCATCTGGGGGTCAGAGGGGAGTCCAACGCTGAAGGTTTGGTTGAAATGGGGCTGGTGGTTTTGGAGAAAATGACCAAAAACCACACGGGCCATTATTTAAAAAAAAAGGCCACTCCGCGGGTTACTTTTTTTTTTTGACCAAAAATTTAAATTTCTCCAAACTCGGATATATCATCTGGGGGTCCGAGGGGAGTCCAACGCAGAAGGTTTGGTCGAAATCGGGCCGGTGATTTTGGAGAAAATGACCAAAAACCACACAGGCCATTATTGAAAAAAAATGCCCACATTTTGGCATTTTGGCCAAAATAAAAAATTTTGGAGAAAATGACCAAAAACCACACAGGCCATTTTTTTTATATCATCTGGGGGCCCGAGGGGAGTCCAAGGCACAAGGTTTGGTTGAAACCGGGCCGGTGGTTTTGGAGAAAATGACCAAAAATTACACAGGCCATTTTTGAAAAAAATGCCCACATTTTGGCCATTTGGGGCGAAAAATGAAAATTTCTTCAAATTTCTCCAAACTTGGATATATCATCTGGGGGTCTGAGGGGAGTTCAACGCAGCAGGTTTGGTTGCAATCGGGCCAGTGGTTTTGGAGAAAATGACCAAAAACCACACAGGCCATTTTTGAGAAAAACGCCCATCCTGCGGGTTACATTTTGGGCCAAAAATGAAAATTTCTTCAAATCTCCCCAAACTTGGATATATCATCTGGGGGTCCGAGGGGAGTCCAACGCAGAAGGTTTGGTCGAAATCGGGCCGGTGATTTTGGAGAAAATGACCAAAAACCACACAGGCCATTATTGAAAAAAAATGCCCACATTTTGGCCATTTTGGCCAAAATAAAAAATTTTGGAGAAAATGACCAAAAACCACACAGGCCATTTTTTTTATATCATCTGGGGGTCCGAGGGGAGTCCAAGGCACAAGGTTTGGTTGAAATCGGGCCGGTGGTTTTGGAGAAAATGACCAAAAATTACACAGGCCATTTTTGAAAAAAATGCCCACATTTTGGCCATTTTGGGCCGAAAATGTAAAATTTTTCAAATTTCTCCAAACTCGGATATATCATCTGGGGGTCCGAGGGGAGTTCAACGCAGCAGGTTTGGTTGAAATCGGGCCGGTGGTTTTGGAGAAAATGACCAAAAACCACACAGGCCATTTTTGAAAAAAAATGCCCACATTTTGGCCATTTTGGCCAAAATAAAAAAATTCTTCAAATTTCTCCAAACTCGGATATATCATCTGGGGGTCCGAGGGGAGTCCAAGGCACAAGGTTTGGTTGAAATCGGGCCGGTGGTTTTGGAGAAAATGACCAAAAATTACACAGGCCATTTTTGAAAAAAATGCCCACATTTTGGCCATTTTGGGCCAAAAATGTAAAATTTTTCAAATTTCTCCAAACTCGGATATATCATCTGGGGGTCCGAGGGGAGTTCAATGCAGCAGGTTTGGTTGAAATCGGGCCGGTGGTTTTGGAGAAAATGACCAAAAACCACACAGGCCATTTTTGAAAAAAAATGCCCACATTTTGGCCATTTTGGCCAAAATAAAACATTTCTTCAAATTTCTCCAAACTCGGATATATCATCTGGGGGTCCGAGGGGAGTCCAAGGCACAAGGTTTGGTTGAAACCGGGCCGGTGGTTTTGGAGAAAATGACCAAAAATTACACAGGCCATTTTTGAAAAAAATGCCCACATTTTGGCCAATTTGGGCCAAAAATGAAAATTTCTTCAAATTTCTCCCAACTCAGATATATCATCTGGGGATTCGAGGGGAGTCCAACGCAGCAGGTTTGGTTGAAATCGGGCCGGTGGTTTTGGAGAAAATGACCAAAAACCACACAGGCCATTTTTGAGAAAAACGCCCACCCCACGGGTTACATTTTGGGCCAAAAATGAAAATTTCTTCAAATCTCCCCAAACTTGGATATATCATCTGGGGGTCCGAGGGGAGTCCAAGGCACAAGGTTTGGTTGAAATCGGGCCGGTGGTTTTGGAGAAAATGACCAAAAACCACACAGGCCATTTTTGAAAAAAATGCCCACATTTTGGCCATTTTGGGCCAAAAATGAAAATTTCTTCAAATTTCTCCAAACTCCGGAGAAATAGCGCTACGGTAGCGCTACGACCAATCAGAGCAAAGAGAGGATGTCGTTAGCCTGACAAGCCAATTAAAATGTATGTCGTCATCACGTTAAGCCCGCCCAACGACTCTCTAAACAGATAGAGCGCTGTGATTGGTGAACACAATCCGTGTTCGAGACTCAAAAAGTTCCTATGGCTCGTTTCTAGACCCACCTACGGAGCAAATATATTTGCTGCCGCTAGGGTGCGTCTAGATTTCTAGGCTACAAAAACCCATTTTTTGGGTTCGATTTTTTTTTTTTTGACCAAAAATTAAAATTTCTCCAAACTCGGATATATCATCTGGTGGTCCGAGGGGAGTCCAACGCAGAAGGTTTGATGGTTATTTATAGGGTTCATACACATTTTACCATTTCTAAGTTTGTAAACAATGATGACGTGTGTTGTGGGCGGGGCTTCACTGGTGGCAGAAAGTGACAGCTGATCTGGTGTCAAAAGTGGAAAGCCGGCATCAAGAGCGATCAAATCAGAGGAAGATGGATCATACAGAGGCCTTCTCTGATTATTTTAATGCTTTGTCAACAGAAAACAGGTTGTCATACCTGAGTAGGCTAAGTTAACGATTAGCAACGGAGTGTGTTGTGTGTTACGGACCGACGTACTGCCTAGCCAGTGACAGGGACACAAAACACTGCTGTATAAGACGTGGGCGATCATCAACAAGTCCACCAACTATACTGACAGCAAACTGTACTTGTATGGCTGTATATTACAGTTTATTTAACGGATCCATGTCTATTATTTCTGTAGGCTATAACAGTCAGACCGTTGTTAGGCTATATCACAGGCCGTTGCTAGGGACACCGCTCATGACCCGATGTGTGTAAAAATGAATGAATGAATGAATGTCAAAATAAATGAATAAGAGGGTGAACGTGTACACGTGTTAACGTTTACACTGAATGAAACAGTAAATGTTTAATAAAAATCCCTAAATGATGCACGCAATATCTACATATATTTTATGATATGATAGATTACGAGTATTTTTTCCGTCGAAAAAAGTTGTAAAGGACGGGTCGTCTTATATTCGGGGTCTAGATATTGTAGCCTACATGTGCAAATCAGCGGGTGACACCAAACAACGTCTGCCCAAGCAAGTCAGAGCTTTTATTTCTCTCACACTCACACACCAGCGACCTAGAGATGCAGCCGCATCTGAGGGGACGCGCGTGTGTTGCCGCTTCTCCACTACACAGTTACAGCTTGGGTAACTGTGGTTGAAATCGGGCCAGTGGTTTTGGAGAAAATGACCAAAAAACACACAGGCCATTTTTGAGAAAAATGCCCATCCCGCGGGTTACATTTTACAAAAATGAAAATTTCTTCCTAACCGGAGCCACCTCTCCTCTTCCTCCAACAGCCAGATAATTAAAAAAAACAAAAACAAAATCTCCGGGTCCATCATCGTCGTCTGGCCGTTAAGTTTCTGTGTCATCTGTATTTTCTGTGTCGTATGTCAGTTTGTATTTTTGTTGTCACCGGCGTTTTTCCCGGGCTTGGTCGGCAGACGTGATGACGTCGTGACGCAATCAGGAAATGCTCCGTAGGCTAGACCGTCACATTTATCGACAGTTGACCCAGCCTTCGGAGGAGCCTTGCCTACGTAGACCACGTAGGCCGGGTCCTCCGAAGGCTGCAGCCCCTGAATTGGGACAGACCTAATGTCACACAGCTGGTTAGCTTTGTTATCATGCGCATGGAGAGTAGTACTACATCCGCCGCCTCACCGATGTCGCCAACAACAGAGGGGAAGCAGTTGAAAAACATCCACCATGGCGACGTTGACTGTGAGGTGATTGTTCAGGTACGTTTTGTAGCATCCCCACACTCTGGAACACACTGTAGGGGACAGAAATATAAAAATATCTCTGTCTCGCCTGAAAGCAGAACATCCGTATAGTAGCCTTACAAGATTCTCCCAGGTGAAATAATTTTGAACTGCTACAATCAATGTTTTAATAACAGAAAATCACATTAAAACATTTTAAAATAAAGACAACCTCTAATAGAGCACTATATACAATGTCATATTGAGCTTGAAATCAAAGTTTTTAAATAGTCATTCTTTATCAAATAACGCAGCTTCAAACATATACATGAAAGCCAGTAAAAACCAGTGAAAAACACAAATACATTTCGTAAACAAATCAATTAAATAACTAGGTTTAGCTCCTAATGAAAATTGGCATTTCTGTTAGCCTAAGCAGGTCATATAAAACTGTTTGAAACCAGAAAAGGCACAAAAATTCAAGCTACACATTAAACATTGGATAAAAAGAAATAACCACAAACCTTGTGCCCTTGTCAGCCAGGTGCGATTAAACAGTTTTCAGGCCTGTAGAGGGAAGGCAGGCAGGCAATGACGGTGAGGCGTGGAGGAGGAGAAGGTCGGAGTGTTAGGAGATGTAGGACTTCTGTTTCCCCCCTCCCCTCTGTGTCCGTGTTTGTCTGTGTGGGCTGGGCATGGGTGTGTCTCCACCTGCAACTACACCTGCACTGCATCAGGCTCATCACCCCTCCTCCCCTGTCTGCAGGATATGAGTCAGTCCCTTTGTGCTGTTCTTCGCCAGTTCGTCGTTAACCATGTGGTGGTAACTCGTCTCTTGGCCCCTTAGTGTTGAATTTGAACTCTAAGTTTTGCATACTATACCTACCTGATTTTTGTGTTGTCCTCTTTTCCAGTCCCTGTACCTCCATCCTGCTACCCTGCTACCGTGCCCAGTCCTGCCTGCCCTCGGACCACACCGCTTGGCCACACGGAGCCTGGCCTCCCCCACTAACCACCCCCCCTCACTTGTGTTCCCAATAAATTGAACTTTGACGGGTCTGTCTGAATAGCTGAGTCCTGCTCTCTTTTTGAAAGCGCAAACTTAACACGGAGAAGGTTTGTGTGTCACTTTCCAGCAAGACACAAATTAAAGGCCCGATTTTCACGTCCACTGTAATTGAAGAAATAACAACCTTACTTTAAAGAAAGTTCAGAAAATGACTGGATAAACAACAGAAATATAATGGCCATATTAATGGTTATTTACATGCATTTCTACTAACCTCACCTCCCTCTGGTTTTCTATTAATCAACTTTTATCTAGTATTTAGTAGCCTATCTCTGTAAGCCTGTATCAATTTCTTTCACAACTTTCACCGTTGATACAGAAGGATCTACATCGTCCAAAGTACATCTGGTCATGAACAGTACCATGTGAATATGGTGATCGGGTACTGCTCCTGCCCACTTGGGATCTCCGGTGGACAATGCAAGCACCAGAGTGCTGTGGCAGGCAGGTTTGGCGTACATGACAGCTTCCCCTGCATTTCAACACCTGCCATGAGGAAGCTGTATCATGACATTACCACTGGTGAGTTACACCTACCGGCATGTATAATGAGAAATATTTAAGCCCATGTCTTTCCTCAAGAGGGAGGGAAAAGTATGAGTACTGTGCGGTATAGTCAACAGTTTGTACCCTTGTATTTAATTTTTTTTAAATACAACTTTGGCCTGTATTGCTTTTTTTTTTTAATATAATTTTTATGACACATTTTGATTTATTGTCTCCTTGTAGTGTAGCTAAAGTCTAAAATGTTTTAACAGGAATGGACATAATACCTGACGACTGGTTGCAAACCTTGGCACTACCTCATTCTCCTGCCGACAACACAACTGGAATCATATCATGTTAGTTTATTCTGTCAACTGTCAATGCATACAACAATAAAGTCTTATTTAAATAAACTGACTGAAGACTTATTTCAGATCTTATTCTTTACATGAGATATCCTTTGTGAGAATCAAATCTACATTAGTTTACAACAAATAACCGTTTTTTTTCTTGTTTTTTTTACATGACAGTCACATGCTCTCTCCATCTGATTAGAGTGGGATATTTAAACCCCCTGCTTACCTGATCATTCCTGGCTACCTGTGAAACATGCACAGTCACAGTAGTCAATTCTTGGTTTTGTCACAGATGTGTAGCCTGTACTTCTATTCTGCACTTGCACTCACATGATTTTTTTTTTCTGCAAGCCATGTTAATGTGCATCCAATAGGCTACCATATTAGCCTTAGTCTACCAGTTCATAAGTCATGTCCCTGTTTCGGGAAGTTGGGAAATTGGTCCAGCATGTTGACAGTCCTGAAGGCGTGCAGGCTTTCTCTACCGACTAACTGTAATTTAATTTAATTTATTTATTTTGATATTGAGGCCTGAAAAAATTGTAGGCTACATAGGCTACTGCCCTTTTCTGATGTTGAGCTCCTGTCCCTATAGTCATGTGCACGTCCCTGCTGCAGGTCACGTCCGATCTGCAGCCTGCAGCCAGGGGTATTTGCTTCTGCCTGAAATACATGCTTTCTCCGCTCCAGTCCACCAGGGGGCAGTAACCACCCTGTTAGCCTGGTGGCGTACCAACATCCGGCGTCAGGCTCAGGTCATCTGTGGTGTCCAACATGGCGGTGTCGAGGTTACCGACAGCAGCTCTCTCTCTCAAACAGGTAAAAACACAAAGCGGTGGAGATGAAACCGTTTTTACCCCTGGCGTAGAAAGTTGCCACTTTACTGTAGCGTCTCTGTGACACTGAGAGCGGCTTCACGGAGGACGTGGAGCCGGAGACATGTAAGTTAATGTTTAACCATAATGTAACGGTCAACAGCGACATGTAACAGCCTGTTGTCATGGTCACCGAGCTTCGTGTGTGGACCGTTTGAGTAAGTGAGTGAGTTAGTGAGTTAACTTAACAGGTTCATTCACAGCGTTGGAGCAGGTTCACGACTTCAGTCTGCTCCTTATAGTCCTTATATCCTTATAGTCTCATCATCTCATGTAAGTTAAAGCAGAAGTAAGTGATATATTTGTGTTAATATAAGTCTTAAATAGTTATATCTTCCGACAGCAATCACTTCTATAGAGTGTTTGGACCGAAACACGGGTCTGTCAGTCACTCTGCTCTGCTCTGAGCCGAAGAGAAAACATTTATCGTATCCTACAGTTTTTATCCAATGAGGAGAGAGAACGGCATGCAGGGCTGTGTGTGCAGCCAAGGAACGCCGTGAATGTGGCGACGTAGGGACGAGGACTGTTATGGTGCGTTCAAGGAAACTCGTATTTTTCCGACCGTGAAGTGGTACCAGTTCGATCTGGTACGAGTTCACCGGTCGGAAGTTATGAGTGGCCGTTATAGTGACTTTCACCGGTAAAACAGGTCGGAAAAACACGAGTGGGTTGCCTGGAACGCTACAAAGTCGTAAGTTGTGACTTGAAGCTGTAATTTACGATTTCAAAAGCCTGCCTGGAACGCAGCATTAGCGAAAACGACCAGACCACTTACTTCTGCTTTAATATGAAACACTGATCTGTCTCCACCTCCATCTCATGCTTCCATCGCATTCTCTCATTCCCTCTGTACTTTTCTCTGCAATCTTACACAAGAAATCATTCACACATGTGCACACACACACACACACACACACACACACACACACACACGTACACGTACATACACACTCTCACAAGAGAAAAATAGCCTAAACCTTTACCTACCTTTTATTCTTTATTTTCGCATTCTATTTGTATTTATTTCTTCATGATATATATCCTTCTTCTTTTCTTTTCTTCTTTCATTTTATTGTGAAATTTACTAACTTTTACTATTATCATATGTACGTATATGTGTCTTGTTTTGTTCTTGTCTCTTTTCTGTTTGCCTATTTGAAGTCTTGTTGGTATGATATTGTTATTTGTTAGTCACCCACGTTGCACCCTTGTAGTTTGTCTGTAGTAACTGTATGTCTTTACACTATATGGCACTATTAAAAATAAATAAATAAATAAATATTACCCACCTCAAAAAAAAAGAAAAAAAAAGGAAAATGAAACACTGATTATACAGGACACATTGAAGGGCCCTTCCCCCGTAACTCCCGTTAACATTAATACTGGAGCTAATGCAGATGACGTAAGTCCTACTGAGTGGAGTCTCATCTGTTGAGTCACTGTCAGGCTGTAGCTACGTACTGATTTGGCCGAAATGCAGTATCCAAACAAAAGCAAAAGCAAAATCTGCTGTATGCCAAAAATTCCCGGAAGTCGTACTGATTTGGGAAATATCTCCAATCTGACCAGACTACATTGCGTACCTACTGTATCCCAGTTTTTACAGAGGCAGAGGATTCTGGGGATTTACAGGAACATGCTGAGGACCATACGGCAGGTACCCGACGAGGCGGACCGGAAGTACCTGAGGGACTGGGCCAGGGATGAGTTCAAGAGGAACAAGACCGCCACAGACCAGGTAGAGACAGGGTCCTGACTTTATTATTGTCCTGATTAATACTTTAGCCCTGCTCAGCCTCATGATAAATACTTTAACCCTGCTCAGCCTCAATAAACAATGTGTAGGCACACTGTGTTGATGTGACCAACAACGTCTTTACTGCTGCTGTTTGCCATCTTGATTTCCACAGGATGCTATCCGCATGATGGTCACTCAAGCCAACAACCACCTGGAAGAGCTGCAGAAGTCTCTGGCTCTGGCCAGAAGTTAGTGACAGAGCCTCTGGGAATCCCTGATGTGGACTCATGTGGACTGGGTCTCAGTGAAGGCCATCATGTGGCCTTTATTGAGAAGAGACTGAGGTAATCGTGGAGACAGGGAAACCCCATTACTGTCCCACTCATCATTAGCTGCCTGCTCGTCAAGGACAGATGGATGGAGTTGACCTGAAGGCATCGTCCTGCTGTTGTTCAGCTGTGTATATATGTGTGTGTGTATTAAACAGGAAGTATTGGCAAATTAAGAACAATCATTTTTTTAATACAAAATATGTCTTCTGGCCTCATGGTACAGACTGTATTATTCACATCCATGGTAAATTAACCAACCTGTATGAGCAGACAGTCACTACATCAAATGTCCAGCAGGCAGTTAATACTGCAACACAGCAACAGCTTCTGATTGAATTCATCTTTACAGTCAGGGTTGTCCTTTACAGGTAAACGTGATGGGCAGGGAGGATTCTGGGAAACCAGATCATATGTAGTCAGCTGTTAATGATAAGAGCTTGGCTTCCAGTAGTGGCATGTAGTGAGAGATCACCACAGACAGGAAGTATGAACGTGTGTGTGTCTTTATGATGACGAGAGGTCACAGTTGTGTTAGAAGCCAGTGTTGCATCATAGGAGTAGTGTTTACTGTGCACGTCACTGTAAACACTTCTCCCCGCTCATATTAACACACTACTACAATATGGGTTACTATCCATCACACACCTGAGCAGTAAGCGTCCACAGAACTGCAGGAATGTGGCGTGGACGGCAGGTTGAGGGTGGATGTGTCAAAACTACAGTAATGTTTTAGCTTTTTAGTTAAATTAGTTCACAAGTTTGTCATGTCAGGTCCATGGCGTCTGGAGAGTGATGTGGCAACTGGACAATAATAAAGCACTTTTACAGTGTTAAATACAATCAGTTTAAGACGTCCCTTTTTTGTAGACAAAATATTTTCTCAGAACTGAAACAGGAAAACAACAAATGCTCTGTCGTTTTACCTGTCTGAGCCAATCACAAGTAATGACAGTCACATCTTCATTAAAGCAGAAGTAAGCGATACGGTCGTTTTGGCTAACTTTTTGTCAGCCGAGTTAGCAGTCCCCGCCCTCGTCCCTACGTCACCATATTCACGCGCATCCCTTGGCTGCACACACAGAGAGGACTGCCCCTTTATACCGTTCTCTCTCCTCATTGGATAAAGGTTGTAGGATACATGGAAAGTTTTCTCCTTGGCTTACAGCAGAGCAGAGTGACTGACAGACCCGTGTTTCCGACCAAACACTCTATATAAGTGATTGCAGTCGGAAGATATAACTATTTAAGACTTACAGTATATTAACACAAACATTCCACTTACTTCTGCTTTAAATTAAACAGTACATGTTCAAACTGGAGACAAAAAAAAGAATGCGGTTGGAGCCCCCTGTGGGTCAACCAGGGGAGCAATACAACTGTTGCAAAAGAAAGAAAGAAGTTGTTTTCTTTCACATTTGATGTTTTCCAGGGCAGGTTGCAAAATATAGAATAATAGATAGTATAATGTATCAAACAAGTGAGAATTTATATTCACAACCTGAAAAAAGATGGAGAATGTGGATGACAATGTATATCTATAAATATGCATGTATATAAAATCAAACTTTGAATTTAAATGTAATTGAATTAATCAGTTGATTATTGTTTTTCGAATCTTGTATCAATTTAGACATTTAAAAAAAAGAAAGAATTGCATTTAAACACTGTAAAAGTCTTCTCTTGTCGTTCTCCAGCCTCTGTGCAATTCAAACACCATGCAACACAGTCAAATATTAATACGTTTAAAACAAACCTTCACTAGGGTTTTTATATACAGTGTCAGTTGAGCTACATTCTCATAAATAAGCAGTAGGTTGTTCCTTTAAAGTCACAAGGCTGATTCCAGCTTCCAGATGCCAACAAAAAGCTTATTATACTTACTTATCAGTATATTTAGCATGTTGGTGGGCAAATATATGCACAGTGGTGTTTGACAAATGAAGGATTCTGTTTCTGCCTGTAGTTCAGTTTTCTTCACAGCCGCTCATCTGACTGATGTCAAACACGGCAGGTGGAGGGAGTGCGGTGTGGAGTGAAGGTATCTGGATGAGCGGCTGTCGAGAAAAGCAACAGACACCAAACAAGCTCTGCGCCATTTGTCTCAGAAATGGCACATTAGATCATCTAGCTTTACGTTTACTGATTAACACAGTGCACGAGAGCTGCCACTGTTTCTATAGGATTGTATGTACACATCTCAACACACTGGCCCACCGCTACCATGAGAGGACATTGGATGTGGGACATTTTGAGTTCACTGTAAAAAAAAAAAAATTAAGAAAAAAGACACAGTGCTCAGTGTGGCTGTGGTTGTCTAGTGCAGTGGTTCTCAAAGTGGGGTCCAGGGACCACCAGTGGTCCTTGAGAGGGTCCCCAACTTTTTCTCAAAATTTTACAATTTTTCCCCCCCCAGAAATATTACATTTTTTTTTTCAGAAATTTCTTGAATCATGCCATTGGCAGTAATTTGAATGTACATTTACTAAAAAAAAGTAACATTATTCAGTCTCAGAACAAGTATTTGTGTATTTATGGTGTTTGGGGGTCTGTGGTCTACTTTGTGTCAGTTTAGGGGTCCTTGATGTAAAAACGTTTGAGAGCCACCGGTCTAGGAAGACGACATGTGACGGTTGTGTTATAATGGATATAGATTACGTCATCATATCTAATCCCACGCTGATTTGGGGTGGTGTGCACAGTGTGGCAGAGACGGGCGGGGCTCTGTGTTAGCTGTCGTCTCGTTTGTCAGTCCTCAGCATGCGCAGCTCGTCCTCCAGGTAGGTGATGCGTTCGATCAGGGCGGCTCTGTCGGCCTGCGCCCTCTCGTTGGCCTGCCAGCGAGCCTCCTGTACCTTCCTCTCGTACCAGCGCTCCATCTGGGTGGACACCGCTTCGAAGAAGTACTGCGTCACCTCCATGGCGTGCATGTTGTCCCGCTCCTGAGCGAAGGTGGGCTCCTTGGGCGGGTCTCCGAACACCTCCATGATCCGGGGCCCCGCGGCTCCTTTGGATTTGCTCCTGGCCTGGGCGAGCTTTTTGTGGCGCCGACCTCTGTCCCGGCCCCGCTCTCTGTCTCTGAGCCCGGCCTCTCCGCCACCAACGCCGCCACCGCTGCTGCAGCGGTGCTCTGTGCCTGGAGACAGGCTGCTGGCTCTCTGGCTCTGCTGGTAGTCCACTGTGTCCAGCTCCTGCAGGTCCTTGGTCTTCCACTGGGGGTCAGCGCAGACCACTGGACGCTCCTTGGGCCGGACCACCTGGACGGACGACAGTGACCTCTTGGCTGCTGCAGGAGAGGCCACCTCTGCGTTATGTGCTTTATCGCAATCTGTTTAAAGTTGAAAAGAGATTCAGTGAGCAGATTCAATTACACAGAAACCACTGAACAGTTTAACAATTTATTATTATTCATGCCATCCTGCTAATTAGTATAACTCATCATGACCAATGAATAATGAACAATGCAGTGATGTTTTGCTCTGGCAGCAACGTTATTCCTTCCAGGTCATGAGAAAGAAACTGTGCACTTAAATTAGGGCAGGGAGTATTTCAGATTTGATTTTTGATCCACTGCAGAATTAAAAAATATGATATGGCCTGAACAAGAAATTGCTCAAAACGACCAATGTTTACTTGCTTAGTTATTTCTAAGAATTCTAAATTAAATGTATGTTTACTTTACTTTGTGGTGTACAAGAGATAACATCATACACAAACTCAACACACATACACAAAGCAGAACAAAAGTAAGAAGATACTTTTGTTCCTCTGTTCCTCTGTACCAACAGCTTTAAGCACAGATCCCTGTGACTGTGTGGAGGACCTGGTGGGGGCGCTGTTGCCTAACGCCACGGTGATGGAGATGGAGTGTACTCAGGATTTGTGTATGGGGTGAGCCGGTGGGTACAGCTGACACCCACCTCACATCCTCTGCCTCTGGTTCACACCCCCACAGCACACACTCACTCACGCTGCACCGCTCACAATACTGATACTGTTACGTCTACACCCTGTGGCTTCTGTCCAGTGGCATGTGAAACTGGTGATGGCCAAGGTTTCAATCAGGTGTGGGAGATGTATTATTGTTTGTTGAGTCTGTGCAGGACCAGTTGAAAGTAATTCATGTGACTTGAGTTCAGTTAATGCATAAACATCAAAGACCTTGGATTTCATTAACGCATCTGAACCTAACCTCAGATACAGTTTAGAAAGTTTAAAGATGAACTATGCAGGATTTGTAGCTTAACTATGCTACATTTTTACCTAAATTAAGCATCTTTGGAGTAATTGTAATGGTTTAATAAATGAGTGTGTGTGAGTGAGACTGTGGATCCATGTGCCGTCTGAGAGTGTGGGTGCTTGATAAAGGTGGGCATTTTTGGTTTGTCTTACTGTAAAATGTGTTGTATTGTTTGTTACAAGTGTTGAAGGACTTATTCTTTGTGCCAGGGCCCATTCAAAAAGCTCCCCAGCTTCATTTACACAATGTAAAGATATCTGAATAAACAAATACATGAATGAAAATGGTGACTTTTGTAACAATGTAGCAACAGCTAAACATCTAAATCAAATCTATGATCACCAGGTAAAGATGAATGAACCAGGCTAATTCCTGCACTCTGCCTTCTTTAACTACTGTAAGTATATATATATTTTTAGAATTGATATTCTGACAGGAAACAGTGGGACAAGTGAAGATCTAGGATTCAGTGCCTCTGTGTGTGTGTGTAACTTGAGACCCCACCTGGAGAGCTTTCCACATGAACAACAAAGTAGTGATTGGCTGGGCCTCCCTCTGCCATGCTGGCTTCCCCGCGGCTCGAGTCCAGCAGTGAGGGACTGTTGTGGAGCTCGGGGCAGAGGGAGCCGTCTCCGTGTCCAGCGGGCAGCACAGTGAGACCGGCTCCGTCGGCTTTGTTCAGGCCCTCGGCCACGGAGGAGGAGCGCTGCAGCCTGATGCTGCTGGGCTCTCCTGTGAAGCGAAACTCCATGTTCTGCAGTTTGGACAGACACCAGCTCTTCAGTTCACTGACCAGAGATGCCTGCTTAAAGGGCAGAGACAACCACACACAAGACATGGTATTACTGTTTCTGAACATTCAGTACAAGTCAACCTGCACTAATCAAGATGTTTAGCGACAGAAGAATAAGAATACTATAAGTAATATAATCATAATAATAATAACAATATGACATAACCACCAACAAGAAATTCATTTGTCTGTCAGCTCATCAACCAAGAAGAATGAAATGTGAAAAGTAGTTGCACATTGAGCTCATTTTACTGGTTTTATCTTGTTTTCCGCAGCAACAAGGAGCTGTTTCCAGAGATAGAGTGACAATCACCAGTGTTGCCAGGTGTACGATAATTATCGTATTTGTATGATAATTTGGCCCTCTGTACGATGTACGATCAATAATCCCAAAAAGGGCCAAATGTACGATAATTTGACCATTTCGTGAATGTGTGGTTGTAATCAGCCTGCCGCAACTATCTGCCGGATTTTTTTGTGAACCCTGAAGGCATCTGTTCCCATGTGACAAGTTTCCAGCCAATCACGAGTGACGTTCATACGTTTGTCTCAGAAAAACGAGCATGATTGGCTGAATGGTCAGCTGCGCCCGCCCCATGAGACGTTCAGGTCGGGTCCAGAAGTCAAGCGAGCGAAATTCAAAACAGAAGAATGCAGGGAAAATGAGAGCCCCCGAAGGAGACAGTAAGGCCCTTGCACACTGAGTTGTTGTTTTTTTGTCCGAAACCGCCACACGTTTATTCGAAATCATGTCATGTTGATCATGACTCTGAAATTTCGTTCGTCCATCCGTCCGTGTGTGTGTGTGTGTGTGCGTGCGTGCGCGCGCGCCTGCCAGCCGCTGTTAAGGATCAAATTGGTTGTCGTCTTTTTAATGTGTGGCTTCAGGAGAGCTAAAAATCTACCACCACTAAAATAAACTGTGATCATAATTAGGTCTATTTGCTCTTGAGGATTGGATGACTAAACATTTTATTTTTCTCATTTTATTTCCTGACAAGTTAGAGGACCACAAAATCATCCTCACTGCGTGACGAATGTAAAAAAAAAAAACCGGACAACCCCACTTGGGGGTACTGACGTTGTACTGACATTACAAAGCTGTGAGTGCCCATAGGACGCTATTATACACTAGCGTGACTATAGTACATTAGCATATTTGACTATAGTGTATCAATAGGCTTGTTATTTTGGTTATAAAAGGTGTACGATAATTTCCCTCAAAATACGATAATTTTATGCCCCTGGTACGATAATCCTACATTTCCCATCTGGCAACGCTGATAATCACACAAACTTTTTTAGTTTCTAACTTTAACAGTGGTTCTGTCCCATTCATGTTTGCCAGTCAACATACACACATAATGAGTCATCATACACAATGCTATGGCCCTAAAGCTGGTAAAACAATTGGATTGCAGGTATTTCAGGTGTTATTGTTTACACTTGTGCTTGACAAGTGAACAATGCAACAAGTTTCTAGGGCAGTTGTTGAATCCACCCACTGAAATCAAGGTCTGGTATATTTATGTTCATTTTATAATTATTGGCTGGAAAGACAGACATATTGTAATCTGAAATTCATATGTTAATTTATTCATGTACTTTAGATAAATAGATTCAATATGGCAAATTCATTTGTCAAAGCACCATGTAGAACTCAGTGGGTTGACAAAGTTTCTGATCATATGATGAGTCAGTGACGACCTCATCGGCCAGGGAGCCTTGTCAACTCCAGCCGAGTGTGAGCAGTGATGCTGCTGCTAATGTTACCTGTCTCTTCTCTGTCTCCAGTCGCTCCTGCAGGGCCCTCTGCTCGATCCTCAGCAGACACTCGCTCCTCTCTGCCGACACCCTCTCCACTGTCATCTTATCCAGAGCCAGGATCTGATGGCAGACGACATGAATCATTAAAGGGATAGTTCACTCAAAATTCAAATTGCATTCATTATCTACTTCCTGATTCGTCCAATTTGGATGGACCAGGGAGAGGACGGACCCGGACCAGGAAGAGGAGCTTCCGCTACAAACAAGCTTTTTTTTTCGGAACAATTTCGCATTTCGGGGCTTCAATACAAGACAGACATTACATACGAGCAGCATGGAGGTATTTGGATGTTTTTTGGTGAGTCTTTTTGTTACGAAGAAAAGTGCTATCCATTTGCAACTGTCATATGGACATGCAATGCTACGCTGAGACCCCCTGTAACTCAGAGAAGCCACGGATAACTCTGAAACTTCTCCCAGCCCTTAGTCGACATGAGGGTGAGTAGATAATGAGTGCAATTAGAATTTTGGGTGAACTATTCCTTTAAGGGTGCAGGTCAGCAAATAAAAGTCCAGGTTGTTTGCTTTATTTACTGTTATTTACCTCTGCTTTTATTGCACATTTCAAATTGTTCTGTACAAGTAACATCTTGCAATCTGCAGTGGGTTTTATTTAGCTCATTAAGAAAAAGATTCAAGTAAATGTGCATGTGTCTAATAAAGTATTGGTGTGTGTATGTGTATATGGTTGCTAGAAATCTATCAAAACTCTAGCTGGGGGGCACAGTGTTCGAGTGGTTAGAGCACATCCCATGTTGGCATTGCCTGAAGTGGAGGTCGCCAGTTTGACTCCCCACTGAGTTGATCTTTACTGCATGTCATTCCCCCAGTCTTTCTCCCTGCTTTCCTGTCTCTGCACACTGTCTTATCAAATAAAGGCTTCAAGTCAGACTGGATGGGAAGTGTGTGTGAACTGAACTTTAGATATCTCTGGGGTTCAAGTCTGGACTTTGCCTGAGCCACTTCAGGACAGTCACAGACGGTTGTCCTGGCTGTTTGTTTCTGGTCAGTCAACACTATGAAAGAGAAATGTCTCTCTTTCTTCAGCTGTATTACAGTAATCCTGTTCTCATTCCTGAGCAGTCTCCTGCCCCTGCTGCTGGGAAACCCTCCCATAACAGGATGCTGTCGCCACCACCGGCATGCGAAGTGAAGTTCATCAGACCAGAGCATCCTCTTTTACACTTCAGGCTGCTGCTGCTGCTGAGATACTTGTCCTTCTGTCAGGTCGTCCCATCTCTGAAGTTGACTTTTGAAGCTCTGTGAGATTGTTGAGTTCATGGTCACATCCCTGATCGGGTCTTTTCTTGTCTGGTTACTCTAGGAACAGTCCTGGCTCCTAACATCTTCCACTTCACAGTTACTGAAGCCAGTGAGCATGTTGGTAGTTTCTCTCAGTTCCCACCTAGTGTGTGTGTGTGTGTGTGTGTGTGTAACGTTGATGCTGCGTGTGTGTGAGAGCGTCCTTCCAGCACACGGCTTTATCAACCAGGTTTAAAATAAACATCTTTTTTGTTTTGCCGATCCTCAGTCTAAGACATGTTTACCTTATGTTTCACCTTGAGCTCGCATACCTTCTTCTGTTGTTTTCACTGATAATGAATTCCTGCCTACTCTAACTATTGTGTTTTCTCAAGCAGCAGCGATGCTCAGAGTCCACGCATGAACGACTGATAGAAGCTTTTATCTCAAGCGCCTTACTGTATTGTGGGAGAATGTATTATGCATGGAAGAAATGAGGCCAGAGTCCCTGTACTGTCACTGCAATGTCTCACCCTGTAAAATTACACAGTGAAGTGAACCCCCAAAACATGCGCTGGCGGAGCTGTGTTGTTTCTGTTCAGCAACACGATAACAATGGGGCTTTTGTAGATGCCAACTGAACTCTATGTGACTCTGAAAACCCATGCTGGTGAGACTCAGATATTTACATTAAGTGTGTTGAGGGTCTGGTGTCCATCAGAATCACTCCCATGACCTGCATGGTAATATAAACTTCCACTAAAAACAGATTAAAAAAAAGAAGCTATCCTCTGTTGGCTAGCTCTACAAAAATATGATGCCAGGACTGCATGTAGTTTTCTCTGCCACTGCGATGTGGTTTCCTGTTGGGAGTGTCACTTGTGTTTGTAATGCAAAAGATTATAATGTGTTCTCTTAGCAGTTACGCAGCCTGGACAATACTCAGTACCAGAGAGTGACAAAGCTGGATAGCACACTGACTTCAATACAAAAATAAGTGATAGAAATAGAAGCAAAGCAACAGTTCCCATTGACCTGGCTCTCCACCACCAAAGACAGCTCATGGCTCGTTGAAAACTAAACTGTAAAAGTGCTGCTCAGACTCTTTTCTTCCACGTCTCATTACTATCTTTCTGTAAGGTGATGAAAAATCCTTGGAGGCAACAGGAGTGAGGCTATAGAGACACCTGTATGTGTCATGAAATTAAATTAGAAGTCTCTGTAAACATTTTAGGAAGGACAAACTGCAGTTGATTATGAGGAAGCACGTGATTCGAGCCGCATGTTTGTGTTACCTGGTGTTTGTTCTTGCGGTCCAGCTGCCCCATCTTGCTGTTCATCAGGTCTTGGACGGTGTGGATCTCGGTCTTCATCTCCTCCTTGGTGGCCTCCAGCTGGTTCTCCAATTTACTGATGAGAGGTTCACAGCGGCAGCCGTTCAGAGGAGCCTACGACACAGTCAGCAGTTAAACAGTGTTTGTCCATATTTACAGAGGGGCCACATGATGCAGGGGTTATAAAAGGAAATACATAAAAATAGGCTAATCATATTCAGGTAACTCTGACCAGGTTAAGGTCAAAGCTAAAAATGTTCCTTTTTTACACTGCCTACTCCACCCTGTAAGGACTACCATCTTATTCTTCAAATGGATTCTAAATCATTTGAAACATTTTTAAATCTTTACATCTCTTTTCTGCACTTAATTCATTATTTTTATGGTGAATTTAAAATAGTAAACTATTTAGTGTTAATTTCCCCTTTTATATCTTATATCTTTTATTGTTAATGTGTATCTTTTATTATGGTTTATATTCTACTGTTCTGTAAAGCACTCAACATATAAAGCAGCCTTGCTGTGAATGGCTCTGCTAAAACAGGATTATTATAAGCAGGAATATTGGTAATATTTGATACATGACTTGTTCTGTTCATCAAAGTCAAAAAGTAAGTTGATTTGATGTTGATGTTGGTTTCTCCATTTTTTAGAAAATGTTCTATAACACAACATATTGCTATGTAAAACTGTGATTACTGTGACAGCAGATTTCGTTTATACTGCCGACAAATAGCTGCTGAAACAATTTCAACACTGCTGACAGCTGCAGCAGATAAAGCTGTGACTGGCTACAGTTTACAGTTTAGGTTTGTCTTATCAGGCTCATGGTGGGAAAGTTTAGAAGAGCTCTCTGCTATCAGACTGGTTGTGACTCTGTTGTGGCTCTGAACAGACTGAAACTCTGACTGTTTCCGCTATGTGAATTTGTATTTTTAATGGGATTAGTCATAGGGGTCACTAAAATGTAGAAATAATGAGTTTAGTATAAAAAGCTGAAATCTAAGCACTAGGAAATCTTAATTTACAAGACACATGTAGAGTAGTTATAATTAGCATCAAATAAACGATGCAAATGTATGTTGCCCTTTGGTAATTGGCAGAAGGCTCAGTAAATCTCTCTGTAGCTGTTCAGCTGCAGCCAATCATTTGCATATCTAAAGAATGAATTTACAGAACACATAACTGAGACACCATGTGAATGATAGCCTTTATTTGGATTCAGGGGGTGTTTGTACACTGACAGTACCTGCATAATCTTGCCATCCTTGCCTCGGTACAGTGTGTAGAGCTGATAGGCTTTAAAGTTGTGTGGGGGGATGGTCGATTGAGGGTCGACTCCTCGTAGTTTACTCTTCCTCTTGTGAAGGGCTTCGCTGTGCCTGGTCTCTCTGCGGCGGAGTGGCTCGGACATAAACGGCTGCAACAGCAGCAGCACCTCAGATTAGTAGTTACTCCATTTTTACGTACATTTGACAATATCAGAGATGGGAGACTCATCGTTCTGCCCAGTTCAGATCATCTGAGCAGCAGCGTCCATCCTCTTATTACCTCAGACATACAGATACAGCGACCTACCTTTTCTTTCTGCTTCCTGTTCTTTCCCCTTCTGGTGTTTGACTCTGTCACCTCAGTGTGTTTGCAGGCAGCCTGATCGCTGCTCTGGGTGTCATCTGCAGCAGATGCATTGTCCTACAGGAAACAGGAAGAAGGAGAGGTTCAGAAGTGCAATTACCTGGAAATGTTTCAATACTCAGGAAAATGAAGAATCTTAAAAATGTAAACGATCCTCCCATAAACACTAAAAGATAATTATTTCTGCTTTCCACCATTCAAATGAGGGAAGTCACAAAAGACTCCTATTGTTCCAGTCATATTTACTTTTTCTCCAACCTGTGGTGGAAATTTTCTATTCTGTCCTATTCTGAGAAATTTTAACCAATTGTACCTTGGTATGGTGAACCTTCTGTTTTAGGTGAAGGTAACAGGATGAACTCTGTGTAACCTTCTCTGAGACTGATCTAGGTTGTAAATTCCTAAAGTTAAAGGGATAGTTCACCCAAAATTCAAATTTCACTCATTATCTACTCACCCTCATTTCGACTAAGAGCTGTGAGAATTTTCAGAGTCCTCCGCGCTTTCTCTGAGTTACAGGGGGGGTCTGCGCAGCAGTATTTGTCCATATAATGGTTGTCAATGGATACCAACTTTCTTCGTCCAAAAAGACACACCAAAAAACATCCAAATACCTCCATACTGCTTGTCTGTAATGTCCCTCTTGTATTGAAGCCCCAACATGAGAAATTGTTCCGCCAGTCAGACACAGGAAGAGCAGTGAACTGAGACACTGGGAGCTTCCGCCTCAAACAAGATTAAAATATATACTTATTTAATTTTTTTCTGAACAATTTCTCATGTTGGGGCTTCAATACAAGAGGGACATTACAGACGAGCACTATGGAGGTATTTGGATGTCTTTTTGGACAAAGAAAAGTGGTATCCATTCACAACCATTATACAGTATGGACAAATACTACTGCGCAGACTCCCCGTAACTCAGAGAAGGCACGGAGGACTCACAGCTATTAGTTGACATGTTGACTTGTATTTTGACTCTCCTCAAGCAGGCCTAAAAATTTCCACAACAAACCTTTTCAACCAGAGACTCACCTTAAAGAGGAACTATGCAAGTCTGGTCGCTTTTCTGCTGTTTTGCTAACCCTCTGCCTGGCCATGTTCTTTTTTTTTTTTTAACGAAGTCGGTGAAAAATCAATCCATGGATAACGTTATATAACACATACGATGTTACGACATGTATATCTGCGTAGTCTTGAAGCAGAAGTAAGCAATCCGGTCGTTTTGGCTAACTTTTGTCAGCCGACGGAGTTAGCAGCCCCCGCCCTCGTCATGGATCTATTGGTCCTCGTCCCTACGTCACCACATTCACGCGCATCCCTTGGCTGCAAACACAGCCCTTCATGCTGTTCTCTCTCCTCATTGGATAAAGGTTGTAGGATACAAGGAAAGTTTTCTCCTTGGCTTACAGCAGAGCAGAGTGACTGACAGACCCGTGTTTCAGACCAAACACTCTATATAAGTGATTGCTGTCGGAAGATATAACTATTTAAGACTTATATTAACACAAACATTCCGCTTACTTCTGCTTTAACTGTCATAAACAAAAGATTACGGATTATGGAGTGTGTTTGTGTCACGGTGCTGCAGAGACGAGAGCTGGAACACCGGGGCGGCGGCCAAGTACTACACTGATGTTGCAAGGTTGGTTTTCAACCATGAGACGCCAGGTGGAAGGCAGAGAGCCTCCATTCTCACTCGCAACAAGTCACAAGTCATGTAGTTAACTATCACAATTACTCCGGAGCTTTTTAGTTAAAGCAGACGTAAGCGGAATATTTGTGTTAATATAAGTCTTAAATAGTTATATCTTCCGACGGCAATCACTTATATAGAGTGTTTGGTCTGAAACACGGGTCTGTCAGTCACTCTGCTCTGCTGTAAGCCGAGGAGAAAACTTTCCTTGTATCCTACAACCTTTATCCAATGAGGAGAGAGAGCAGCATAAAGGGGCGGTCCTCTCTGTGTGTGCAGCCAAGGGATGCGCGTGAATGTGGTGACGTAGGGACGAGGACCAATAGATCCATGACGAGGGCGGGGACTGCTAACTCCATCAGCTGACAGGAAGTTAGCCAAAGCGACCGGACCGCTTACTTCTGCTTTAAGTAGTTAGTAAAAATATAGCATAGCCACGGGAGAAATCCTGCTTAGTTCCTCTTTAAGTGGCAGAAAGTGGCATTAAAAGTGTGTCTGACAATTATTTAAATAAAATCTCATTTTAATTATGAATTCTATTGTTAACCTGACACAATAGTCTAGTTCCTACCTTGCAGGGCAGCATCTCATCCCTGGGAACTGACTGTGCTCTGCCCTCTGCCTTCAGCTTGTCTCTCCTCTTCCTCACACTCCTGCCACGCACAAAGCTCTGCACCTGCACACACACACACACACACATAATTGTAAACACAACAGGCATCATAATGCATTATCAGCAAATAAATAGACTAGAGGATAATTACTCCCTGGAAGTAAACATTCATTTTTATTAAAGGTGTACAGAAATGGCCGTTTGTCGCGCCGAGTTGTCACGAGCTGCAACACGAGTTTACCCGAGTAAGGAAAATGAATTTGATTGGTCGTTATCGAGCGGGCGGGATATTCAAAGTTTGGGGCGAGACCGAGCTCCGTGTGTGTGTGCGTGTCTCAGACGTTTGAATGACGGATTACGGATCCAATATCAGTGGCTAGTGAATCGTGTACAGGCTGACGTATAATCCGTGCGCCTGCATTATCCAATACGAAAAAAAAAACTACACTAAAATACACACTTTCATCGCGGATTTACTCAAAAATAGAATTTTGCACAAAGTTTGGCCTACATCGTCTGATAGATGAGTTATTACACTAATTTTATGACCCAGAGTGGGCTCAAATTCAATTTTCTTTTCTATACACCTTTAACAGTAACACACTGAAGGTCATTGCATTGGTCAAATAACTTTGACGGGATAGTTTGTGACATTTAATCTGTTATTGTTTATAATTTTATTGCTCCATGTTTCAGTATAAATTAAATAAAGTCTCTTTTTTCAGAGCAATAGCAGACTGGAGCTGGGCAGTCAGGAATGTGCAGAGAAATACAATTCCTGAGAAGCTACTTGTATGGACAGAGGACTCAATCTCTAATCTTCTACAATCGCTACAAGATTTTCCTTTCAGGGCTATTTATGATTGTATTATGAGAAATAATTTCAGATTATCATTCCTACAAGTTTTATCCAGGTATTACTAACAGTATGTGCATAGTCTAATCTGTGGTGTCTCCTGGTGTCATGATACAGGTTAAAACACCAGTTAATATTTCTCTAATGCAACAGGAAATGAGTCCAAGAGACTGAGGAGTGCCTCTTCACACAACATATCCCATATCATTTATATATAAGAACTATAAATGCAATAAAGTGGCATATGCATTTAGTAATTTTCCAGATTTGAGTCTGAATTCATGAGTCTAAGAGATACGTGACCTGATCATGTAATCATTAGAATCTATAAAGATTAAATAGTTAGTCAATGGGATTTGTGAAAATACAGTATAAGATGAAAAGGGAAAGACAAACACTTAACGGGTCGCAAAGCCTTTATAGTCATAATAAAAAAGGGCAATATATAGCAAAAATGTGATCACAAAAATGTTTGAATTTTCTTTATGGCTGCCTGGATAAGTCAGTTAGTGGTTTCACCTGGGGGGCTTTGGTTAAGAGCAGAGCTACATCTGGATTATTATGTTCTCTGGCCTGGTCCAGAGCGGTTTCACCTGCCTGTAGAGACACACACAGTGCAAGAGAGAGAGAGAGAGAGAGTGAAAA
Source organism: Trachurus japonicus (assembly GCF_045865225.1). Taxonomy (NCBI): domain Eukaryota; kingdom Metazoa; phylum Chordata; class Actinopteri; order Carangiformes; family Carangidae; genus Trachurus; species Trachurus japonicus. The sequence goes on from NC_140930.1 coordinate 20,091,196, forward strand.
CACAACTCATAGGAACTGGAATTTAAAAACTCAAAAACAGTGGCAGAAATCTGGAACAAACTTATATTTTATTGCTCTTTTATTGCTGATTCCAGGTAAAACTAACTCAACATGTCCTTTATGCTGTTACCTCAGTAAATTCAGGCTTAAACAACTGCAAACCACTATTTGAGTAAATCTCTGTAAATGAAGTTTATACTTTTCTTCCACTTTGCTGCCCTTTAAACTTTTTTCAATGAATTCAACACACCTTGCACAGGAATTTCAAATTAAAAGTCTAAAAGCAGCTCAATAACACCTCTTTCCCTTTAGGGAAGAGAAGATATAGGTGTGTAGGTGAAAAATATGAGACAGAAGCGCTGAGTACCACAGACTAACATAAGTTATACTAAACTTATGTTAACTTGAATGACTACAAAATGAAAAAATAGCAAACAGGGAAGTATGTAGGGAATCATACGCAGTATTTGTGTTGAAATAGTCATAATAGTCAGTAAAAGTGTCCTGTGCTGCTGTACTGATGGAGCTTCCCCCGGTCCACCAGACTGCTGGGGGGTTGGGCGTGAAGAAGAAGTTACGAAAACATTGAAGAAATGAAAAAACATCACCAACATTCATAATCATCAACATTCATCAACAGCCTTAGTACCTGGAGGAGCAACGGGCTTCACTAACTAACTATAGTGAAACTTGTGTAAACTTGAGCGACCTATGGACGCTGGATGGAAAGTTGAGTGCTGTTTATACAGTAGTTAACCAGCATAAAATCATCATAGGTCTTTAATATTACCCAAATAATTTCCTAAGTAATTTTCAAGCAGTGATCTATTGCCTCTTCCACTGGGTGCTTTTGCCAAATGCAGGTGAAAATGGGTCATTCTATCACAGACTTGAAAGACTCAAAGTAAAATTTGGAACTATGATTTTAAAACTGGAAAAACAGTATTCAATCATTTGAAAATAATGTTGAGAATATAATTACCTGATTCTTGTCTGTTTTGAAACAAACTGATAACAAGTTTTGAAAGACCAGACTAGTCTGGGTAGGAGCTCAGTGATCATCAATCTGACTTTTCATAGAGTCTAAGTGAATTATCAATCAGGAGGCAAAAGGTGGTCACACTCAATGTCAATCAATCCACTTGGTATTGATTAACTATTGAAATGCACAATGCCTAAAATTGTACCTAAACTATGTGGCCTTTTCTGGTGTAAAGTTAGCATTACAAAATGTGGCTTTTCCCCGAGAAGATGGTGTGGTCTTTTTGTCTGTTCTGTCCAGATCTATTTATTCAGCTGCTTTAAACTAACAGGACACAGCACCCAAACAGTGCAGGGCCAAATAGGTAATTGTATTAAATCAAATTCACACAAACATTACCCTGTTACTAAGACGTCTGTTTTGAAGATTACAAAGGACATGAGCTCCTGCTCTGACCTCTGGCCAGACACAGCTGCTCCCGTCTACTGCTGCAATGGGACTTTGCTGAATCTAGTGTTCCTTACTTCAAGAGACAGCTCCTGAGTTTGACTGTGACATGAAAACATGTAGGGCTCATGAACACCAGCCACTATGGTGCATATTTAGTGTAGTGCTGATGCCTCATTGGCTATATACACATCCTTTAACTGACTGTACTTGTACACACAGGTGGAGATGGGACTTTACATTTCATTTTGCACTAAGAAATTAACTGTTATTGTAGCATTTGCATTTATCAGTAGTCATATAAAAAAAACCTGGGTTGTTTTTTTCTGTCAGGGACTTAATCCGTACAAAAGACCTTTTACTTAATGAAATTAGTTTTTAAATATTTATATAATGTTCCATTTATTACAAAAACTGCATGAACATTTTACAACCTAGGTTATAATTTATACAACATTTGTATCAGGCTTTTAAAAGAAGTGTGAATAATTGATTCACTAACATCCTAATGTTCGGTTGGAGGTTTATCCTCTGTGACACAGCACACTCTGGCCTTTAATTGGTTCCCACAGTTCAGTACAAAACATGGCTGCCCCTAAATGACTTTTAAAATGCCCACATGGTTTAACAGACGTTGTCCATTAAACATTGCTTAAATGTATTACATTATGTATTGAGGGGCTCAGAAACTTTAAGTATAACAATTAGAAAGTTAGCAGGTTTTGAACAAAACACTACAGCTTCAGTGCCATGAACAGCGTGACAGGGACATTTACAAAACAAATATTACAACACATTTGATATTATATGACTAATACCATATAGTCCACTTGTAACAATTTCATTCAAGCTATGGATTTCTTGAGTTAGGGAACTTTTGTCTCACCAGACCAGATATTTGAAAAAATAACAATTGATGCTTTAACACAAGATATTGCTGTAAAATTAGCCTTTTTTTATCATCTATTACAATAACTGGCATCACATTCAATGAAAACATTTCTTTAAGTGATTTATAACCTGTACGCATTCAGTGCGAAACCCCAGGCAGGTGAGGTCAGGAGAGGTTATGTATTACTGTATGTTCACCTCTGGAGGACCTCACCTCACAAACAGACAACCTGGGTTATAATTTATACAACACAGTGTGAAAGCAGCACAGTGCATCAACATTCTTTGGCCTTGGCTACTTAATGCTATAAATTCTCTGAAAATCCCATGATGCAACACTGAAAGAGTGGATCTGTCTCTGACAAGACACTATTAAATTTTGCAGGACAGATTTGAATTGAGTTTCTAGGTAATCAGTTGAAAAAAAGTGAGTTTATGTGCATTTCCATCCACTATTGCTATGAGAACAGTACGAGTTGGTTGGTTATGATATGGTTTCAAAACTGACAACACAAGCGAAGCAGTTATATAAGACATTCAGTCATATTCTCCAATGCCTGAATCCAGTTTTCTAATTTAAAAACCACAAATTATGCTTTCAATCTTAATTTTCAACCTCTCAAATCTTATTTTTAAGGGTATGAAATGTGATCCCAATTTCACCTCATGCTAGTGCAGCTTAAAACAGACGACAGGAAGCTGGGGCAGCTGCTCTGAGAATCCCTCAAGAGGAGACTGGTAACACAACAGAAATGTGTGCTGACTTGAAGATGAAGAAAAGGCAAAGTGAGTGCACAAACACTTCCTCTGAGCATTAATGATGTAGAAAGAAGCTGCGGGCACTCACATTGTTGCAGATGCGGCTGTCTCCACCCGCCTCCAGCAGTAGACGTACTGTTTTCTTATGATTCAGAGCAGCTGCTACATGGAGCGGTGTGTCCCCGGCCTGCGCACACACACACACACACACAGCAAGAAACGGTGGTATGAGGATGGATCCTATAGAGAGCTCCAAGACTTTGGCTGCTTGGTGCCACCTCTATTTTTATACATTATCTAGATGCTGTTATTTAACTGCATAATCTACAATTAATCAGAACAAATTAGATCAAACATATTTTAAATATCTGTCTTCTTATATGTGTCACAACAAGTGAATTAAAAACACACCAGCCACTTTTATTAGCCATATATGATATATCGAAAAAGCTCCTATTCAAAGATTCTTAACTGCACAATAACCAGACAGGATTTTTCAGCACTGAGCTGGTGGCAAATTATCTTTTTTTTTTTTTTTGCCAAGTCAGTAACTCACCAGGTTCTTCTCTGAAACAGAGCAAAAGGCTCCCAGTAGGATGCGGATCACAGCCACATGGTTGTAGCGGGCTGCCACATGCAGACATGTGTCCCCTCCCTGAAAAATAAAACAGAGGGATCAGCAACTTTTCAAGAATTTGATTACAGTTTTTCTCAAAGATGTATTTCAGCATGTTGTAGAACTATACAAGGGACACGAAAACTATTTTCTATCTGGATTCTGTGTATTTTATGACGAACATTTGGCTGATACAGAGGCAGAACAACTATCAAACTAAAATAGTAATGAAAGACTGACAGTATTATGCCTACATACTATTTCAGTACCATTACCAGTCCCATCGCTCTCTACGATTCTATCTAAATAAAGGCAAAATGCCCCCCCAAAAATAACATAATAACATATTAAACGATAAGGGGGATTTTAAAAACACTAGCGCTACATAAACCACCAGCATCTTAAATGTCTTTATATTTTTTCTTTTGTTTATTGTCAAGCAACAAAACACCAAAGCAAACTCCTCATATCTGAAAACCTACTGATGGATAAACCCAAGCTGCCAGCTGTCTTCACTACGAGCTCCTTAGTTTGCCTCAGGCGATTACAGTGAAAAGCATCTAGTGCAGCAGACAATGTCATTTTTTCACTAGGATACTTCAGTTAGTGATACAATTATGAAATTTTGTGTATACCTTCTCCATAGACTAATTTAAAGAAATTCCTGGGTGTCCACTCAAAATTTCAAAATGTTTCAATATGGCCTCCAGTCAAGGTTATAGCGAAGGACATACTTGTCAAGGTATAGGTCTGGAGCAGCTGTGGCTCACATTTTACATTTGGGTTGTGTATGGGCTCAGGCAAATCTGCGCCAGCCAGAAGCAGAGAGTCCAGCTGAGTGGGGTTGGGAAAAGGTTGGTGAGGAATGGAAAGTCTTCTGGACAGCCAGCTTCCCCATTGCAAAGAGTTTTGAACAATTCACTAAATGTGGCTGCAAGTCTGCCTGTTGTGGCAGATGCAAATGCTACAGGCTTGGAATGGCATAAGCTTTATGCAGCTGCAAATGTGAGGTGTAGTAGCCTCTGGAATGAGCGCTTCTTATCTTTTTTTTTGTCAAGTATTTGTTCCTAATGTCAGTGTCAACATCATGACCACATATTATAAAAAATTCAGCACTGAAAGCGTCTAAAATTAAAATATTGAAATTTTACGTGGACACCCAAACTTTTCAAAAGAGTGGGTTATAGTGAGCACTTGTGCCAATTTTCATGTTTGTATCACAAACTGAAGTATTTTTTACCCTTATCTGCTCTTCTAATCGCTCATCTGAACACGACCAAGTGATGTTTAAATGTACTATACTGAAGACAAAGAGGAGAAAGATCTCACGTGGTTCTTGCTGTCAGGCCTGGAGCCGCCCAGGAGCAGAACCTTGGAGCTCTGCGTGTGACCGTTCTGACAGGCGAGGTGGAGAGCCGTGTTCCCCGCCTGGAGAAGAGGGAGGATGTCGTGAGAGTCAGGGTGTATTTGGTTTTTGTTTTGTTTTTATTTGATCTGTTCACATCAGATCAAGTAGAAAAACAATGTTTTTTTGTTTATTTGTAAGAGGAAGAATGTGTTATTTCTACTTTTAAAAAGTCTGAATGGGTTATGCTGAGCTCTGCAATTGCTTTATTTTGTGATGAATGGCTCTAGTAAAAAGAATCTGAAGGAAGGATAATAGACTTGAGCAAACATATTTAATCAGTGCTGTGGTCCAAATCCAGGCTCTGTGCTGTGGAATCACCTTGTTCTTTGCATGCACATTGGCTCCAGCTTTCACCAGCAGTTTGACAGACTGGCTGAAGCCATGCCAGGACACTTCATGGAGAGCAGTGTTGCCATCCTGACAGGACAAAAAAGACAAAAAGCCACATTAATGACAGCAACCTCGAGGCTGATGCACTGGACCAAACATAAATCTTTGAGAAACTTTGAGTCTCCTCTCTAATATATTTTAGAAAGCAATTTATTTTCTATGGAGGAAGTGCATTTCCACTGAGCTGGTCCATGCTGCTGGTTGTGAAATGGAGTGGGGAATGTTTTCTTCACAGTTTGGCTCATTAATACCAATCAATCACCGTTTTGAATGCCACAGTCTTGCTGGCCATGTTGATCCCTCTACAGCCACACCTCATGATCTTCTGATGGCCAATTACAGCAGGATAATGCTATTTTTCAATTAAATCTTTGTTTATCCAAAGTTATACTGTATGTGTGAAGAGAGAAAAACATGCTGTGTGAAGTCTTTAGTAATGGCTAAAATTGTTTTGTGAGGTCACACTGATCTTCACCTTTCACCTTTGATCATCAAATTCTGATCAGTTTATTGTTGAATGTTTGTGCCAAATTTGAAGAGGTTCCGTCAAAGCGTTACTGACACATGCATATGGACAGACAACCGGAAAACAATATGCCCCTGGCTCTGTCTGCCATTGGCAAGGATGCAGAAATATGAGTGTTTATGGTCATAATCTCTATTTCTGACTGTGTTTTTGATCAAGCTGTCTCACACACTGTATTCATGGGAGAATGAGCAGATTACAGACAGATTAATGATCATCAGATGGTTTATCGTGGCTTTGAAATTCCCCTTCACTCTGCCTGACTTTAACAGAGGTACCACCAGCTTTTGAACTGCACCTTGTCCTGTCGGTCCAGTGCACACCCTTCCTGGATGAGAGCGCTAATAGCGTCACTGTTTCCCACCACGGCAGCCCGGTGTAACGCCGTCTGCTCCCCCTGTCAACAAAAACACAGAGACACACACACCCCTGACAAACAATCCACATCGACAGTGGGCAGCAGGGCAAGGAAACAGTGTACAAAACAAACAGAAGAACCTTGGAGCTCCAATGCAACATATTTATCATATCATTTACAGTTCTCTTGCTGGATCATTTCATGCCACAAATATTCAAAACTTAATTATTTTCTAGATTCATTGAATATGAAAATGCAATTTGCTGTTGGAAAATGCTCTTGTAAAGAAATAGTTTGGTTATTGGGGATTTATGTTTACTACCTCTGACTGAAATTTGTGAAACACGTGGATAAATGAATGAAATATGCTGAATGACGGTATTTAATTGGAGGAATATGTGGTCTGTGTGCTTTAAGGTGCATGTTTCCAAAGTCTAAATTTACACATAAACAGTTTTTTCGCCATTTCCTGGCAAATACGCCTCTCCCTTTTTCCGAGGGTGAGACGAGACTAATCTCATCTGTGTATTCAAACTGTAGACATCACTACCAATATCAAATTAAGATAGTCTGACTCGTTCTTTATAAAAATCCCCCAAAACCAACTATGCCTTTACATGCTCGCAGTTTATTTAACTCTTAATAAGCACAGCAGGTATCCCCAATCTCAGCAGATTTAATGAAGCAATAATGATGTTAAAATGATCCCAGTGTAGCAGTTATAGAGACCACAGCGGTTCATCTGTAACTGCTCTATTTGCTGTTAAGAGTCCACTGTGGTCTGTATAACCACATGAAAGCAAATAAGTGTACAGTCCCAGGGAAAAAAAGGTGCATTTCACATTTAACTAAGCCATAAATGGAATTCCCGCACAGAGAGCAGATTAGTGGTGAATGAGGTTTAGTAAGCCAGGTTTGACATGAGAGCGCTGGAGGAGCGATGAGCGGTGGTTTCCGCAAGAGACAGGGGGAGAAGCAGGAATGAAAGAAGGAGGGGGGGCGGAGGGGTCAATGAATCCAAGCTGGACCAGAACTGAGCAACAGCAGGAGCAGCAGCAGCAGCACTGGATGAGCAGCGTTTCTCCAGGGAAGGAAGGATGAGGGAACAGATTTGCGCTGCCTCAGTAGGAGCAGGTTTTGGCTAACCTCCTTCACTCTCTCTGATCCTCCGGGCTCTTCCCCAGCCCTTCTCCACTGTCTTCTCCCCTCCTGCTTCTCCTCCTCCTGCCTCAGTCTGCACCTCCTGCTCCCTCCACTCCTGGAGGATGTACTGCGGCCTGTTGCAGAGCTCACTGACCACAGAGAGTGAATTTGGCGGTGCCAGAGATCGGGGTTATCGCTATCTGTGAGGAAGGGGGACTTGCATCCTGAAGGAATGCCCACAAGCGGGAAGTCCAAGGAGTCCCACTCAAGGCCACTAGAGGTCATTAGGCTACAGTTTGTGTTAAAATTGAGAAATTAAATACTAAAAAAATGATTATTCCAACTTAAGAGAGGTGAAAGCAAAAAAGAGAAGCGGCTGCCGGTATCCATCAATCGGGGCTGCGGTGCAAGTCGGAGGTGGATGAGAATTGGAAACGCGGTCGACGAGGATGAGTCTACTCACATCGTCTTGGATGTCCAGGTCGCAGCCGGCTTTGAGTAGGATGCGCACAACCTCGATGTGGCCTTTATAGGCGGCCAAGTGCAGTGGGCTTCTGCCATACTGTGGACACAAAACACACAAACAACTTCACCTACTGAACAAAACACACAGGCAGCGCATGAAACATAAGCGCGCAAAGCCGATTATAAGACGTCATCATACTGTAGCTTTACCACACACAAAGTCACAATCCAGTGAGTCATACTGCTATTGCTGCAGTGCAAGTAACCGTGGTGATATCTGGTGGCCTGACTGAAGTCAGAGTACAATACATCTCAGTAATGAGTCGACTGAAAACAAACAGATCCTTAATCCTCGGTTTAAGAGAACAGTGCACAATCTGCACAGCTGTTCATGTTAGCTGGGGTGGAGGATAAACCCTGCATCCTGCCACCATAAGCATCTGTGGGTGGGCACTCAGGCAAAAAGGTGACTCCTCTTGTGGAGGTTTAAAGGATCTGTTCACCCAAATTACAAAAACCAATATTTTGTGCTTGCCGCCAGTTGGGTGTCTAGCCATGCAGACGACTTTGTTTAGGTTTGCCCCTCTGCAATGACTGCACTTAAAAACATCCCATTGTAACCTGTTGTATAGATCCAGCCCCCATTTCCTATGGGTGTGACAATGTGTGTTTTATTCAATGTCTGGTGGTGTGCACTGTGTGTTATATGTGTGACGGACTGTAAGAAAAAATGTGCTCTTGGGACATTAAAGGCATCTCTCTACAGTATTTTTCTTTTCAGGTGTCAAATTTCGTAATTTCATTAGTTGCTAAAAAATACAAAAAAAACAAACATAAAAAAACCTACGTATATCTTGCACAGTCTGTGAATTAGCGGATAAGAGTAAGCAGTGGCAAATTTAGAATTTAAAGTGAGGACATACTTGCAGACAAGATATGATAAAAGCTATTTATCTATTTATGATGTTTACATTTGAACATTTCTGTAGTAAGTACAGTATTAAGTTGATGCTCCTGAAGCATTCATATTGTATTTATTTAACTATTAAATGGGAAAAAATGTAAGAATACATCCTTCATCTTCCATCCTCCTCGCTATTAACTATTATACTGTATAAGGAACTGTTGTGAGTCGTTATTATCTTCAAATGGGGTGTTGTGATTGGTTACTGGCTTATTGCATTGCATTGCTAATAGCAAATGAGGCACAGTGTGTGCCACTTTTTAAATATTGAATTTAGAACTATGATTTTTAAATTCTCACACAAACAAAATCCCATCTGTCTCCACTGTATTGGGGGGAAAAAGTCAACCCCCAACACCCCCCCATATGTACCCATGACATGAAGGACATCAGGAACAGGAAATTTCTTTCACCCCCTCCAGACATCCTGACATTTTGAGCATTGCATGTTAACATCCAGCTCATTTCCGAGTTTAAATGAAGGTTGAGTGAATGAATGAATGACAGAGCAGGATGTAGCCAAATGCTCAAACTTCAAACACAAGATCCAGACAATCTCTTTTAATCTGTTATTATACTGAGTAAATACCATTTAATGACAGATCAAATGTGTTTCCCACACAACAGCACAAACCGCATTACACGCCAGGTATTATCTTGCCGTTTGAAGGTTTGTGCTTTTATTTGGGAGCGTCTCGGCTCTGCTCTGAATTCATGTGGTGCTGGGGTTGAGTTACACAGGGCCTGGCTTGGAGGGAAGCCACCAACCGAGCTCAGGTAAACAGCAGGCCTCAAGCTAGACGGCAGGCAGCCTCTGTTGTTTCCAGGCTGACTGAAGGTCTGTTCATGTCTCTGTGGGTTTTGTTTTGCAGCAAAAGCTAGTGTGGTGAGTTCATATGTTAATGCTCTATCGATACAATTCTTGTATCTCAATCATAAAGGGTAATGAATGATGATGATGATTACATTGAGCCTCTGCTGGCACTGCTATTGAAGAGACAAAAGAGAACAAAACATCATCATTCTTATCAAATTCATCAAAAGCCAAAGGGTTAATGACTTATTCTGATCAACAAAGAATAATACTTATCATGATCTGTTTTAATTCATACCTTTGAAAGTGCACATAAAAGAACTTTTAAATCAGTGACTGGTGTATTACTCATAGTTGATTAATCTCCATCAGGTTTCCATCCCATAGTTAGTCAACTGAACTGTAAAGTAATGAAAAGTACTTAAAATTGTCAGCACAATTCCCAAGTCTTTAAAGGCTTACAGTTATTGTGTCGGACGAGACGCAGCCAGTGACTGAAACTTGAGACATGAGACTTGTCCTGGTTCAGGGTCTGTGTGGGTGTGTACACACTGTGCTTAAATCCCACTCATTCTCGTAATAGTTTTGTTGCGAGTGGGTCAACTACTCACGGCTTCCTCCTTCTCACTTGTAAATGTAATGTCATGACCTCAGACTGAAGACACCTGTGCATGTGTGCCGGGCCTTTCATGACCAAACTCAAAGGGAACATTATCAAAACAATTGTACATAGGTTTGATGAAGTCTTACTTTTTATGGGTTATAGAGATTAGCACCGTGAGACATTGTTGAATGGAAAGCACCAGAAAAAGCAACAAATGGACTTTGACTCTAGATTATTCTCTTTTTTATCATATTATTTCCAAGGTTGAGAATGAAGCTACACGCCTGTTTAAAATATTTGCTGAAATGTACTGACTTGTTCACAGTGTGTTTCATTTGTTTTTCTACTTACAGATAAAATGTCAAATGAAAATCAAGCTGCTTCTCACACTGAGCAGCTGAAACAGTCAACCTCTGAACTCTCCAGATTGTAAAGCCGGGGTTGATCAGGAGCTAGAAGCTAAATCATCACTCTTCCTCCTCCTGTATTCATTACTAACCTCATCTAACGCCCCACTTAAGCCTTTTTGACTTCTTTTCTTTTCATCTGATTTATGTTTTTCTTTCTCAGCCCCATTCATCATATTATCCGTACATTCCTTTTTTCCTGAGCGGAGGAATGTTTCATATGAAACTCTACCCCCTTTATCCCAGATTAAGCTTTCATAATGGCGCCTTGCCAAAACACCCAAATACAGCTAGTTGAGACACAATCATGGGAGCGAGCAGCAGCAGCACATGTAATATTATTCTAGCTGTTACAATATGATGCCATGTGTTCATGTTCCCATGGAAAATTGGTTTGCATACAGAATAAAGCATGAATAGTTGTCAGCACTGGGCCACGGGCTTTACATAAGGTCTTCTTTATTTCAGGGCGTTTGACAGACAGAGAACCTCATTAAAATAATGATTTTAATTCAATCAACACAGAATTTAAACTCCTTCCTAATTCCAGAAAAAAACCCTTCACGTGTCTGGAGAAGCATATTTATGACGGCCACCGAGAAGAGAGTGTAGACTGTAAAGATAAACAATGTGCAGCTTTGATCTACACTGTACCATGATAGTCTAAGTTTCTCCATTATGGTAACTGCTGCTTTCCATCAAACTGTCATAATAATTGCTGCCATTAAGATGCACAACACCATTCGTTAGGCTATACAATCAAGTTTTTACATTTTATATCATTAGAGTCCGGGCAGCTAAGCTTCTTCTACTTCTTCTTTCTTCTTCTTCCGAGGAAATCATACTTCCCATGGGTGAAAACTCACCAAACTTTACAGAAATGTCCGACCCCATGCCAGATTTACTCAACAATATTTTGGAGTCATGGTTGATGAAGTTTGGCAAATATCAGAATTTTATCTCAAAAACTCAATTTTCTAGAACATTTTGAATTCTACTCTCATGGGAACAACTGCAGTCAATGTAAGTGGTATTTTTAAACATCAGATTTTCTCTTGTGAAGCAAAACACTTATCGCTAAAAACCAACATTTCTATGCTGTTAAGATGCAATTTATGTATTATCAGATTTTTATTTAGATATTAGAATTTGTGACATTTTGACCTTTTTTGAAATCTGCCTTGACACTTGCTGCTCAATGACAGTGGTCTTTGGTTCCAGAGGTTGCGGCTTCAATCCTCAACTGGTGCAAATTGAACATTATAAGGTCAAGGGATGGCACAATCAGGTTTTTTTCGCTGCTGCTGCAACCAATACCAACCATGTGTTCATGAGATTAGCCACCACAATACTGATCATTTTTGACAAGGACTGTGTATAGCAAACACACTTCCGTATAACACAGTGTAAAAGTGCCGGACACAAAATGATGAATCTGACCAGCTAGTCAACGGCTTTCTCTACTTGATAGGTGATGAAGCTCTGTGCTGTGGAGACAGAGCTGAGATTTGACACCCATCTGTGAAAAGGGATCCCCTGCCTGTTCTCACTGAACCTCATCTAACATCCAGGCCGTTTCACAGATGAGCATTAGCACTAACTCGCACAAGAGGGGGGGATTACATCATGTCTTGGTAAACAACCTTTGAACTCTGATGTGTTTACAGGGAATGTGAGAGCTGGGACGAAAGAATAAAGCAAAGCCTCAGGGGACTTTGTTGCCTGATTGTGTGTCTATCTGTCTGTCACTGTGTGTGTGTGTGTGTGTGTGTGTGTGTGTGTGTGTGTGTGTGTGTGTGTGTGTGTGTGTGTGTGTGTGCGTGTGGCGCTGGGACTAAGAGCTGTGTCAGTGTGATCAACCTGGCCACACACAGCAGTTCAGCTGTGATGCTGTTAAACATCTGGGTTCATACAAAACACTGGCCACTTCTGGTAAGGGTTACTCAGCATGGACAATGTACACTGGGTAAATTCACAGTCAGCTAAATCTGAGTTCCCTTCACTCTGGGTTGATGAGATGAGATAATCCAGGAGGTGAAAATGAGCTCATGATCGTACAGTAGAACTGAGCAAAGAAAATTTATTATCAACCCTAACCAAAAAGTTACCCTGATACCCAGGAGGGCTGTACAAGAAATATTTTTTCCAATTACAATTTATATGATACATTTCCCTGTACACACTACACAATAATCATGTTTATGATTTTTGCCATAATCAAACAGCCTTACTACCTGCCAATAGGGCACATTTTTAAAGCCATGTAACTCTTGTTGTTTGCAAAGAAAAGTCCACGAATCCAAGCAAGTTCCAACACAGATATCTAGAGAAATGTATGATCTCCTCACTGATATCGTACTAACATCACAGTCGTGCACTGTCAAGGCTCAGCAGCTCCAGTGCTGCTAAACGTTTTCACGCTCTGTTTTGTATCCGACCGATTTAGGCCATGCAAATGAGCCAGAAGCAAAACACACTTCACTGTGACTGATCCAATATCTTTTTTCACACACTGAAAACGTAACCCCCGAGCAGGGGCAGGGCCTGACTAGCAGGCAGGACTGAGGATGCCAACAGCAGATTCCAGTGCAACAGTCATGTGGTTTTTTGGGTTTTTTTACACCCACCATCTTCACAACCACCTCCTGACAAGTCTGCTGCAATTAATTAATATGCAGCTTCTTTCTTCAAAACAGGACTGACTGTGCAGTGAAAGGGAAATCTGACCAATGACTCAGGAAGACTCACTAACCAAAAACACAAACCAAAAGGCTCTCCCCCTGCTATTTTCACTAGACCATGAGTCACACAACTCCACAATGGAAGTAAAATGACACCCTGAACACCAAGACACTATAATACAGGCCACTGACAAGACAGATAAAGTCAGTGAGTCAAATTGGACAAACCTGTTGCTTCACTATGAGCATCATGATCAACAAACGCCACCAAAAACTGCCCAAAAAGGAATACGTAGTGGTCACCATCATATACAATGACAAACCAGTAGGATAAGGGTGATTTAAAGGGATAGTTGACCCAAAATTCAAATTTCACTCATTATCCACTCACCCTCATGTCGACTAAGAGCTGTGAGAATTTTCAGAGTCCTCCGTGCCTTCTCTGAGTTACGGGGGGGGTCCGCGCAGCAGTATTTGTCCATATAATGGTTGTGAATGGATACCACTTTTCTTCGTCCAAAAAGACACACCAAAAAACATCCAAATACCTCCATACTGCTCGTCTGTAATGTCCCTCTTGTATTGAAGCCCCGACATGAGAAATTGTTCCGAAAAAAATTAAATACCGTATTTTCCGGACTATATGTCGCACCGGAGTATTAGTCGCATCTGTCAAAAAATACGTCATGAAGAGGAAAAAAACATATATAAGTCGCACCGGTTTATAAGTCGCATTTATTTTTCAAACATTTAATTAATAGCCGGGTCTCATATAATGGCCGGGGCTTTGTTTACACTTACGGCCGACGCAAAATAGCCTACTACAGACAGGGTCAAAAAAGAAAAAAAAAAACTCCGTCGCCTGGAGCAAACTGATGATGATATGATCAGAAACTCTTTGTGGACTGTCTGTGAAGACGGACGGGGGTGAAGCCGACCTCTCCTCTGCTTCAGAGAGGGACAGCCCTGCACTGTCGGACCTCGGTCTCTGCTCCGTGTCCGGAGCCCGGTCGGGACCGTAGCAGAGAAGACGGGCCGCAGAACACGCTGTGAAAATACTCTGAATTGACTGGGAGTGACGCGCTACGGCGCAACGGAGACAGGTCCGACAGCGCAGCGAGGAGAACAGCACGTGAGGAAGATGAAGATGAGCTACTGAATGAGGAGGGATTTAGAAATAAAAGCCTCGCTTCCCTCTTGTGGTCATAGCGTAGGCTATATTTTTGATATATAAGTCGCTTCTGAATATAGGTCGCATGGGCAGCCAAACTAGGAAAGAAAACGCGACTTATAGTCCGGAAAATACGGTAAGTCTATATTTTAAGCTTGTTTGTAGCGGAAGCTCCCAGTGTCTCAGTTCACTGCTCTTCCGGCAGAACAATTTCTTCAATACGCTTCAATACAAGAGGGACATTACAGACGAGTAGTATGGAGGTATTTGGATGTTTTTTGGTGTGTCTTTTTGGATGAAGAAAAGTGATATCCATTCACAACCATTATATGGACAAATACTGCTGCACGGACCCCCCTGTAACTCAGAGAAGGGACGGAGGACTCTGAAAATTCTCACAGCTCTTAGTTGACATGAGGGTGAGTAGATAATGAGTGAAATTTGAATTTTGGGTGAACTATCCCTTTAAAGGAGTTTTGTACCGAAAAATTACAGGGATAATTAATTGTATAGTACTATTCACTCATTTCCAAAAATAGAATATAACGCTAGCACCATCCAGTTGATGTCTTGTAAGTTTGAAGCTGTATGCCCCTTTTACACATCAGAAGACATTCCCTTATTGAATGATAGTTCAGTTCTGTGTTCCTCCTAAAATCTGATTTGCTTTCACAACGCAAACAAAGTACACAAGAGTTGGACTGTAAGCGGCTCGAGACCCAAATTTCAAAGCAGTCCCTGCCCGGTGCCAAAGCTTCATTGACAGCTTTTAGCTGAGAAAGCGCCCTTTGTTTCATAAAGAATGGGTCCACCTGTTGAATACAAATAGAAAGAGTGACTGTCGCTGTGACATCTTCTCAAGGACCAAAGTCGCTCAAATGGAAATTCTGACCTGACTACAGTAACGGGGGGAAAGCCGCCCAGTATCAGAAATCCTCTGAGGACCAGGAATATCCAAAGTTCATGGTCAGTAGTGGTCAAGAAGATACTGATTGTTGAGGGCCAACATGTTAGAGGAACCAACTCTTCAAAACTAAATGAAAAAATAAAAAAAACACAACTGTATTCAGCACATCCACAAACACACACTCACCTTGGTGACTGCTACTTTTGCACCCTTGTTGATAAGCTGGACCACATTGTCAGCTTGTCCCTTGTGTGAAGCTACGAGGAGGCGCTCGGAGAGTGCGAGGACCTCAGCCGCATCCTGCTGGCTCATGAAGCGGGGCGAGTGATGCTGCCGTCTCCAGACACAGTGCTGCTGATGGTGGAGGGAGGGCAGCTGTAAGGACAGTCTCCGGTGCCCTCTAACTCATGGTAAGCTCCGTCGCGGTCCTTCGTGTCAAACGGGAGCTGGAAAGGCCACCACCGTGCTACCGACTCCTCTGTTGCTACAAGCTCCACAAACTGCCGGGATTCGTCCCCTTCATCCTCTCAGCTGCAGGGAAGAGAACAGGAAACACATGCTGTGAAAACAATCCAGCATGTGCTCGACTCATAGTAAGCTGGCAAACAGGAAAACAAGGGAATGGGCAGAGCGAACTGCCATCACCACTGTCCAGGTTGCTAAACCCATACAATCCTCATGGGATCATGTGAGCTGGACAGAAATAATCTGCAATGAGAGCCAAAAAGAGGGGTCAAATTTGGTCACAGAGTGCCTGCTGTACAGCAAAGCACAGTGAGCCAGAACAGAAATTACAAGAGCAAAGAGTGTTAACCACTAGGGCTGTCCGAACGAACTTCGCTATTCAAACAGAATTCGATTTATTTTTAAAATGAAAACATTTCAAAGGTGGAAACTGACGTTCGAACATGTGCCTTCCGCAACGACGCAAATTAACGTTGTGCGTTGCGACATTCAGGGGAGTAAAGATGTTGATAAAACAAACAATTTTGTTGTCGATGTGCGTCGAATTTACAAGCGGAGTTCTTTTAATTGCCCATTTACTTGGCTGCGGTGTACCTATGTGTTCCCACACTATACGTACTATACCTTTTTTTTTTTTAATCGATCGAGCATTTGCATGCCAATCAGTGGAGAGCGATCAGAACAGATCGCAGATCAACTGCTATCCGTTGCACCACTACTTATAATGTTTGATTTCCCATTTGAAGTTTTATATTGAGTTGGTAAAAATTAAGTCTGTTGAAAAAGTTGTTACATAATGGATTTGGTTGGAATGCCCTTTAGTGCACAAGGGACCTAAATGCTAAGCTGCTATAGGTAGCCTATAGGCCGAGCAAAAAACAACAACAACAACAAAACAAATTAAAAATTCAAATATAATATTTAACATTAGAAAATCTAATCTGATTTGGGGGGATGATTGACAGCCCTTTTAACCACCATTAACAGCACAGACACAATTCTGTGGTTTTGTTCTAACCACAAGTAAAGGAGGCTGACTCACCACAAAGTGTCTCATCTTCTTTCTCATCATCATTAAAATTTGTAAACTGACAGACATGCAGCTGTCATGCAATGACTCGATCTCTACAGGCTCAGAGGAATGCACTCCTGTCTGATAAGGCATTTCATGAATCTGACAAATAGTTCCTGTTTTCTACCAGTTTTCTTCAATGTACTGTTGACATTATATTACTGTGAAACTCTGTGTGTAAGTCACACTTTCCACCCCTTTTTTTCATCTAAAAAGTTGGGTGCGGGTTATACGCCGGTGCTCATGGTTTGCCCCATTGAACTATGTGGTTCAATTTTTGCATTCAGTTAAAGATTTGGAATTAAATTATGATATACTAATTCTTTTGAATCTATTAATTAATCTCAATGTAAGAGTTTGTTTGTTTGTTTGTTTGTTTTGGTTAAAAAAATTTAACTTTTTTATTTTACTCAGTAAATCTACAGAGAAAATGTGAATGAAAGATTCACTGAGATATTTGTTTGCCCTAGATCTAACAAATCCAGGTATTTCAGCAACTTGGAAATGCTGGCCCCAGCCATACTGTTTCTAATTAGTCTGAGAATAAGTCTGAGAGGAAATATTCCTACTTTTTATTCTAGTAAAATTATCTGACAGCTTTAATTACTTGTTCATTTATAGATTTCAACATTATCGATTGTATATTGAACTACCCCGCCATCACACAAAATTGTTGAATCATCATCATTGTATTCTGCACATGAATGCATGAATAATAATAAACAGTCATAAGGAAACATTTTCTGCCATTTGCCATATTGTATGACGATATATGACTAATTCGACATTTTCCACCTTAGTGTGTATTCTTTGTGATGGCTTAGGCCCCCCAACCACTGACAACCTCATCTCAAATAACACTGTAAGTAATGTGAATGACCAAAAATGAAAGCGGAATACGTTGTGGTGTACACCATTGGTACACCAAATGGTTTGTAGGAATTCCATTGCCACAGGAACATTACTAAACCTACAGCACAGGATGTGAGAGACAGTGAAAACAACATTTTCAGCTCGACACTAATTGTACAGCTCCACCCCACAGAGGAAGAGACATGTCCCATCTGATCCCTGGAGTCTAATCTGTGATGACAGCCCCTCTAATGACTGTGTTTTTCATTACAGCATAGAATGAGACAACATGGTACAGATGACATCAACAGGACGGATTCACATTGCTGCAGGCAAACATGGCTAAATCCACAAAGAGAAATGGATTATTTCCAAGATGTTTGCCCTTCATCTCAACTCGACCGTAAAACACAGCTGTGCAATACAGTTTCTCTGCCAAATAACCTCCACTGGATACAGTCTCAATTTTCTAACTCAACAGTTATCACACCTCTTACATCAACCCTGGTTAAGTAATGCAAGCACGCCTTTTTTTTAAGAAGATATGATATACGCTAAATTAAATAGTTTTTGTATTTAATTTAGATCCTAGAAATTTCAGAAGATAGGGTTAGGATTTCTAATTTGAAGAGGTTCACAGACCAATCCTACTGATATAATTGTGGAGGAGAGAGAAATGTCAACATCAAGATCAAATCATGAGCTTGTACTGATAGTATCAGTGCCACCTGTGGAGTCAGGAGCTGAATAAACACACAAATGCAAAATAAGCTTGGTGGAGAAGAAAGCAAAAAAAGATACAGACACCAATCAGATGATGAAGGTGCAGGTGTATGTAGGGAGGAGCCAGCTGAGTGAGTGAAGAAGGAAAAGTGCTTCTTTCAAACACTATGGCTAATGCTGAAAGAATAGCTACTGCAACACAACAGCTAACGAGAGGACTGCTACTGTATGCCATGTGACTGATGCAGGCAAAGTGGTTACAGACAATGGGTCCATACAGTTTTAATTAGGGCTGGGACGATATGCTGCTTTTTTTTTCATATATTTTTCGGGGCTTTTTCACCTTTAATGGACAGGAGAGTTGAGAGAGAGACAGGAAATGGGAGGCAGAGAGGGGGGGAATGAAACGCAGGATAGGGCCACTCGACACAGGAATCGAACCGGGGCCGCCTGCAGCAAGGACCTCAACACATGGGACGGGTGCTCTACCAACTAGGGCTGCACGATTATGGCCAAAATGATAATCACGATTATTTTTGTCGATATTGAAATCACGATTATTAATCACGATTATACATTATGTTGGATAAAACATGTTTTTATTGCACTTTCTATTTGAAACAAACAATAGGCTATGTGAACAAGGCTTTCGGTTCAAAATAAAACGTAAAATAAAAATAAATAATAGCCTAAAATAAAATTTACCCAAGACAAAGGGCTAGCGAAAAATAAATGCCATTGCAGAGTGCAGAGGTGTCATTCTGTACAGTAGCGTACAGATACTTGTGTAAAAAACAAAAAATAAAAAATAAATCTGGTAGAAGTAGCTGCTGATTCAACTCCTTTACTCAAATAAAAGTAAGAAAGTACAGGCTCTGAAATGTAATTTCAAAGTAGGCTATAGGTAAAAATTAATTTTTGCCATCAATGATACACAGAGATGTGTGGGCAAGAGTCTGTCCAGCATGGACCAAAGCACAGCACGGGTGGTTCAGCAGCAATTTGGAACGAATTAAAAACATTTAATGAACAGACCAAGTGTTTTCACACAGGCAGCGTCCAGCAGGTCGGCCTAGCTCAACTGTGCTGCCACCAAAACGGCCATAGATCGCCGTTACCGGCCGTTATGATCACGGTCGGAACGTTTTAATTACACAATGTAATATGTAATTAACACCAAAACGGCCGCGTGGGGTGACGGGGTCTCGGTCCAGCTTTGAGACCACCACCCCGCAGCCCGACCTCGATCCCATCCAGAGAGAGACGGCGACAGTAGACAGCCTGAGGTGCTGACTGACCAGACACAGACACACGTCATGTCTACTGTCACCGTCTGCTGCCGACATCGTCTCACTCTCACTTCAGAGTGAGATCCATACAGCCTATGAGTGAGACGTAACACCGGGCGCAGAAGGTGACACAGTACAGCAGCATCTGAAGGTGCCGACTGACCGGCCGGGACACACACTCTGGACTGTAAACAACATGTAAAGGGAGGATGCGCTCACTTGTTAGTTAGGCAGCTTCATGGAGCCCTGACCTCTCGTTCGCCCCCTGGTGGTTGGCGGACTATTGGTTGAGAAAGCGCTTGATTTGATATGCAGCACAGCCCGTTTTTTTACATGTTAATAATCGTGACGATCATCTTAATTTAATCGTGGCAGCCAAAATCGTGATCGTGATTAAAATTCGATTAA
Organism: Trachurus japonicus; assembly: GCF_045865225.1. Classification (NCBI taxonomy): domain Eukaryota; kingdom Metazoa; phylum Chordata; class Actinopteri; order Carangiformes; family Carangidae; genus Trachurus; species Trachurus japonicus. The sequence continues at coordinate 20,111,538 of NC_140930.1, forward strand.
TTGTGCAGCCCTACTACCAACTGAGCTAAACACCGCCCCGATATGCTGCTTTTCTCCCGATTCGATTCTTTTTCTTCTTTGCTGCCTGCAACGCTGTGTATGGAAGCCTGTAAGGGCACGCAGAGAGACGGAGGAAACGTTAACAATAAAAGTTTGTGAATCGATCCAGAATTGATTTTCCCCCCACTGACTAGGTAACTTGTGCTGTTGGGGGTATCACAAACAAAACTCAACAAACACTGACATTGTAAAATCATGTGGGATCAGTGATCTTGACCAATGCTGCACAGCAGTGTCAAGTGTTGTTTTATATCAAGAAAGTCTGCAGGGCTGAGGAGAAGGGCCTGGAAAAAGCCACTCCCATTAAAATATACATATATTATTAATTCATTCAAGCTTGAACTTTGAAGTTGCACAGCAACAGCAAGTGTTATTGGCTGCAATGTGTGCCAGACAGTCCTCGCTACCAAAGCCTACGGTTGACCAGTTATGCAAAAGAAACTTGTTTGTGTCGTCCCTGTCTCATTGGCACTGCTTGGCCTCACTGTCACAGACAGACAACCACATGAGGTCTAACTGAATACAATAATGGTTTGATGGATTCCTGTGGTGATGATGTTAGAGGCAAAACAAAACAAAAACTTATTTTACAAAGCAACTGCTGTGTGACACTTGGATCACATAATGGCTTACACTGAGGTGTTAGTTTGTGGTTTGTGTTCTCAAAAGATGGGTAGTTTCATATTTTTTAAAAACCTCACTTCAACCTAAAAGCACTCTATGAAATATAATTCTGTTAGTGCTCAGTAAATATGTTGGACTGAAAATATCCCAAATATGCACAGTCTAAAACTGAACCACTTTAACCTAAAATGATTTAAAAAAAAAAAAAAAAAAAAAGATTACTAGAAATTTCCCTGCTGGCAAGTGGCAGCTACTGTAATAAAGTCTATAAGAATCCCACAAGTGGACACATCAGCACAATTCAGGATCATATGCAGAAGTGCTAAAAAGAAGATGACAAATTTCCTAGAAACATTCCCAAAATTTAAAATTGGACCACACAAAGTGTGGAATGCCACAGAACGTATGAAAAAGCTTTTACAAAAAGCATTTCAACAACCGCTTCCTGCCAGCTGAAAATGAACAAGATTAAACCAAGGGGGGAGTTCTCTCTCCCCAGCTGCATTCCAGTTTATTCTCCAGAAGATCCTGCTCAGTCAGAGACCCACACACACAAAGCAGGCCTTGCAGTCGCAGTGAGGCCTCGAACGCGCCGCTAGGCAACAGGGCTTTGTGCAAACTTTTAGGAACTCAGGACTCAATTCAAAAACAAGAAATGCCAAGCCCTCGCTTTTCACATGGCTCAGGGAGGAGGCCCTGGAGAATACTTATTAACCTGCTCGCTCCTGAAAAACAAGTGCCTTGTCTGCCTCCAATCTGTGTCGTTTTCCTTCCCAGAAAAATTAGGGAAGGCTAGGAAAAACATAAGAGCTCTTTACATTTGTTTTTACACTGTGCAAAGAGTTTGAACAAGAGATTTTGTTTGGGAAGAAGTCATTGGGCCTTTTTAAGCTTTATATGCAGCTGCAATCAGGGTTCTCAGATCAGTTTCATGTAATAAGTCTCAAATCATTAAAATTGTGAAAATAAATGTTGAATCTCACAAAAAATAGCATTAAACTTGGTTGTAATCAAGTTACAACTAAACCTATATCCCCTATATCAGTTAGGCATGAAGCTGTGACTGTGTAGGACACCATTTGTCCCTGATGCAATCCTACAGCCTACTTCTTCATTTAATTTCAGATGAAAAAAAATATTATCTTGAAAAGTCTGTGATCTAAAATATGTTCATTGTCAATTCTCACATCACTTTCTTATTATGCTGTAGTAAGTACGCCACATGCCTCTACCTGGGCTTTTCCATGACACAGTCATATAAATAAACCCTGTCATCACACTTGCCACACACTGGCTGAATAAGAGTCCTGTTCATCTGCTAATACGCTCTTTGAAATCAAACAATTTGTCCTGTGAGGAAGTTTCAGATGATTGATTCTCTTAAAGGCCTGAAAGTTAAAACACAATCCAACTGACTAACTGGGAAAATCTGGACTAGACACCTGCAACACTGGGTATCAATGATGTTCTCTGGAAAAAGGTGAACACACATCTGGTAACTTGTACAATCAAGTGCCAGTGAGGCTGAGATCCTGGGCAAGGTTATCAACAGGTATAACTGTTGGATGCTTTTCAGTGCTGGATTCCTAGTAGGATTGTTTTTGCACTGATTTTGTGTTTAGTCTGGTCTTTGACTGAACACTTTATTTGTTTTATTTTAACTGAGACCAGAGATCTTGCTCTCTCTTTCTCTGACAATCATTTACCTCCAAACAGTTTTTTTTACAAGCCGAGTTGGAAACTAAAATCTTCCACTGTGTATTCACAATGCTTTGTTTGCTCACTCATACACACTCTTTCCTTCCTGTAGATAGGAAGCAACTAATTCTATCTCTCTACATCACACTCGCCTGCACCTGGTCCAGTGTTTTCTTTGTGTCATAGAATGGATTAAAAAACAAAAATAAAGGTAAAGCAAGGTGCATAAGCAGCTGTTTGAGTTGTCTGTGCGGCTTCTCTACATTCATGTGAGTAAATCTGATTTGCCTGCACTGATTCTGACAGTATAATGTCATCATAGGCTTTTCCTTTCTACTAGTGATACAAAGGATCAGTGGGATCACAATATGATTTGTGTGTGAGACAAATGGTCAGGTTCACCTCTATGGTTTCCCCCGGCCGCAGATTTCAGTCAAATCTCAGCCATCTGTCTTTTCTGCACCAGTTAGGGACAAAGTGCCAAAACCAGGTTGACCCACTCACTAATCCCAAGATTTGTTTCAGTGATAGCTTGCTCAGTGCACCAGTGAAGGAGAGATCTGTGCTGATTGGAGCACAAGTACAACAAGGACCATAAATACTCCAGAGAATGCCGGACAGATACTTACGACTATATCATTTCAAGCACTTGTGCATTTTGTGTGGAGATGTGGCAGCCTGGCGTGCTTTTGGCTAATCCTGGGGTCAATGCTGGAAATAAACCTTCTGTCATCCATGTGACTGCTGAGCCAGATGTGATAGCCATCTAAATAAGCAGTGCAGATGTCAACCTACGCAAGGCTAAAAACAGCATGCAAAGCCTTTTATTACAACTGTACTACGAGTCATGGGATGTTTCAAGGACCTTAAAAAGACCGGTCAAGCAGTATTGAAATTTTAAAATGTAACCATGCCAATGGACAATCATCTGTGATCAACGACCGTCAGCACAACTGCTGATAGCTTATGCTTTTGCCAATGTCAAAATTAAACTTGCCTTATTTTCCCATTTATTTATTAAAGTATCTACAAAGAACTTTCATTTTGTGTTGATTTTGGCGATCCCTGTGGACAAAAGTGGCAGTGTTTTACCGGAATGAAGGCTGCATTTCCCATGTGCTCTAGTGCGGTTTTTGTAAAGATGCTATCCGGCTTCTCGCGTGCCATCTCTGGTCTGAGTGCTGTCAATCGTTTCGTCCGGTGGACCGACCTGACCACTGCCTCCCGAAGGTATAGAGTTACACTATTAAGAAACATCTTATCTTCCCACCGAAGACAGCGGATGGAAATTAGTCTTACTGGCTAACTCTGGCTCACTTAACAGTTTTTTTTTAAATACTACTGATAAGTGTTGCATTGTCCCTGTCAAATAAATCAATAAATAAATAAGATGGCCTCATTTGCTGTTGTAGGTTATACAGAGACATCAGCAAGAAACTAGAGACTTTTGCATAGACCGGTAGTTAGAAGTTAGTTGCTGTAAGTTACTATTATCAATTTGGGTTGGGTAGTTATGTATTTGACATCAGATGGTCATGGTTTATGTAGCTGTATACACTGCTGCATGAAGTTATGTCTAACAACTGTTATATCATTTGTTACAGTATTTGGTAGGAGTGTGAGAAAATATTGATACACTGAAATATCGTGACATTTCATTTTGCAATACTGTGTCAATATTCAAAAGCACTGAATTGATTTTTTATCGACAATTAACATGCAAACATTCACATAGCGGTGGTTCATTTCTGTGTTGCATTTCAAACTGTGACTGATGGTTGGCAGCAGTTATTGACTGCTCTGCTCAAACAGAACAATGAGATGTACGTACAGGTCTGTGGCTCATCGCATGCTCAAGCATTAGCTAACTAAGAACAGTCAAAAAATAAATAAAATAGGGATGTGAATCTTTGGGTGGCTCACGATTCGATTCGATTCCGATTTTAAGGGTCACGATTCGATTCAAAATCGATTTTCGATTCAACCGATTCGATTCACAAATTGATTCGATTCAACCGATTCTTGATTTTATTTTTGCGATTTTTAGTTTGCTTTATTAACACCAGACCATGTGAAAAAGTTGAATGATGATGATGTCTACAGACTATTATATCAGAAGCCATATTTCCCCCAAAAAAATGCACATCACATGTTTCAGATTTATTCAGCAGCAATATATTTGAACCATTTTAAAGTAAACTGCTACATGAAGCTGATTTTATAGGCTACTCTCTTTTCAAAAGCCTGGACTGAAGGGATGGATGTGAATATTTGGGTGTCTATTCGATTCAAAATCAGTTCTCATGCACATAGACATGTATCACCTGTAACAAAGGCGCTGCTAAAAAAAAAAAAAAAAAAAAAGACGGCACTCCGCTCTCACGCCAGCTCACCTGCAGCCTGTCTGACTCTGCAGCGCCACAGAGGAGCTGCTGCTGCTGGTCCTCTCTCTTCAGCCTGCTGTTTGGCTGCACTTTGCATAAGTTTAAAAAAGTTAAGATCTAACGTCACCTGAGCACCGATCAGCTGATCCAGAGCGCAGTGGATGTGGCTGCTCAGCTGGAGCGCATGTGTGTTTAACGCAAAAAAAAAAAAAAAAAACTGCGATCGTCCTCTTTCCTCAATAGAGGGTCGGGTTGCTGATGTACACATGCCTAGCCACAGACATTCAATAGAGCATTTAAATCAGATCAGTTAACGTTTGTAGGCGGTTAACGAGCGTCTTTTAGCGCCATGGCGATGGCGTGCTGCAGCGCTGTGTACGACTACGGCACAGTGAGGGCGCGTATTGAGACGGAGGAAAATTAATTAAAAATCGATTTTTGAAGATTATGAATCGATTCAGAATCTTAGAGAATAAGAATCTCGATTCTTACATGAATCGATTTTTTCCCCCACCCCTAAAATAAAAATATATCGTCTTGCTCATAGTATCGCAAAATACCGCATCGTTGCCCCTGTAAAGCGATATGTATCCTATCACCAAATTCTTGCCAATACACATATTTGGTAATCAAAATATTTGCTCTACGTGTACAAAGTCTGTCTAAAGGCGTGACAGAACCCACAAGCCAAATCTAAACATCATTCTAACTTTTTGTCCAAAACCAAAAACATTAGACAGAATATCTCAAGAAAGGTATGGGAAATACCATCTTCCATTATAATGTAAACCTAGAACTAGATCTCTCTCAGACACCCCTTCCTCCACATAGCCACTTACTCTGATAAACACTATTCATGATGTACTATTTCAACCACTGAATTAACACATAATTTCAGTTGTGGACCCAGTGCTTTCTTTAAATAACTCAACAACGACTGTTATTATACCCATAATAATAACAGAAAATGCACACTTGCTTGCTACTAAGGACTAGTCCCCCAGTCAACATAACTGGTACCTGGGGCAGCTGTGGCTCAGGATGTGGAGCAGGTAAATCACCAATCACAGTGTTGCTAGTGTGAGCCCCAGAGAAGTCAGCAGTATAAAAACTCCTAAAGCCTCTTTTCTTATTAAATAGAGGGGGGGCGCTATTCTAACAGTGATATTCACACAACCCCACCCCCTGTGCAGGGTAAGGCTGAAAATCACAGGACATATAGTCAGCATATATAAGTGTCCTTGAGACACTAAACGCTTCTCCGTGGTTTGTGAGTAAGTGTGTGTGATAGAAAAGCCCTATAAAAAAATCACTGTGTGTACTTTGTGAATGGCTGAATGTGGCTCGAGCTATTTCAGTGTTCGGCAAGACTCACAAATACAAATCAAATGCTCACACTGTTGAGCGCTGGAATCCATACAACAACAATTCCCCCCACTTCTTTAATCCGCAGCACTTAGTGAAAGCAGATGCAGAGTCTGAAAAAGAGTGAGGGGACGCACGGCCGTTAGGTTCATTGTTGTGAGCAACAAAGGGTTAAGTGGCATTTAAAGCCCCTGCAAGGGAAAAGACTAAATAAAGCTCCTTTTTTTCTGCCACAGAGATATTCACTTGCAGGTCCAGGGGCCTCAGTGGGAAGCAGAGCTATGACAAACAGAGAGCTGATCCCAGGATTTGTCCCATTATACTGCAACCTGAGGCTGGATTTAAAACTCTAATGTGTAAATCTGATTACAAGGAGATGTTATCTCCTTATAGGATCAATATCATAAATATAATATATTATAAAGTACTACAAAAATGAATGTGATGGTTTTGACATTGATTTTCAGTCACAGAGTAAAATGTGACTCGGCAGATCTCAGCATCTGTAATTGCACTTGGCAGCAGACACTGGCGATGCGGACACCATCTCACCATCTGACAGACAAATCTAATAATCACCTCTCATGCAGTGTCTAGTTTCCGGATTCTGTAAAAATGTGCCCTAAGCCACACAACCCCGCCTTGTGGCCCATTAAGACTCATTATGTGCCCATTATGCACCTGGTGACCTCTGACCTCGTCAGCACTGTTCTGTGCTGATCATCCCCCCCGGGGAGATGAGCAGATGGACACACGGATGAGGCTGTTGTTTGTACTCTAACTGCATGGATGCATTCATCAACTTCACACACAGCACACAATGCAAGGCTGCATTAATGTCGCTGTACTCAGGTGGAAACTTTCCATCTCCAAATTATGTAATATTCCTAGGTACAAAGGGTTTTAATTGAATTAAAAAAATAAAAAATGGGAACAGCAACTGGGAAATAAGAAAATATCACAACACTATGTCCAACCTTGAGGTGCATACACGGCAGTAACAGAGGATCATGTTAGGTCTCACTCCTGTTAAACAGCAAACAGAAATCTCAGGCTACAGTAGGTACAGGCTCCCCAAAACTGAACAGTTAAAACTATAAAACCTGCTGTGATGTGATCACCCCCGTCATTTTTGAATACGTCATCTTCTCATCTGTGTACTGTTGCTGACCATGTGCATCTCTTTACAGCCACAATTAAGCAAAAGTCGCCTCAAACTGGTTTCATCAGCAGTCAATTGACCTTCACCGGCCTCCTTAGTTGCCAGATCTGAGCTGACGTCTCTGCAGAAATGATATGATGCAATCATATCAACATGGAGCAGAGCCTCAAAGGGAAGTTTTCCAGCAAACTGTGACATGCCATGCCAGAGAGAACTGATCTTGTTTTGACAGCTCTACCAAGTAGGCTATGTTCCCACTCCAGTCAAGTGCTCAGCTTGTGCATACAGGTATGAGAAAACAGACAGTTCACACTCACGCTTTATCTTCAAAATCTCACTAGGACCACCTCTGTAGAAAAAGAAAGAAGTCACCCTAAAAAAAAAGAAAAAAAAGAACTGCAGGATAGAAAAACCCTGCAGCCTATCTTGACCTTTACTGCACCCTGAACTCACCACAGCCCAATAAACAAATCCCATTCAGATTAATTCACTTAATCTAGATTCTTTATTAGGCTACTACCTGAAAACAACAAATTCCTCTGCCTTATTGGTTTAAATGGCTGCACTGTGCTGCAGCCATTTAAACCACTAACCATTATCATTATAACACATTACTGACCGGCTTCTTAATGAGCTCATACCTTTACTGTTAAATACCCTCAATGTGAACCCCCGTAGACTTAAATATTTAGGTTAAGCCTCAGGATAAGGTTAGGTGATGCTGAGAAGGTTTCACCTAAGCCTACTTTATTTTACATATTTTCCAGGGGTTGGAGCCTCATTTGCATAAGCACAGGGTTATTTTTCAAAAGTCCTGATTAATTTTTCATGTGGTTAATTTATTCTTGTTTTCAGACATCACTACAGAGACCTGACCAAACCTCAATTTAATTAGTGATAGCCTACATTTCATGGGAATATCATGTTGTGTAACAGTGGTTGACTCCCTTATGGGGAATTACTTAAGCGTTAAAACACAAACACGCGCACACACAGGGGAAGACCTTGGCAAGTGCACACAGTAGTGAGCAGCACAAACACACCAAAATAGCAGCTTTAGTTCATCTTAAAAATACTAATTTGAAAACAAAAAACACCAAATAAACAGAGTCTCGTGTATTTGACAAGCACAGAGATTTAGTACAGCCAAGACAGAGGCGTACATTAAAAGCGTTAACTAACATTGAGTAAAGTCACTTTATAGTCACACAACATTACCACAGCAGGTAATAATAGTAAATAGTAGCCCCGCGACTTGTAGCTGGGGGTTAATGGGACTGAGAACTGCAGGGCAGGAGTAGCTAGTGATACAGTAAAGTCTGTGACCATAAAGGTCGTAATGAATTCACCAAAACACGGAGGTTAGGTTACATAAAGTTAGGCTACACACACCGACTGTTAGTTAGCTGACTAGCTAACTGTTCACATTATTTGAATGTCGCTCAGACGTTAATTCAAGTCAGCAGAAGAGAACGCTCCAACCGCGGCTCCAACGTACGTACCGACCGTTTAAACCCACATACCGTATCTCTCATACAGAGAAAAAACAAAACAAAAGAAAACACGACCAACATGAACACAAGAGGCTTACCTCGAAAAACAACCCGTCCCACAAAGTGTCGATTCGGGGCGAAGACGGTTTAAACCTCGTCCGACGTCAGTCCCACACAGAGCATGTTGTTAGAGGGGAAACTACAAAGTGAGTGAGACCAACACACACACACACGGTCTCTGCTGCTGCTGCTGCTGCTGCTGCTGCTGCTGCTGCTGCTGCTGCTGCTGCTGCCGCCTCCCTCTCTGTCCCATTTACATGTCAACACCAACACACTGTAGCTACGGTCAGGTGAGGGGAGGAAGACACAGGACCGTCCACCGGGCCGCCCCCCTCCAATGAAATCAACGCCTCTCCAAAACTATTCACCGCCTTCACACACTGATTACTGAGCCGAGTGAACACGCAAAGTCCAATATTTTCGACGGGTGACACAAGTTTTATAGCATAGTCTAAGAAATTACTCTGGAGTTCAGGCAGGGAAACCTCAAAGTTAATTAATTAGGCTAACATGACAGAGGACATAATCGATTAGAATAACTCGGTCCTATAGGCTATAGGCCTACTAAATATTTCAACAATCTAATTTTGCAATTAGGCTAATGAAAAAAAAAAAAACTGGTCAAGACAAAACGGACGTTGTCTGTCAAGGAAAAACTGGATCACACATTTCACATAGTTTCACATAATGCGCTCTTGTTGGAGCATCTTTGCCCATGCATGCATCATCATGACAATTGTAGGCTATGGTGAACTAATGACCAGTAGCCTATTCTTAACCTTTTGTAGTTTTAGGACTAGGCCTAGGCTATAGCCTACAAAAAGCAAAAAAAAAAAAGAAATCTTTTCAGAACAATTTAAAAAAAGACACTTTAGGTAGCATGTAAATTTGTCACTTTTAAAGCCTACACCACTTAAAATTACAATGCAAAGGCGTTTTAAACAAATGATTTTCAAACTTCACACCCAGTCTTAACGCATATTTTCCATTACAAATATCTCTCCCTGATGAAGCATAGATAACTCCTGTAGTAGCTAGGCTATCTGGACAAGAGGACGCCTGCACTCCCACTTTAAAGAATCTTGGCTTGAGACCACCAGAACCCGGGGGCAAAGCCAGAAAAAGAGCAACAACCCAAACTGGGCCTTTGGGGCATCCAGAAAATTCTTGTAGGGTAAAGAAAGGCATCACAGTCTAGGTTTGTGAGATGGAACATAATGAGAGGCCTTGTCAATTACCGGTAGCTAGCTGTTTCTTAAAAAAGGGTATGCGCTTTGAACTGATGTCAACAAATTGTTTTAGTGTGACCGTTACATGCCTGAGATAGGTGACTGTCTTTTTATAATTTGTTTTAACCTGCTGCTGTCATTTGTCATGTGAGCCTATTTGTCAGATTTTGTTTATATTTTTATGTTGTCAGACACAATAATTGAATTGATTTTTGATCCAAGAATGGTGACATCTGAGTATTGTAAGTCCGTGACTCTCTCAGCACCTACAGCTGCGTCCCCCAAGCCACAGGGATCAGATTGGGCCCCCGTCCTGAGGAAAAAAAGGGTGTGTCTGCAGCAACCTGGATGTTTCATTCCTCTTCTCTTTGTGCTCCTCCTCATCTGCTGTCAGCCTAAGATAATGGCTTTTCCATAGAGTGGAACTAGATATTGGAGAAGGGCAGAATATATGCAGCGAACCTGTCACTTCACGATTCTGTTGATATTCCTCTGCAAACACTAACACACTTTATTCAGCCATATAGAAAACAAAAGCATTGTCTCATCCTGTGAGTCAGTGGAATGAGAGCTGATCTAAATTGTGTCACGCTCACCTTAGGGCTTGTTCTGATCTACAAAGCAAAGAGCCACGAAAAACCCATATAATATGGTTACCAGTATTGATTTCAGAGTGAGAGGATAAAGCAGAGACTGGAGGACAGTATATGTGGAGGGTACAGTATGGGAGAAATGTAGATTCTGAGAATAGATGAAGATACTGTGTCAGAGTATGGAGTCTTCAATATGCCATGTGTTATAGTGGCAAGGTATGGAGTCTGAAATGTGCCATAATTATTGACTTACAGTGTTTAATTCTAACCAAGGAATTGTTTTAATTATTAATGAAATTAATTAATTAATGAATGAACCAAACTCATGAATAAAATTGTAATTTAAGGAATGCATTACAAGCTTACACAACTGTCACCAACTGATGACAGCTGGCCAGGCAGAGCTCCTGCTGCTATTTTCTGCACATTTGACAATACCGAGAGCTAGTCTTTATGCCACATCCCGAGTTTACCACCATACTTACTGCCAGCAGGGCATTAATGGAAAGAAAGGAAGGTCCTAAAATGTTGAGTATTTCTTACACTGGCTTATTCATATGAAAATAGCTGCCTTAAATTTAAAGCAACCACAAAAAGGCAAATACAGAATGAACCATGACACACAGTAAATAGAAAAATAAAATATTTAGAATATTTAGTTCAAAAGACTTTTTTGACTAAAAAGAACAACAACAAAAAAAACATAATTTAAATGTAGACTTACAGCTGCCAATATCTGTTAAACACAAAGATATGCTGCCCCAATGCAATATATGGGTTTCAACTCCACAAATATTAAAGCAGAGACAAGTGAAACCTGATCAGTGTTGTCTTTTAACCTGGTGGTCCCACATAAAACCCAGAGTAATTTGTCAGCTGATGTCAACAGCTTTAGTTTAGTTTTAGTTTAGGGCCATAGTAACCTCGCTGAGGTAAAAGTGCTCATCTTGGCCACTTCACTGGCTCCGATCTCTGATGATCAGCTGACAACTTGTGAACAAAAGTAGTGAAGATGTTTTTGTTTCTCTTGTCTCAAATTGCAGAGTAGAAATCTGATTCTACATTAGTTACTACAAAACCTTCTGGTTTGGACTCTTGAGTTTTGCAAGAGGAAACTTTCAAAATAACGTCACCTTCTTCTGAATGTGATACTTCGCATCTGACCTGCTAGTCAACAAAACCCTCACAAATTTAGATAAAGCTTGAAACTTGAGGACGGGCAGTCATCAAGGAGGAGGGCATGCAAAATCATACAAGCAGGCAACATTTGAGTCGTGATTTTGGCTTTGTATAATGAGAAGAATATGATCAGATATAATGGCTTCTGACACGGGCCAAACAAAATAATTTGGGTTGATCTTTGGGGAGCTGCGGTGTTGCGGTGTTGCTACATGTGCACTCTGTAGCAACAGTTCAGAGCTGAAGAGGAACAACAGAGAGAAATTTAAGACACCGTGGGCCAGAAGGCGAAGAGCTAATTGCTCAAAATACATCATCACCTCGGGAAGTGATGTCAAGACAATCACGTGTCTGCACCACAAAGCAACACAACTAGTTCAACCACCTGAAAGAAAACCACATACTGCAGTATACGTGCATGTCCTGTGTCTCACAACAGCTTCACACTTGGTCATGGAGCGATGTGTCTTGCAAAGTTTCCTGCAGTAGCACTTGACCTGTAACATCCCTCTCCACCCACTTTTTTTCCCCTCGCAGTCATTTGTTTTTCCAGAGTCACCAAAATTCAATTAAAATGTACTGCGTGATGGGGTGTTTCTTTGGTTCATGGGTTCTTGTGTCTCTTTCTTCTTTATATTCTGGCATTTTCTACCATAAGTATCTAATTAAGACACATTAAAGCATAAGACTGAGGGCTAAATTATAATTTTAAGGGAAACAGGCTTGAAAACAGCTGACACAGAGGTTCCAAAATGCCTTTGCTGCTTGGTTGCTGCGGGGCTTAATTGGCCACTTAGTTTGCCTCTGCCAGCTAATGCCTGCATGACGACATCCCATAAATCTAACAGAGCTGTATTTTCTCTTTGAGCAGAGGAATGTCCAGATGTTGAGTTCATGGGAGATCCAGTCAGCAGCACTCTCTTACAGTAAGTCTGCTCTGGTGTTTGTTCACACACACATGTCAATAAATAACATATTTATTTTAATGTTTAGTGTACAAGCAAAGATGAATTGAAGCATAGCTAACGTGTGGTGATAGTGTGGAATTAATGTTAGACTTATAAGTAGCAAAATATCTCACAAAGGTAGAAAGGTTTAATTTACCTGAGAATGTGTCACAATTGCATCAGTCTCAAATAGTCTGGTAACCACACGGTGCCATCATGTGGTGAGACAAGTGAATAACAATGCTGCAATCAGATGCTGTGCAAGGATTACATTTAGCACTTAGGCCGAGACACTTTATGTTTATCTATTCTTATTCAAATTGTATTGAATGTTATGGGAAATATTTTATCTTCAGTTGCGTTTTAAACCCCAATGCTGTTCTCATCTGTGGATCCTTGACGGCAGAACAAGTTCTTTGTAACTTTGCCGCCCTGACACACTCATCTAGCATTTAGACTGCCCTTCTGCACCCATTCTCCTTCCACTTAGCGGGGAGTCGGGGACACTAGGGTGTATTACTGCATTGAAGGGTCAATGACATCGCTCACTATTAAAGCAGAAGTAAGCGATATTTTTGTGTTAAATAGTTATATCTTCCGACAGCAATCACTTACATAGAGTGTTTGGACCGAAACACGGGTCTGTCAGTCACTCTGCTCTGCTCTGAGCCGAGGAGAAAACTTTTCTTGTATCCTACAATTTTTATCCAATGAGGAGAGAGAACGGCATAAAGGACTGTGTGTGCAGCCAAGGGATGCACGTGAATGTGGTGACGTAGGGACGAGGACCAATAGATCCATGACGAGGGCCGGGACTGCTAACTCCATCGGCTGACAAGAAGTTATGGTGCGTTCAGGGCAGCCCGTAACTCGTGTTTTTCCAACCTGTGAAGTCGTACCAGTTCGATCTGGTGCGAGTTCACGGGTCGGAAGTTACGAGTGGACGTTATAGTGCACTTTCACAGGCAACAGGTCGGAGAAACGCGAGTTGCGGGTTGCCTGGAATGCTACAAAGTCGTAAGTCGTGACTTGAAGCTGTAATTTACGGTTTCAAAAGCCTGCCTGGAACGCAGCATTAGCCAAAACGACCGGATCGCTTACTTCTGCTTTAAGTCTCTTTGGATAAAAGCATCTGCCAATTTTTGTTGTGTTTTGCACTGCACATTGACAACAGAAGCGTTCTCCTCCATCTCTAAGTAGATAAAACCTGTACTTTAACGTAGTACTTGACAATATATTACCAAGGATGGTTGTAACATGGATCAGTTTTAACATCAATTCCAGAGTTATGGTCGACTCTATAGCCTGCTGATTTTTTATCTTTATTTCACATGTGAGGAAGTAGCTAGCACCCTGTGGCAGATAGCCTACAGTTTTAGAAGAAATAGAGAGTTTGAAGGAAGAAAGTTCTTTTTTTAATGAATTTTATTTTTGTCACAGTACCATCTGCTTGTAGTAAAACTACTTAAACTGGGTCATGTTTGTTGTGAATCTATGTAGGCTACTTTTCATGTGATAGCTGCCAGTGCTAAATGTTTCACCCAGAGGTTTCACCCAATAGCAAGGAAAGCTACTTGGCTACAAAAGAGGCCACAACACATGTGCAGGCACACATATGATGATCATGTAAACACGTTTTGTTCTGTTTTTACATAATGTCACATTTTGCCCCAAGATATAGGCTACAACTAACCCAGACTACGGAGTAAATAGTCACATTTCAGTCCTTGTGTTTGAAACGAAACCGTGCATTTGCAGTTTGTGTTTCAGAGATAATGTCTACACAATCTAACAACTAGTTTTTATTAACTTTTGTATAAACTGGTCTAAAAGAGTGCCAAGATAGATACAGACTGCTGTGTCTAAAAATGGTTCTGCGGTCTCCCTCACTCTGAAATTTAAAGGAACTGAGAATAACCTTTGGCATTTCTATTATTCTCCACAATTTTGTTTCATATGTTTAACTTTTATTTATTCACAAAACATTGGCTCGAGTCGACACATTTGCCACAAGGCATAATGCTTGCTATTGTGAGGTGCGAAGGAGGCAAAAGCACAATATCAGTGAATTATTTTTTCTACCCCGAGTCATTTGGATCCAAACCAGCATCGCCTTTGTCAAAAAAAAAAAAAGATTTTACTGAAAACAACCTGAAAGCATGACTCATAATCTGACATCCTGAATCATTTGAAACCGCCCGCAGAGGTCTTGCCACTGACAGATACACTGATGTTTTTTTTATTGCATCACTCCACCGCGTCTTTCTTCATCAGCGTTTCTCAGCGCATGCAACGGTAACTGATTGGATGCTTGATGCGGAGTGACAGTTTTTTCCCCCATTATGCTTTGTGTGTCACACAGCACACGCTCAGGGACAGAGGCTGTCTGCAAAATGTTAGAGAAATGTTGTTCTTCAGTCAGCTGTGACATTCCACTTTAAGACTTCCTCTCTCTTTTTTCACCAACAGGTTTTCTTTTGTACGCCTTTTAAATCATTAAGTGGATGTCAAGGGGAAAATAAAGGTATGATGAAGGAGTCTTTTTCATCTGCTTTTTTGTTTTTCTACAGACTATGAATTAGTGACTGACTCGGCTTCTTTGACTGACTTTTTTTTTATTTTTTAAATTTGATTCAGTGGGCGGTGCGTGGTGCAGTGGTTAAGGCGGCCGCCCCATGTAGAGGCTACAGTCCTCAACGCAGGCGTCCCCGGTTCGAATCCCGTGTCGGGCAGACCTTTCCTGCATGTCATTCCCCCTCTCTGCCTCCCCCTTTCCTGTCTATCTCACTATGTGCTATCAAATAAAGGTGAAAAAGCCCAAAAATATACTTTAAAAAAAAAAAATTGATTCAGGGTTCCAACTGTGAAAGTGAAAATGTGCCCAGACTTTGGTTAAATCATCATGTCATCATGTCACTAGTCTGTCTGCCTCTGCTGTTCATGTGAAATTGATTGCACAAGAGGATTTAGAGAGGGCGCAGCTATAAATTCTTCAGCAAAACCAGCAGATGTCAGCAGAATACTACACCAAAGCCAGTAGGCTACAGTTGAAACCTGTCAGTAAAGTCCCCCCTCACATACAGTATTTTAGGTCATAAATTGAATTGATTGGTTGCTTGGTTTATGACATGTGATATGTAGTTGTAGATACAACAATCAGTGTTTTGTATATTAAATTTGTCATGTAAATTTAACTGTCACACCCTTCAGCATTTGATGCAAGTTTGAAGTGGTTGTATTTCTGTAGTCTGATGTGAACATCCTCTGTGGTCTTTCTCCAGTTGTCCAGCATCTACTAGTTGATTATATTTGAGTCCTTCCTGGTCAAAACCATTGAACTATTCACCATGCTAAAGCTCCAAGGCCCACTGCAAACACATTATTATGATGACCCTGATTATTAAGGTCCCTGATTTTAATCCACACATCAAACCTCAACCATGGTCTTTTAGTGCATTCACTTAACCACTGCTATGTAACATCACAAACAGTTTTATGTCTGAAACAAAGTCGAAGCAATGCTGTCTCCTTGATAGTGCTGTCAAATCAGACCATGCACATTTTGTTGTATAATTTAGAGAAACTGTCAAACAGAGAATCATTGTGACTTAAAAAAAAAAAAAAATTATTATGCCCTAAAACCCACACCTGCAGTCTGTAGAAGACAGGTACCTGTCTACCTGTCTTCTACAGACTGCAGGTGTGGGGTAGACAGGTGTGTCCCCCGTCTTAAAAATGCTAACACACACACACACACACACACACACACACACACACACACACACAAACACCAAACACTTGACTCAGACTTCTAATTTTCCATTTTCGAAGCAGCATTCAGAGATAAGTATATAAGATATGTCACCACTCTCTAAAAGTCCAATTTACTGCAGTCTACAAGTAAAGTTGGTGGAGTGGATTTTAGTGATAGAATCTCTGTGGTGATCATTATCACTAAATATCAGCAAATTATTTTTCTTGAAGTGGCAATCTCTTAAATATTTCAGACCTGATTGATTTGGTGACTGTAATTACAGGTGGTTTACAGTTGTGATTTAATACCATAGGTCACAGAACTCTGAGGGCAGCGAAACAAACTGTTGTTTTAATAAAAAAGTCAAGCAATATTGTTTGCTCTCTTAATAAGAGCCCTAGGCTGCAGATATACACATGCCAATATGCAGTTACAATCATGATACCACCTACAGTCAACAGGGAATGACATGCTTTACACTTTGTCGTACTCCTTTTAGCTGGTTCACCAGATTCACCTCTGGTTTGGTCAGAAAATCCTCTGACCAAAATAGACAGAAAAATCTTAAGATCCATTCATCCATTCAATCTTCACAGCTCATGGAGGATCATAGGAGGAAAGCAACAAACAAACAAAAAGGAATTCCATATCAAATCAAGCCAAACAGTAAAACCACAATACTCATTTGCATTTGCATACAGGCTGCAGTGATGGTGGTTCCACATTCAAAATGAGAGTCTGATTAGCTCAGTGTTGGTTTGGGCTGAAATAATACCATTTACAGGATCAGATACTTACATACATCTGTATATGAGATTTCCTATTACAGATGAACATTTGGCTGGTGTTGCAACATCTTGAGATTTCATGCAGCAGCTTCATTCCGTCATTATAAGTCACAGTGAGTCTTTGTATCCGTTCTTTTAATGTCACAGGTGGACTGCACACACACTCACACTAGTGGGGTACAGAACACTTTAAATAGAGAGATCGAAGATAGAGAGATTGAACGCTGCCACCTGGCCACAGAGAAAATCTGGATGGTTTAACACACAAAAAAACATGTTGTAATTCAAAACCATGTAATTAAATCTTTTGAAAATTTCCCACTGGGTAGAAGGTCAGCGCAAGGTAATAGTGCCACCTAACTGTATACTTGATACTTAAACAGTATCTATACAAATCACACTACTTCTGTTAAGTTAGTAAAATCCATAACATTATGCATGTTTGCATGCTCTGTAGTGCCACATGTGGAGACAGGAAGGGATACAAGATATGCGGTATATGTTCCATGCAGGTAATAACCCCCTTTTTCAAAGCAAAAATAATATTCTACTTGTTTTTTTTTTTTTTGAGTGTTCTACAATCTCCTGTAACTGACTGTAATACTGCATGGATGAGTCTATGTTTTTGCTTGTTATGTTGACATTAAGTAAAACAGCATAACACTTGAGCTCAGTCAAGAGACATCTATTTGTATTTGCAAGAGCCAAAGGACATGCTTATTAAACCTGCAACACAAACACAGTCTTATCAGACTCTTGATAACCACAAATACGTGAGTAGAAACTTTGCAAATACAAGTATGGATATCTCATCTCATTAAAAAGCCCAGATGAACCCAGTGTACTCTACACATGTCCATCACCATGCCCATCTTTCTCAGGAGCTGGTGAAATTCAAAGCAAACACCACTCAGCTGGACACAAACACAACCCCAAAGGAATGATAATGCTGTTAACACACCAACATGTTAACCATTAGTAAGTGGGTAGTTTTTTAGCTTATTGCTGTAGTTCACCATAAGGACTGGACTGCTCCTGTGAAGAAGAAGACTGGTGGTGTGACATCATTATGAAATCATATGTGACACTTGTGGGGAAAACCATATCAGTGAAAGACCCTGGACTGTCACGGATTCGAGGGGGAATGCAGGACTCAAATGTACACAACAAAACAAAACAAAAATCCATGAAAAAAAAATCACAAATAGGGAAAACAAATGGGCCTCCAACCAAAAGCACTAAAACAACTAAAGGAACACCGAAAAAACACCCATAAGGAACTCAAAAGATAAGAAAACTGGATAGCTGCACAGAGGGGGAACACACACACACACACACACACACGACATCAGAGGGCAGGGCAACGAGGTGGAAGAGACAAATTGGCAACAGGTGAGTGGAATAGGAGGAGTATACAGAGACAGGGGGAGGACAACGAGACACAGGTGCAACAGATTAGGGCGGGGTAGGTGATGATTGCAAGTGGGTAACACAAGAGGGCAGGAAGAAGACACAGGATTTTCAAAATAAAGCGGGAAAACTCAAACTAAACAGGGGAACACATGGAGCTTGCCGAAGATGGCTACAAACCCATTCACTACATTCATGAGAGGTCAAAGGTCATTAATGACAGGAGGAGGATGAAGGAGGGCAGTCCATCTTTAAACAGACATATAAATTAAATTACCATAGCTGTAAAAATCCAGTTAAAAAAATTCTCATATTTTGCATGGACTTTACTTTTTTTTAAAGTGATAAGTTGATTTTAATGGAGTTTTAGTGAGAGTCTTAAAGTCTGTGTTGCTGACCTCAGTCAATATTATAATATACTTCTAAATGATTTCTCCTTAGTGAAACAGTGGGACGTGACATGAGTAATGACTAAATTACAGAAACCATTCTTTTTTAGTGGACCCGTGAAGGCAAAGTAGAGACATTTATTAATGACAAAACTACTGAGCGAGCAAAAAAAATCCCAAATCAAGCTGTGATTAGTCGGCACGTCCACATTTGGGCTGGGTTTGTATGCACAGAGCAAATTTTCAGTGCAAATGAGGACATCACGAACATAATCAAAGTTGTGAGGCCACAGGAGGAATTGTCTCACTAGATTTGAGCAGCACTAGGGCTCGATATGCTCGCAGTCTTCAAAGCTGCTGAATTTTCAGTTCTGGCAGTTTGGATCCCTCACACACAAACTCCAGCCGAGAGCAGAGTAGCCTATTGGATTTGGCCCATGAATGAAGTGTCATTCTGTTAGGTTACATCAGACTACTTCCCACTTAAGCCCCATTGTCTTTTTCATGTGTCTAAAAGATTATGAAACAGATTTGACGCTGAGATCTGGGTATGGGAATCTCCTTTTCAAAGTAAAAGCTGTTGCCAAACCCTCCCCTCCTGTTCTCTGCTGACTTACACATTTGTATTTGCACATCAATTACAGCTTCAAATAACAGGTTGACATTTTGTGAGATGTGAAGATTGATGTCATTCTCACAACTGTGTGTTAATGTACAGAGAGCTGGAGTCAGGACATGCTGTCTTATCTGAGCATAAGCAGGGGGCACAGCTACATCACAATGATGTAAGCCATGAAGTCACTGGTCATCTTTCCCTCACAAGACTTAACATTCAAATTGAGCTGCCATGCTGATGAAAGCCTGGATCAGGGCATCAAATAAGCATTGTCATTCTGAGCAATGATTTAAAATTAGATTTTTTTTCCAACTGACCAAAACCCAGATATGGGTCATGCTAAGTTCAAATCAGATCCTTTTTCCTTCCTGTTCAAATCCGACCAAACTACCCAGGAGCACTGGCTTTGCGCACGCAGGGATTTGTAAAACTATTTACATCCGTTTTGGCTTTTCAAAGAAATTTGTGTGAATATTTATTAATTCATCCCAGACACAACAAATTACAAGTCACAGTGCTGACTCTGATTATGGACAAAGTCCTCAAGGATCTGCCGGTGGGTATAAACCGCAGCCAGACATATTAGAGCATGAGTCAGTGTATTACCTTACAGCAGCAGATGCATTAATAAACAACACAGATGATAGTGCGGGATCAGTTGCCTTACTACAACACTGAGTAGCGATGGCATAGGTAAATCTGACATGATTTGTTTATTTGGGGATTAGATGTGCCCAGTGTCCTCTCTCAAATCTGGATTAAAGATGGATGTGCGTCACACGGGAAGATTGTGTCTGATAGATTATTCTTGGAAGTTATGAGTGTTTTCAGTAAAGTTGTGTCTTAGCCATCGCTCTCATGACAATACAGAGTGGAGGGAGCTTTGTGGCATTGCCGCAAGTCGTCGTCAGATTCTGTCGACTCAGAGTGTAGATATGTTGAATCTTCAAAGCAAGTAACTCAGGACTCATTTGAATGCATGAAAGAAAGACTTTATTTATGAAATTTGCTGTGAAAGCATTACATTCTGAACATTTTCTGAGGATGACGGTAAAAGTGATGTCTGTTTGGAAGCGGAAAGATTTGCAAACGTGCTTCTTGTTTTATGATTTTTCACTGATAGATAATCTGATTTGCTAACCCCAAAATGATATGCATGATTAAAAAAACAAAAAACAAAAAACCCATCACATTTTCCCTGAAGCTAAAGCTCAATTGTGGATACTGAATGCATTATGAATCACTATGAAACCTTGGTTTTAAAAGCGCACTCGGTACAGTTTAACATTTGAGATGGACCTGAAAAGAGATACCACTCTCATAATGTGTAGGTATGAGGTTAGTGTTAGCCAAGCTCACTGTTATCCTGGAGGCAGGGGGACACAGGCACCGCTACCCTATCAAATGTCTCTGCACAGTGATGCCGCCTCTCCTGGTCAGAGAAACATTGCACTATAAAATATTGTAGAAGTTCATTATGTCCGAATGTAGTATTTAGTTTTCCTTTCTTTTTCAAGACAATAAGTTATTTCTCATACCTTGTTTGTTAACAGCTTCTTGTCTTGAAAAAGAAAGGAAAACTAATTTGCACTACAATCAAACCTAATCTGTAGATGCTGTTGTAAATCATTAACATATATAATTTAAAGCAGAAGTAATCGGAATTGTTGTGTTAATATAAGTCTTAAATAGTTATATCTTCCGACAGCAATCACTTATATAGAGTGTTTGGTCTGAAACACGGGTCTGTCAGTCACTCTGCTCTGCTGTAAGCCGAGGAGAAAACTTTCCTTGTATCCTACAACCTTTATCCAATGAGGAGAGAGAACGGCATAAAGGGGCGGTCCTCTCTGTGTGTGCAGCCAAGGGATGCGCGTGAATGTGGTGACGTAGGGACGAGGGCGGGGACTGCTAACTCCATCCTCTGACAGGAAGTTAGCCAAAACAACCGGATCGCTTACTTCTGCTTTAACATTATATAATTTAACTTTAACTGATGTTTTTATATAAATGTAAAACATATTACCTGCAGCTTGCTGAATTCCACATAAGGCATAACTAAGCCTAAAACTACTCTCTCCCCAAGCGTTGTTCTCACGTTGCTCACTGAGTGCTGATTTTTTCTTTAAACAATATATAGGCTATGATGTGCTAATTAGTGAGTTAATTAGGAAGCATTAAAAAGTCTGGTTGGTGCCATTTCCCCCTGCATCCTGTGTTTTTAGATAAGCTTAGCTAATTGCCCCTGGTCCAGCCTCTGTATTTCATATGAATACACAAGAATTTGGATACATATTTGCGTGCAAGGGGCTAATCCGCGTCCCAGAGGCTACACATGTAGCTGCTGTGGGCTATGTCATATCACTTAATGCAAAAACATAAACGGGGCTTAGTGCTTAGAAAGTAGGGGAATAAGCTGATTTCATAAAATTGATGTTTCTAAATGATTTTTATAGGATCTGCTTTTGTATATTGTCATGTAAACCAGTGTTAAGGAATGAAATTGTAGCACTTGGGTAAAGTCATCAAGTGCCTCTAGCTTACTATTTACCCAGATGATTAAATAAATTGCTGAACTGTATACTGCTTAGAAAACTCCAATACAACTATGCAGTCACTCATAGAACTCAAGCAAACAAATGAACAAAAAAAAATACAGCCATTAAACCATGTTGGTGTATAAAAAAATGTTCACTTAAGGCGGTTCAAGTTGGTTACATCACTGGTAAAGCTTTCCATGATTAAAAGTCCTTTCTAAGAAATATACAACTAGAAAGATACACGTATTGCACGTCTTGCAGCATGCATCAAGCAGTTTTGTACAAGCCCTGTTTCGTGCATCTTTGCCAACTTAAGGTGTCATGGCACATGGATCCTATTGCTGCACTAAGATAAAGAAATAAATATTAAATAAAATATATTCAGTGAACAGAGAATCCTGTGAATTCATAAATAAATAAACTATTACTCAGAAACAGTGATATATGGTGCATTAAAACCCACAGATTAGTAGCGTCCTGTTTTGTCCTGGCTTTCTTTGTTGCTTTAATCTGGTGAATGTTGACAGCACACACTGAAGAATACAGGGAAGGACTGTCACTTGAAGTAAAATATTGTCGCTGTATTGGGAGGGCTATGGAGGGAAGAAAGCCTGGTATTTAGCTCCCTTACTGCCTCATTAGCCATCTGTTCTGGACGCATTCAGTTATGTGACTCAGTCAGCTCCAAAGGTTACAGAGGCAAAAGCCACCAAATTATATGCTCTTATTATTTTGACAGTTAGATCGAACACAGAGAGCTTCACAGAATAGAGAGTATCATTTAGGGAAGTCTGGGCAGGGGCTGGTTGCACAAAGACAGTGCAGAGTCTGACTATATGACTCAGATCAGAGCAGTCCAACACTTTCCTTGTACTTATCAAATGTAGGTCTCCTCCTGCCCTGAAGCTTTAATGATGCCCCTCATTTGTGGCTCTGGATAAAAATGTAAAAGTAAAAATAAACGTAAATGTTCTGTCCCAACAATCTGAAAGATCTACCAGTCAATATTTCCTAGATAAACTGTAATGCTAGAAAAGTTGCAATAGTGACAAACCCTCATCAGAAAACCTTAGCTTCTCATTTCTAAGCTTTAACTTCTTTCCAGGCGTTTTTGATTTCCCAAGAGGTCAAGTTAGGAGGGTAGGAATGGGATAGAAGAAAAATAAGTAGTGGAATAACTATTAACTTTTCGTATAACTTATGTACTATGATAATGACTACTTTCATTTCAAGTTAAATAAGGGCTGAGAACGGAGTTTTTGAAAAATGTGCATTTTAATTAAATAGCTTAATTTTAGAAATATGAAATGAAATAAATCTATCTTAAGTTCTGCCTTTTCTTTTTTTGTTATATCCACATTACATCCTTACAGATTTTCATCATACACAGTCTTGACACAACCTAAAAACTGAACAGCTTTGATGCATCCTGATGGCTTTCTTTCCCTCTTATATCCCATTTTTCTCACTTATTTCTCAGATACCATCTCCCCCTGTCGTGTGCAGTATTTCTCACTCACTGACTCGCAGTGATTGACCTTGTAGTTATTATGTTACAGGTCCGGGGTCTGGATCCAGACCACAGTCTGCTTAGTAACCACTGCTGTACTCTCATCAGTTTTGGTCTGAGCCAGTGAACTCTCCTAAAGAGCCAATTATTTTTCTTAGTTGGTTGATGGTGAGACCAAAATGTGAAAATTCTGACCAACAAAGGTTGTGTTGCCAGAAGCTCAGCAAAACTTGTGCAACCAGCCCCAACAGGTTGTTGGAATATGAATGTAAAGAAGGAGAAGTTGTGTAAGTGGTTCAGTCCGGTGGTGATGTGTGTGAGCCAGAGTTGTTGAAATTCACACCCTGGAGCCTGCGATATTTTTCAGCCGACTTGTTGTTCCATTTGAACATGCAGTATGGGAACAACTTACCTCTTTTCAAAAGGTCAACAAAATGATTCTTCAGTTTATTTTTTTTCCCCCTTTCAGTGCTACAGTTTAGGCTCAAACAGTGTCCACATACTCAGCAGTACACACACCAGTAGATCAGGTTAAACAGGATGTAGGCACCAGGGAAGATCATGCGAGAGTAGGTGTCGATGGCGTGGGTGTTCTGGATGATCCGGAAGCCGCGAATGCCCTTTTTCTTTGTCCCCGTGGACTCGTTGTCCAGGGAGAGATGCACCACCATTCGCTCCTGTTTTTCTGAAGCATCCTCGGCCATCATGGAGGCTCTGGTGTACCCTGCCAAG
Organism: Trachurus japonicus; assembly: GCF_045865225.1. Classification (NCBI taxonomy): domain Eukaryota; kingdom Metazoa; phylum Chordata; class Actinopteri; order Carangiformes; family Carangidae; genus Trachurus; species Trachurus japonicus. The sequence goes on from NC_140930.1 coordinate 20,136,071, forward strand.
CTGTTGGCGTCTGCCTCGCTATATGTCCCATCCAGCATCATGGTCCTGGCATGCGACATGCCACAGGTGCAGGGGATGGCCTGGGACTTAGGGGGAAAAAAAGAAAGTGAGTGATTGAAGGCTAACTAAAAAAGTTAGAGATCATGCGGAAATGTGCCATTGCTGAAAAGCTGCCTGTACCTGCTCCCTGACTTTTTCCCGGAGCTTCCGCTCTTTACCGTCCCTCACTGTGGTCAGGTAGTTGACGGCGGCGTATTCAAGCACAGACAGGAACACGAAGACAAAACTGACCCAGAGGTAAATATCCACAGCTTTGATGTAGGAGACCCTGGGCATGGAGGCGTTGACTCCAGTGATGATGGTGGACATGGTGAGCACCGTGGTTATACCTGAAACACAGAGAAAATACAACTTCAGCAGGTTAGCACGGTGGTGAAAAAGAGGCTCAGAACTAATATCAGGACTTTGCTCTGTCTAATCCATCTTTTCCCAGACAGACAACATCTCTTGAACTGTGCCCCTCTGGCTTCACACCAGATCTTTTTTTTTTTGCAATGTCTAGACTGCTCTGGCTGCTGTGGGTCGGGAAATATACAACAAAATGAAGCTAGTGATATTGGTAGTGCAGCAAAGCTCCACATGAGCGTATGTCCTGACCAAAAGGTTACAATCTATTCCCTCTGTCAGGAAAACACATCTTGTAAAAGCATGTGAAGCTGAGCTCTCATACACACCGCTACCTCAAAATCAGTGTGGTTTAAACGCATCAATGCAGCAAAAAGGAACTTAAATGTTGCTACTTTACAGTTTTTGTCTACCCGCATTTTAGGAAATACAATACAATTGGTGTTTTATCTAGTGTAAGATTAGAGTACTGATAACAGTATATTAATTACTGTGTTTAAGTACTGTACAGGGTCTTTGGTCGAAAGAGAATGAACACAAATTGAATACCTCCAACACTTAATTATTAAACGGGTGATCTCAAGTCTTTGATCAATCTGTGTAGAAACAAAAGAAAAACTTTCTTTGTGAAAGTTTATTTATCCACTTAACTGACACAAAAGCTACTGAAATCATTTGTTTCCCTTGTGCCCAGTCACCACAGGAGTCTGAAACCCATAAACTGGGCATGTGTGTGGCATGCTGGCGTAAACAGGAAGCAGATTATCCAGTCTGAGGTCGGTTAATTGCAGAAAATACAATGAATGAGAAATAGCAAAGGTAGAAACAGCTGCTAGCAAAGAAAACAAGGTCAGCAACACTTGTAATTCATGTGACATGTTGTATTCCCCACCGGCAGTCGAGGCTGGTCAGACCAATCAGGAGGGGAGGAGTGTGTCTACGTCACTGTTTCCAAAGGTCTCTGATTTTTTGTTTTCAAACCAAACAGCACCTATTTAAGTGTCTGAGTCCCAATTATAATGATCTTTTCATCTTAGAGAAAGAAAATGTGCAAATTTCCCACAACACTGAACTATCCCTTAACAGTACGATTCCCTCCAGGGTGCTCCTGTCTGTGCTAACTGGGTTACGCTGTCAGGTCTCCCAGGTCACTGTAATGTGCTTTCAGACGCACTATAAAAACTGAACACACAACATAGTCGCTGCGTCGCATGTCCTCTTACCTAAAGAGACTCTGGCAGGGACGGCCCTGCGGTCAATCCAGAAAGACACCCAGGACAACATGACCATCAGAGTGGCGGGGAAGTAGGTCTGCAGCAAGAAGAAGAAGATGTGACGCCGCAGAGTGAAGTTGATGTACAGACGGTTGTACCAGCCTGGAGACAAGGAAGGAGTAAAAGATAATGATGTACTAAAGTGCCACGATAAACACAGAGCTGCATGGGGTGAAAATACCAACTAATTCACACAGGGATGACAGGAATCTGGAGGGCATGAAAAACCAGACCAAACAAACCAATGAATAAACAAAGCAGTGGCTAAACAGAAAGGAGGTCATTATAAAGATCTATGACAACAAAGCAGCACAAGGTAGAAAAACGGCTGAATAACAATGTGAATGTGAAGATATACTATAAACTTAGCCAGTGGTGTGTTTTTTCAGCCGCAGTGAGTTTCAAACTGGAGGAAAATTTCAGTTTTTCTTTCTATACAGTGTTAATCCTAATAGTCGAACAGGACGCCATTACCTTTGGTGGCTCTATTTTCTATGATAACTGTTGTCATTGTTAAGCAGTGAGTAACCAGGACATTTTTGTCTGTAGGATAGGATCATGCAGACTTCAAATAAAATTATTCAGTTAAGAATCTACTGCACAGTGAAACCCATACAGAGGGGCTTAGAGTGAGGCAGGACGTCTCGTCTTCCATCTGCCCAAAAGGGCACATGCCACTCCACTGCTCATCGACCTCCACACAAATCAAATTTAAGTCAGTAATGTTTGACTTCAGAGTGACTTCTTGGTCTGCTCCCATATAGATGGACTCAATCATACAGCCTTATTCTCTGTGTTCCTCCAGGGGGGGAAAACTGTCTGGTATCACCATCCCTGTGCACAAGACAGTCTCAGTCCAGACTATTGTGATAGTGGAACAGGCTACTGAGCGTTATCAGAGCAGGGGTGCACCTCTTCTCCTATCACCCTAACATATCTAACCAAAACATGTGAGTGCACCTTCAGTGCACTTGTTTATACCTGATCTCTGTGCACTATTGAATAGACGTAGCCTTAGAGCTCACACCACAGCCTCCTACCACAGCCTGGTCCTCACTGGTATGTCAAATCAATCAAGTCAAGTGATTTAATTCTACTAGGGAGTGTCCTCCTGTAAAAAAAAAAAAAGAGCCCTAAGATCAGGCACCGACAAGGGGGTCCGGCTAGCAGCGGATTTTCATATAATGGCGGCGGATAGTGCTCACTCGCATAGAGCTACTGCTACAACAAGGCTAAAAAAAAGAGATCAAATTAACTTAGACCGAACAACTTTTTTCATGTGGCGGCTTCAGGACACTTGGGTCAGTACAGACGAGCAGTATGGAGGTATTTGGATGTTTCATAGTGTGTGTTTTGGATGATTCAAAACTGAGCACCATCCGCCGCCATTATACTGTATGAAAGTCTGTTGCCAGCTGGACCCCCCCCTGGAACTCCAAAAGAGTTTTGATGACTCCGAAAGTTATCCTTCTCCAAACCCTTCCTTGGTATGACAGTGAGTAGATGATTGGTGAATTATCGATTTTGGGTGAAGTATCCCTTTAATCAACTGATCTCAGTCTTCAGACAGTTGATTGGTCAAACTGTTGGTTGGAACGAAAACCTGCAGACAAACTGACTTTTGAGGAATGGTTTGCCCATGCCTGCCTAGATCATTTGGGCAGCAGATCGTTAGGACCAATATTACATTTTGTTGTCAGGTGAAATCATTAGTTGGAGTAATTATGACAGGAGCAAAGGAAAAGGTGCAGCGATCTAGTATAAAGAACGACGGGAATATGAAACAGCAGAGTGGTGTTCAATCTCCATGTGAAAGTCACAGCTATGTTTCTATTATCCCTGACCTTGAAATGTCACTATTAATAAAACCATGACCCCAAACACTGTCTGATGTTGAGTTTGTAACTTTATTTTAACTAAGATCACAATCTTTTCCTGAACATAGTTACAATGGTTATCATAGTAACCATGGCAATGAAAGTCTGTTGTAATCCACATGTTTCTTATTAAACCCATGACAACAAAAGCACATGTGTTAGTAATAAGGTTAACCATGGCTCTGTACCAGGGAGCCATTGCACAAAACAGAGGCTTTGAAGGTGAAGCAGCTAAATGGAATTTGACCATCATTTCATTTGTTTTCTGTACTTGTGCTTCACATCTCAAGATGTCTGTCAGTTGCTGTTGTTCTTGGTGAAAAACTTCTAACCAATAATCATGACACCAAACCATCTGCATTTCGGATTCAACACCACAGATGGGGGGGGGGGGGGGGAAATCATAGATAAAAGTTGAGGCTGTTTGCAGCTGCCTGAACAATAATATTAACTTGTCACTCAGGCAGCAGAGGCTCCACTAACAAACAAGAGAAAAACAGTTTCAGAGGAGGGTTACCTGGGTTGGGATCAAAGCATTAAAAAGAAAGAAAAGATAATTCATGTCTTCACACAAACAAAAGAAAAGTTAGAGACTGAATCAACTCGACTTTAAACTTCTTGAGTCAAAGACAAGTTCAGGTTTGGGTCATTTGGATATTGAGTTTAACAAAGACACATACTGTACATGGGCTACATACAATTTGCAGTATATGAGTGCACAAACAGTGGCTGCCCTTGTGTGTAAGTCTGCTTCACAATGCTTCACAAATATACTCATAATAATAAAAATAAGAGTAGAACAAAATAAATATTCAATTCTGTATAGTAGTTATTTTCCAACTGATCCAACGCTGGGTCAACAAAACAAATGTGCTGAACACTTGGATCAATCAGCTTGCTTCAAAAGCACTGTCAACACGGCTGCTTTTAGTGCAGGGCCAACAGCGACTGAACTCAACACATCAGCTCACTGAGGTGTTAGAAATCTAGGAAATCAAGAATGCTTTCAACTGTGGCGCTCGGTGGGCATTTCATCCCCAGCCAGCTGTCGATACTGTCAACTTTGGTGCTGATAAAAGCAGCCGTAATGGCCGCCTGTTGCTCCAAAACATCAGCCCGGTGGTCTATAGCATAGAAGAGCCTGTTCTAACATCCGTGATGAGTTTGTGTGTCTGTAGCCACAGAAAAGTCTGCGCCGCTGCCAGCGGTGTAAAGGCTGCAGAGCTCCTGTGGAAGACACCTATCGCTCTTTGCACCTGGCCTGACAGGTGGCTGTAAAACCCCACTGGGTGGTTATAGACAGTGTGCGCTGAACACGTTTTGTAGGGGCCAGGTTTTCAGTCACAGCAGTGTGGCGACACGGCCTGCTGTCCAACTCCCACTCCCTAAAAGCCACTTTAAGCACTTCTGCAACATTGCCATAATCCCTATCGTTTTAGGAGTAGGTTCGTTACCTTTAATTGTCGGTGCAAGCTACTTTTAGAACGGCGGAGCAGAGCCACGAGCTGCTCAGAGCTACGCTACAGAGGCTAATGGGATTTCTTTGTTTCCCTCATCAAACTCATCAAATACACAATCCAACAACTCCAAAACGCTCTGGTGGACAAGTTGTGACCTGCACATTCACCACGCTATGAAATAATAACGGAACGTTATGAGACAGAGTTGTTTTAGAGGTAAATGCAGAGACTGCTTGTCGAAAAACTACCCCAGATGGGAACGCGCATCAGCAGTTTTGCATGAATTTACCTTGAAAACAACTCTGTCTCGTAACGTTTTGTTATTATCTCATAGCGTGGTGAATGTGCAGGTCACAACGAGAGTGTTTTGGAGTTTTTGGATTGTGTATTTGATTAGTTTTGTTGAGGGAAACCAAGAAATCCCATGAGCCTCCGTAGCGTAGCGTGGCTGCAGTGAAGCTGCCAATTGCTTCAGCTATTTCTTTACACTGCCTTGTGGAGGAGGGATGAAGAAAGGTTTCAACAATGCTGCCTGGTGTCATGGGTGGTTTACTTCTTTCATGCGTCCTTTTCCTTTGTTGTGTCTTTATGTTAGCGGTGGGAATGAGCGCTAAGGTTGTGAGTGGCTGTGTATTGTTTGGCATCATTGTCTCCTCAGCCACTCTTTGATTATTTTCTCCAGAAAAAGTGAAACGGTGCCACACTCGTGATTTCAGCAAAAGTGGAGAATTTCCAAACTCTGCATTACTGGTGTAGCATTGCACTGCTATCATCTTTAAGGAGTGGAGGTCCCAGGAGATTGTGTTGTATAATAAAGCTGTTAGTTCCCCTTGCAGCACAAAAGCACGGAACAGGCAATACAAACACATCACCAAATGTTTCACTTGCTCTCTTGTGTAGTCTCATAACACCACCTACATTTTCATTTTTGCCATTGTGAACAAAACAGACATCAGTTGCCTTCCATAAACCATCAAACATATTTTTCCTAGTCAGTTCTGTTGGGTTTCACATTTCACTATGCCTAAATATCTCTGTACAATGCAAACACACACTATGAAAAATAAGCATTACCTGCACCTGTAGAGAACAGGTTGTATTAAAAATATATAAGGCCTTTAATATTAAAAGTAGATTTTGACCCCGCCACAGAACAAGACCCCAAGATAGCATTAACATTAAGGTTATTTCTATTTCAATTTATATGAATGAATTAAGCAAATGACTCCATACCACACATTGACCTTAGTGACTGTAATTTTTCACTGAGCAATTCAGCCTTAAAGAAAATCTCTATAAGACTCAGCTCATCCTGAGTGTTGCTGCTGTACCTGTGCTGCTGTAGAAAGCCAGTCTAGAGGTAGTGTGAAACTTCTGGATGAGAAACTGTGACAGAGAAATCCTGTCGTCGGTGCTCAGAGACTCATCGCCGCTTTTCCAGTACAGCATCAGGTCCTCGTCCGTGTACGCATCTGATGGACGGAAAGCATCAGTTTATGTACAGCAGAGCCAGAGTCAGTATCAGAGACAGGGCTGGGTATCAGAGTGGAATTCTTTCATGCTCTTTCATGGACTGACTGAATTGGTTTGATCATATTGAAGATCAAAACATGGAAGACAAAAAAATGTCATCAGGTTAGATAAATAAGGACTGAAGTTAAGGCAATGCAGGCAACAACTGTAGCAATAAGTACTAAATAATTGCAGCAATGCCTAAATAAACACCAATTGTTCATTTATTAATTCATTCCATGTCATTTTTTTTTTTACCCTCCATTAGAAAAATCTTTTGTCATTCCATATCTAATGAGTAAATGAGGATGTCTCATCAGTGCTGTAACTTAAAGGGATAGTTCACTCACTCAAAATTGAAATTTCACTCATTATCTACTCACCCTCATGTCGACTAAGGGCTGGGAGAAGTTTCAGAGTTATCCGTGCCTTCTCGGAGTTACAGCGGGGCTCCGTGCAGCACTGCGTGTCCATATGACGGTTGCAAATGGATACCACTTTTCTTCCAGCGCAAATCTTCTCGCGAGATTTGGGCCAGCGTCAATGCGATTACTGACGCCGGTGCAAATCGCGCGAGATTTGGACGGACCAGGAAGAGGAGCTTCCGCTGCAAACAAGCTTGAATTACAGACTTATTTAAGTTTTTTTTCTGATCAATTTCACATTTCGGGGCTTCAATACAAGACGGACATTACATACGAGCAGCATGGAGGTATGGTTGGTGTGTCTTTTTGTTACAAAGAAAAGTGGTATCCATTTGCAACCGTTATATGGACATGCACTGCTACGCCGAGACCCCCTGTAACTCAGAGAAGCCACGGATAACTCTGAAACTTCTCCCAGCCCTTAGTCGACATGAGGGTGAGTAGATAATGAGTGAAATTTGAATTTTGGGTGAACTATTCTTTTAACTGAGCTAACTAATTAGTGTACTGCAATGTATACTTTAATTTTCTTTTCAGTTGATAAAATCTGTATCAAAAAAGTGACATAAATATTCAGTATTACACTCAAGGGATATGCATCAGACACAATGTCAACATTGTTGATTATCAAATAAAAGGTGAATCAATGACGGCCAGCTGCTAACTGCTGTCTGAGAAACATCACTTTAAATACTACATAGTGATACTTAGGGTGTTTGTGCAGCAGAAATGTACATTGCACTGATATTACAGGTAAAGATGAAGACAGTAGCACTATAGCACGATGACATCGACCTCTAAAACAGACAGACTGTAAAGAGAAACCTTCTAACATTAAGTTGTTGGATTAAACTCTCTGCAGTCAAGGTAAATAAAACAACCATTTTCTAATTTCCGGTAACCAGTGCTATCAAATCAGAGTCCCACTGATATGAAATCCTAATGGAATAACACTGTTGTTCTGCACCAACTTCCCCACTAATAAATCACAGTTTAGCATTTCTTGTCAGTGTGGTGCTGCTTCAGGCAGCACGCTGCTAAATTGCTCTGGGCCTTTCATAATTAGGAACAAAATATCTGAAAAGTCTTTTGAGCAAAAAGAGCGGAGGCACGTGAATACTTACAGCTCTCCAGCTCCAGTGTGCACGTCTGCGAGTCCAAAGGGAAACGGCTGAAATCCATGTTACATGCAGCGGTAACTGTAACCCTGGGGAATTAAAGCCAGAGTAAATCTCACCGGCTCTGCAGACGCTACACCAGGGCCTGCCAAGTCTCATTCAGTCGGTGTGTTAAAAAGCCTATGGAGGCAGATGCGTGTATGTGTGTGTGTGTATATGTGTGTGTTACTGTCCTCACCTCAGGCTGTAGAGGACATGACCATCTGGGAAGACCCGCAGCATGATGTTGTCGGTGGTGGTGTCGTGGATGAAGGACCTCTTGGAGTGGACAAAGAAGACGTCAGGCACCCAGATCTTCTTCACCAGCCGCCCGTCGAAGGTCATGCTCTTGTTGGTGGTGCTGGGGAAGGCCAGCCTCTCGTCCTTCCAGTAGTGCCTCAGATACAGGGTCATGGTGAAGTCCTGAGGGAGTGGTGGTGGTGGTGGTGGTGGTGGTGGTGGGGAGACAGAAACAGTCACTGGATTAAGTCACACCACAAGGACTGAACCTGGTTTATTACATCCCCCCCCCCCCCCGTGGGATTACACCGCTGGATTATATGGATTGTTTATAACTAAAACATCGATGGTCAACAGAAGTGGTGAACATATGTTAACTAAGCACAGTCGGTGGCAAAACAACGCCGCTCTCGATTTCTCACCCTCCTCCTTCCCCCCTGTTGCTACGCAGGCAGGAGTGGGCTGCCCCACTCCCTGCCACAGGAGATCATCCTCTATCCCCATTCTCCTCGTGGCATTACATAAGACCAGATCAGTTCAGAATAATGGCTGCGGCAACACATTGTACTCCTGGCACTCACCACAAAAGTACCTTTGATGTTGCATAAGATGAGTTCAGGGGCATGCCTGAATCCCTCAGATGAGTAATAACTGTAATGTAATATAAATCTACTAATGAGAGGTGATTTCAAGTGGTGTGTACTTGAACATTTTGATCTTAGGCTATTCATAGCTACAAATACATTCATGCATCCCTTGAAGATGTATCGTTTTTAGAGTAAGTGGAAATAAGTGCTGACCTAAATTAAAAGAGGTGGTGTAGCTGACTAATAAGTTAAAGAGCAGATGATCTTCAAAATCAGCTCAGATGGTGCAGAAGGCCAGGCTGTAGGGGGAAGGCTGGGAGGGAGGGGGAAGGAGGGGTGGGAAGTGTAATGCCTTGATTTCCTGGACTTGAATATTTTAAAACAATAAAACCTATTCTCTTCACAACACTCACTGTTTTTTTTGACACAAACGCTCTCAGTGTTGTATGACCAGTGGCCTTTGGTCAATAATTTAAGATGAGCATTTACTATTCACGTCCTCATTGCTCCAAAATGTAAAGCTGAACTCATTTGCAATAAAAAAAAAACCCACAAAAATAATATGATAAACTATATATAAAAAAAAAAAAACTCAATTAAAAAAAAAAAAAAAGAAGAAGCTACAGCCTCATTTATCTGTGTGACCATGTTGCCAAAACTTACATGGACAAGCTTTAAAGGAACTATCTGCTAAATCTATTCTACATTTTCCTTATTGAATTTTGTCATCGAACTACAAGTGTGTTCTACTGACAGGTATTGTGTGTGTGTGTGTATCCAAGGCCTGATAGATAATCCTGTGTACCACAGAGCTTCATTATTGTCCGCACATAATTGAACAGAGGAAGTCACTCTGTTGCACTGGGCAACATGTTTTCTTTAATTCAATGTCCTGCTGCTGCAAATTCTATCCCAACCTGTAGGATGCTATTGCAAGTGGGATGACTTTGGTGTTAAAATAATAATAATAATTTGAATAAAATAAAAAAACAATAAGGGTTGCAAATATTTCATAAGGGCTGTCAGCATTTTTGAGATTTGGGGTTAGGCTTTGCCATGCCCACATACTCACCTTTTCGAAAACACACTGTAGGCTATATAAATGTGTAATACCTAAACACAAAATAACACAGAACAAACTTTATTCCCCTGATGATTGTTTAGTTTTTTTCCCCCATTTTTTATTTTGCACTCATAAGCCTGTTAATATTGTTTGTCTCAGGCATTTAAAATACATAATAGTTATGAAATAAAACAGATGTTGTGTATATTTGATGGCAATGATGCAAATCTTTGAGTGCACATTGCTACAACTGACTGTGAATAAACCTTTTAGTAGAATCTGGTCTCAGATCAGTGGTGAAATTGATTGGTCATTAGTCAGTCAAGCCATGTATCCAGCAAAAAATATTTCATATGGCATTAGACTATTATATTATTATCACTATATTATTAGAATAACCGATTTCCTGTCTCAGAAAATATGTTATTTTTCTTTTACGATGAGTTACTTTTTGTGACCTCTTATAAAACTCATTCATGTCTTCTGTCAGCAGTCACTGGGCCTGACAGACAGACAGATGTGTCTGGTTTTGGACTCTTCGTGGAAGAAAAATACATAGAAAAATATTTTTTGGGAAAGATTATTCGCTGTGTAACTGTAAAACATCCTCACACTTTGTAATATGACATAATTAAAAACAGCTGTCATTTAGAATTTTTTTTTTTTTTTACCCCAGCCCCCATCGCCCCTCCGTCTGCTCCAACACAAATAAATACGCAAAACCTCAGAATGAAGTGTAATCCTTGGTCGTCCTTGCAAACAGGCGCTTACACAATATGACGATGACAGTTTTGGATCCAATTTATGGTTCCAGAACAGAAGGTTGATTTAATTACATTACTCAACGTGCATTTAGTCTGACTTTGAGTAAAATAAACAGCCCCTACCACCGAGCTTTCATAATCTCATTCTGAGTATCCGACTGAAAACGGCTTAATGACTACAACTAACAGGATCCAATCATCTGTCGTTTCAAAAAAGGACATAATCCTTCAAATGCCAGTGGCAGCAGTGATGCACGTTTATTATTACGCATTATTTAGTACTCTGTGTTTTGGGCTCTGATCTAATGGAGACAAGTGCTACACAGCCTTCCTCACTGTGGCACTCGTGTGTGGATTCTCATGCTGTTCATGAAGGATGTTCCTGTAAAGCCCCATTAGCTGCTGTGTCTGACTGGAGCTTCTTCCCCATGTGCTGAAGCACTTTCATTTGTTAAATCAGGCAGCGTGATGCCTGAAAGCTGAATGGACTCACCAGTTAAAGCTGCTACCAGTATTCCCCATAATCCAACACTGACATTTTATATCAAAAAAATATTATTACTATAAAAGTAATAGCTAATGTTATGTTAAATGATGATGAGTGGCGAGGTCTACATCGAGTCTATTCTAACTCCTATTTGTCAATAGTCTTAAAGGAAGTGTACCAGAGGTGCTGAGCAGTTGTTTTCCCTTCACTTGGTCCAACTCATACTTTTGTGTCTATGTGTTCCTTCATGGTTGTAATGTCTATGAATCTACAATGTAGATATTAAAGAAAAACCATTGAACGAGAAGGTGTGTCCAAATATTTGCCTGGTACTGTATATATGATGTATGTAATAGAGGCACTGTACTGTATATTTGTTCAGTTATAACATGATGTTAAAATTTGGCATGTTGAAGTCACTCACCATGTCGACCTCTGATATGCTGTCCAAGCTCTCCACCTGAACATCCACTCCAACGGGGACAGCAGGACCTGCAGGTTCAGAGCAGTTCAGCAGATTAGAGTTATCTATTCATTCATATCTGTGACACTGTTTTAATATCTGGTGAGTGTAGTTTGATCCAACATGATGCAAACATGATGATTTCAGGTTCTTTTGTCATTACATCATAATACAAAGTTGAAACCAAGCCGTAAGATCCTAAACTACAGTGCTGCCTGTAAAGATTCAACACTCTGACATTTTCCATCATTGATTCCACATTATGGAAGCACTGAGTATACTAACCTTGTCCCAGCAAAAGGTCAAATTACACAACCCCACATGATATCTTATTCCTTTAAGCTGAGGCTTACATAGATTGACTGGGTAACTATCCATCTACTCATCATCCATCCTAATAATGGCCCAGTTACATCAATAACAGGTCAAAATGACTCACAGGTAATGTTAGTTTTTTTTATTCATCATTACACTCAATTTCTAAACCAAGGGGTTTCAGTTAACCAAGCCAAACCAAACCAAACATACAGTAAGCTCATTTATCTTTTCAATAGCTTTCCCTTTTAAGGACTCCTTGGGATGAAACGTCAACATAATGCACAATATATTTCTCATCTCTGCGGTAGAGTTTAATGGGACTTATTACACAGGATATGAGCACGCCAGTATATTTTAATGTACAACAGACATGGGTTGACTGAGGCCACACAAAAAGTGAGACACAGACATTATTTCTCCAATTCATCAATGTATGGAAGATGAAGAGAGGGAAGTGCGGAGGAAAGTCAGAGTCTGAGCTGTCACAGACACTGCACAACACAACCAATGGCACATCCATTGCTACCAAGTTACAGCTTTTCGTGAGGGTGATAAATTGGTGGTTAGGGGGCAAATAAATACGGAGCGCAAAAACACTGAGTGTGCTGTGATGTGTGCAAATAAAGGGAAGTGAAAATTTTTCTGATTTTATGGGACATTTGCTTTCAGCAGAAACAAGAAGTGAACAAAACACTGCTGTATCATCTCCTGGTAGATGTTGAGATCCAGTTGCTTATTCGTGTAACATTTGAGGGATTGTTGGTATGAAGGCAAAAAGGGAATTGGTGCAAATCAGTGCATGTAGTAACAAACATGACTTACAAAATAAGAATCCAAAAACCAGAGACAAAAGGGAGCACAGATAGTCTATACTCCCTGTGCTGAACACAGGTAAAACACTGAATACAGGTAAAACACCTGACTGAACATAGGTAAAACACATGAGGGTGGAGTAGACAATCAACAGGGAAGGAAACATAAGACAAAGAAAGGAAGTTCTGAGTCAAGGAACAACGCTACAAGTCCATGCATTAATAGTCCAAAAGTGTCTAAACATCAAATGTCCTCTTAGGGCAGACTATGATAATTCCCTTGTGTTTCTGTCCAACTGAATGTACAGTAAGTCCAGTATTCAGTCAGTTTTTAATAATGAAATAAATATATTTGTGAAGACATATTTGATTTTTATTATAGGGATTGTAACGCCCGCCAATGCCAAAATCAATAATTCACCAATTTTCTACTTCTACTTTCGGAGTTATCAAAACGCTTTTGGAGTATGGTGGCATTTCAATGTTTCATACAGTAGTGTGTGTTTTGGACGATTGAATATTGAGCACTATCCACCGCCATTATATGAAAATCCGTTGCTAGCCGGACCCTCCAATTGCGTTTTGATGACTCTGAAAGTTCTCCAAACCCTTCTTTGGCATGACGGTGAGTAGAAAATTGGTGAATTATCGATTTTGGGTGAAGTATCCCTTTAAATAAGAAGCCAGTTTTGATGCAGTCATTGACACATCTGTAACACAGAGCCCAAAAGATAACAATATCCACTACTCATTTGATAAACAAATCATAACACCTTGGTATTTGAAGATGTGTCTAGCTGATTGAAAGGCCCTCTTGGGATTTACAGAGATTTGGAGGAGTATCCTATAGTAGCCCTGTCATGAATAGCAAAACAAATTCACACACCCTTCTGTTATTCGTGTATTAAAGTCACATTGGCCGCTGTAGTATTTTTAATCTGAGCAGCAGTAATAGTGCCAGCCTTACATAACCAGTGGCACGGCAAAGCTGCTACCTGGAAGAGGGGATTTTAACTCACAGCTGTTAGCAGCGAGACCTCTCTACTCTGTCTCACACCATATGCCACACATCACGTGCCAGACTCGGTAAAGCCTGAGCTCCCGGTGACACCAGGGCAACGGACGTGACACCAGACACCTGCTGAGGAGAAATAACAAAAGCCTCCATCAAAGGTGGAATCGTGTGGGATTTTTCTCTCCATCTCCGCAGCTCCAAGTCACACGAGGCCACGGCCCGGAGCCCGATCACGGCTGAACTGAACTGCACTGCGAAGACACGAGAGCGAGGAGACCTATAATAGATGAATATAGCAGTGTATGTTCCCTACAGGACATTGTAAGCTTGTGCTGTACTGCAGTACAAAAACCGAGGCTGAAAAAGCGAGGGTTATGCATTCAGACGGGACAGTTGCTCACAGATGAAATGTCCTGCGTGTGGTTTTGCGAGAAGATTTCCTTCTTTTTTTTTTTGCTATTTTGGGCTTTTGAACATCAGCGAATTATTCTACGTCACTGATTATCAGATGAGACCCATGGATGCGTCACAGAGACGCTCCACTTCATCATTCGGGTTGGGTCTTGTAGCCCGCAGTCGCACTTCTATGTGGGCTGCTTTCAAATAGGGTATGAAGGGAGAGTCTCCTAGCCAGTGCCCCCCCTCACCCACCCACCCACCCATCCACTAACATTAAACAAGAACACCACAACTACTGTAGGAGCACCAACATACAGCACAGAGGAGCACGGTTCAAATGCACTACAGCCTGGTAATGGGCCTGTGCAGCCTGAGCAGTATTGACAGCTTCACTTCGTACCACGTCTTAGTCTTTAAAGTGGAATTATGGGAGAGAAAACAAAAGCACATAATCCATATGCATTTATGCCATGACATAAAAGGAAACATTTTTTTTGTGAGCCTTGTGAGGGTGGTCATCCTGCAGCTGAATTTTTTATCAGGCTAATTATTTCAGTGGCTCTGTATGACTTTAAATTCTCCCTATGGATGAAATTTCATATTGTCTATAATTAAGGAATTTACACTACACAAGCTGTGTAATGATCATTAATCTATGGGTGTTGAGGAGGGACTTTTATTTTGATGTGTGCCAGCAAGGGTTCAGGGACATAAAAGTTTAAAGTCTGAACTAGTCGAACGGGGGATGAGGCAGTTTGCTGAGTTTTGGTAGAAAGTTTCTTTCAGACATGTCACCTCTGCCTGCACATTAAAGGTCTCATATCTAATGAAAAAGAAAATCTGTATATATTTTTTGATTATAAAGCAGCTATAGGTTTTATTTAAATACTGTGAAAGTACAAAAGCTTCAGTCCACAGAAAAATGCACACAGCCTCAGACACTCAGCCTTGAAAGAAGTTATCAGGACTTCTGTAACTTTGTGATGTCACAAGAAAACAGTTACTGCTTACAGTCACACCCCCAAGTCCCACCCATCATCCAACCTTGCAGCATTATCTGAGTGTACACCTGAAATCTGTTGTATTTTTATTTTATTACTAAGAAAACAATAAGCCATTCTGAAGACTCAGAGCCTCCTTTCCTTTGATTGACTGATTGACAAGTGATTACGAGAGTCTCATGCCTGTGAGATATAAAACTACATATTTCTGTTTTTGGAGGTAAACCCCAGAAAGACATCTTGTAGATCAAAACTTCAAATAAAACACAAGACAGCAGTAAAATAGGGTGCAGGATGGGGTTTGACATGCTCTGCAGGGGGAAACAGTTAGCCTGGCTTGTTGTCACTGTGTCTGTCCAAAGATATCAAAATAAAATGTTGTTGGTACATTTTTCTTTTTTTGCAAGTTAGCTGTTTCCCTAAGATCACACTCTTTACAGAACACATCCAGACTCAAGCCCTGTAGCAAAATTAAACTTTTACATATGTCTCCTATCATGTATGTCATTGGGGCGAGTCTGACACATGTAGGCTACATGTGAGTCTGGCTGTCATTCTGCAGTATGGGCTGACAATTGGAACATTTTCTCTCTGTGCTAGTACTGGTTCAGCTGTTGAAGTAGCATTTAACATAATACTCTATGGTTATATGGACCAGATTTGGGCCCAAGTGTTTGTTGCAGATTTATTTTCATAACTGGGATAAAATAACGATTTTATTGATTCTGTGTGACAGGTGCCCAACAGAAAACAGAGCAGAACAGTAACACCTCTTAAACCTCAATGTGGAACAACATCAGTTTAGGAAATAACCACAACATGGACACACATTTTTTGCTTTTTTCATGACACTTTCGAACCTCTCTAACACAGCGGAAAATGTTTTTTAGATTAACAGCTGCTGACTCGGAGGAAAGTGGTTGGGATGGATGGTGGGTGTGCAGTGCACTCCACTCCACTGTCACTATCACAGTTTTCAATGAGTTTGCATCCCATCTGTGGCTAGGCAGGCTAACAAAACCACTCCTGTCAAGGTCAGTGAAAGTTTGTAGTTAATGTGAATA
This sequence comes from Trachurus japonicus, assembly GCF_045865225.1. Lineage (NCBI taxonomy): Eukaryota > Metazoa > Chordata > Actinopteri > Carangiformes > Carangidae > Trachurus > Trachurus japonicus. Next base: position 20,152,394 of record NC_140930.1, read on the forward strand.
AACACATTATGTGTGCAGTCTAACTTTTTCTTTGTTAAAGGTGTGTAGGAATTCCTCCCATCTAGCGTTGTGGTTGTATATCACAAGCAACTCAATTGTATTTTTCATGCTGCATTCATGTGAAATTGGGCAGACAGCAGGCGGACGACAGCCACTGCACGCAACGGCATAAACAAGCCTCTATGTAAGGCAAGGCAAGGCATCTTTATTTATACAGCACATTTCATACCAAGGCAACTCAATGTGCTTTACATAAAGACAAAACGTTAAAAAAAGAAGCATAAGACAGAATAAAAACAAACAAAACACTAAAAACAGAAGCAAGAGCAAATAAAAGTAAAATAAAAGAAAATAGATAAAGTTTTAAGTTCTCAGCTATAAGCACGTGAAAAGAGAAATGTTTTTAACCTGGATTTAAAAGTGCTTACAGTTGGGGCTGATCTCAGTTCTGCTGGTAGTTTGTTCCACTTGTGTGCAGCATAACAGCTAAATGTAAACAAGTGGTCCATCGGCACGAGGCAAAACAATATATGTGACTATATGTTGTCATGGCGATGTGGTACTGTTTACCTGACCCACGTTTTACCGTCTTTCTCTCGACTTCTGTGACTAAAATGACATCTGGTTTGTTACCGACGGCCGTCTGCCTGACTGCAGGTGAATGCAGCATCAGTGTAACGCTCCATTCCTCCTCACTGCGTTACCACGGTGACTTTTCACAGACGCCACCTCGACCTGGGCCGACAGCTCCGGTGTCTCCGGTGAGTTTCCGAGCTGAGTTTCCTACCGTCACGCTGCCACTGAACGTAAAAACATGGCGACACGACATGGCAGCCAGCACCGAGCTTACCCGCTCCATGGAGATATGAATGATATGAACGGCTAATTCAGAGCTGAAAGGAACACTTCAGTTTGTTGATGGGGGGATTACTGGTTAATGAGTTTAGTTTAGTTTAGTTTAGTTTATTAGTTTATTAAGGGACAGTTTGCAATTACATTAATCATTTGCAGAAAAAAATGAAGAGGTGGTTGCATCAGATTTAGCTCACAGCTAATTTCCATCTGTAATGAAAAACAGACGTTTGAACGAAATAATCAATTTTCATGAATAGATAACAGGAGAAGTTACACAATGTGAGGAATCTCTGAGTGTTTTGAATGTTCAATTGCTCAGTGATTCGACTTGTTTTTTTCAAATTCACATAATTTGATAACTCTGATCCTCTTCATTCACACCACAGGTGATCATGAAACATGAATTCACTGTAAATTGCTCAGCTTTCTGAAATTCTGTGAATTTCAGAAAGCAAGATTACAGCAGTTGTTAGTCAGAAATCTCATTTCCTCAGTCATGCTTCGAGGGATCCCATTTTCTTTGTGTAATTTCCACAGATGTGTTTAGAAAAAACAGGAGTTTGTGAGAAATGAGACATTGAGGTGAGAATCTAGCTGGAGTTATAGTTGAATGTTTGGTATTGTTTCCTACTTTGACTTGATGACAGGAGTGGGACCAGAGGGAGCAGTGAGACTGTAACTCAGGGTTCACTGTCCGCACTCAGTGAATGAATTACTGGACATGTAGCCTACTGCCCCTTCACAGTGAGGTCATCTCTATGATATGATCTGTATACTATCTACTGCCGTAACATATTATGTCAAAATGTCATAAGTAAAAGAATGTTATATCGAAATGTAAAAAAAATAAATAAAAGATTATGACAAATATTCTTATTCTGTGGGTAATGGGGCGGGACTAGATAAGCTTTTGCTTCTCCCGCTTTCCCTTTCGGCCATGTGTATTGTATTATTTGAACGAAGATGAAGTGTGATGATGATGATTTAAATTGACATGCCCGAAATAAACAAATTGATTGATTGATCTAACACTGTCTGAAGCTCAGCCACATGTTTCCTACAGCAGATTTCTCTGTGCATCATAATAACTCACTCATATTTTGTTCTCTTCCTATTTGTTTCTTTTGTTCTCTCTCTCTCTGTGTGTGTGTGTGTGTGTGTGTGTGTGTGTGTGTGTGTGTGTTGCTGTGAATAAGTATTTTCTCTAAAGTACCAATAATACAAACCAGTTCACAATAAGTTCACAAAGCCTGAAGCAGAAAAATGACCGTGCTGACACTGTTGAGTGGTTTACTGCCCCATTCAAGGCGTATATATGAAAACATCCTCGACTGTTTGTGTGTGTGTGTGTGTGTGTGTGTGTGTGTGTGTGTGTGTGTGTGTGTGTGTGTGTGTGTGTGTGTGTGTGTGTGAGAGAGAGAGAGAGAGAGAGAGAGAGGCACTGTACACACTCTTGTTAGATGTTTAGGAGTTCCTCTGCATATAATATATAGCTAGTATCTGGGCTGCTCTACTTGACCAATGTCATTTAACTCAGACCATCTTTCTATTTGCTGTGTTGAATGAACCACATTCCTCCTGTGAACCAATGACCTGGATCTCTCTCACTGAGTGTTTCCCTGTTTGTTCACTCACGACTGACTGCAGTGGTGATCCTACAGGCTGGGGCTTCCCCAGCCCAAATCACAGACGACTGCCAGACGCTACGATTTGCAGATGTCCCCAAAATGACGCACATCCAGACTAATGTGCATGTCATCAGGTCCCACTAAGGGAGGTAGGCTACTGCAGCAGCACTGCAGTGGGAGGTTTAAGGGGTTTCATTCCTTAATGTGCTGATATGAGGGCCCATAGGACGCCTCTCTAACATCCGCCTGCTTAGCCACTGTCCGTGCACCTCTGGCGGGCTGAGAATGGACCGTCCCAGGAAGTGATTCAGCTCAGTTCGTTCCCCCAAAAGATTTGTTCTTTGAACGAAACGCTGGTGAACGACACAACACTGACAGGGAGCTGCTCCTCTGTTCATGGATTAGCAGCTGTAAATCCACTCCCGTTTCACCCCGACTAGATTACACAGCTCGGCCCCGTCCATTACGCGCCGCTCATGCCGAGGCCGGAGAAATCCCGGCGAGACCATCCATCCGATGGGAGGCTTTCTTCAGAATCCACAGGGGTGCCGTCTCTTTAAGACTAATGTGACTGATGCGTGGCAGGTCTGTCCTTCCCACCGAGCGTCTCTATAAACCTGAGGCAGACAGGGAGGTGGAGCTCTTCAAATAGACGCACCCGTGGAAATCCAAACTTGACATGGTTTCAAATAACTCCATCCAAACATCCGCCCTGTAATTCTCTTCAGCTTCCTGGATGCGTTTGATTTGTCAGGGCCGCAGCAGGGGGACCACCCAATGGGAGCAGAGCCAGGTGCTCCAATTAGAAAACACAACTTCATCAGCATCCACCATCCAGCTCCACCTGCTAAATCTGAGCTGCTGTTGCTCTCTGAGCCATAATGTAGCAGCAGAAGAGTCTCAACCAAACACAACTCTTTGAGTTATCAGTTTAGTGTGTGCACTTTATTTCGGACAATGTAATTTCCCACAGTCAGGATTTGTCTGATTGTGACTTGTGACAGAATTTGCTCCCATCTTCTCTCTGATCCCCGATGGCACATAAGCGCATCATTCTCCATATCGTTCCACCAGCAAACAGGAAGTGGCTGCGTAAGAGGCTTTCATTAGTAACACTGCAATCGAAGCCTGGAGGAACCGCAGGCAGCTGCTTCGTACACACACGCACACACACACACACTTCTTTCCTCAGCCAAATGAGCACGCGGCAGCCTCGCAGGCAGCAGCAGGACGCTCACACAAGTCAGCTTTTGAAGATCTTTGACTGAGACGATCACGTTCTTCGTCTTCTTCTTCTTCAGCAGCAGAGGAAGAAGAAGAAGATACCGACATGAGACAAAAAAAAAAAAAAAAAAGTGACTCTCCGTGGGATCCCACTCCCATCTGCGGCCGCAACCGTCATCCCAGAGGAGCGTGAAATTCACTGTGGGAGGTTTCATTCAACTCAACCACCTCCTCCTCCTCTACGTACGCAGGGACCTGTTTATGCTAAATACCACAGAACGGGAATAAGCTTCTTATTTTTAATTGCCTTCTCAAATCCCAGAAGCAGTAGTATTGTCCTGACATTCAGGGTGTACAACAAGGGCACAGAAGACACTGCTTAGGTTGATGTCTGTCAGTGCACAGCAATCAGAGTTGACAAAAAGCGGTTTTTGAAACATCTGGCAGAGATTTGGACTCATTAGCAGCTATAAGTCTGAAGCAGCAGGGGAAGAGAGGACTATCTTCCCATTTTGTTTTGTTTTTTTCCATAAGGTGCTGCAGGTCCTCTGCTCAGCTCTCTGTCAGTTTGTATTTAGAACACAACCCGCTGAGTATTCCTGTGTTTCCTTCTCTTTTTCTTTTGCTCCCGCTCGGAGCTGCAAGCTCAACATGTCACCTATTTCTGTCCTCTTAAAGGTTTGGCAGCTGTGTGGGAAAAGGAGGAGACAGGTGGGAAGAATAAACCTGCTTCCTTCTTTTTCCAGTCATAAAGGTATTAACAGTCACACTATAGGTTCAGCAGAGGGTGAGCGCCGATGTTCGCAGCGAGAGAGGCAGAGACGGGGTCAGCGGACTGCTGAGCTGGAACGTCTAATCCAGTCAGTGTGTGATATATATACAGATATAAAGAGTCAAGGACAATGGGTGAATTGATCACTGAATAGAAGCAGATCTCTGGGTGCTTACCTGCGAAGGCGGGCCTCATGGTGAAGTCATGTTCATCGATACGTAGAAGGTGGGTGGTCTTCACCTTTCGGGATTTAGTTCCATCCACAACCTTCTTTGACAGCGGACTGGCAATAGATGAGTGGACAGGGAGAGAAGATTTTAGAATTACAGAGAAGTTTTCTTTCTGATCTGTATTTTTATTACTGTCAACCTTTTGTGTCTCAGTTCTTTCTTATGGCTTCATTTCATCACCAGAGAAGAACAACGATGTTGGACGTTTCTTAACCCTGAGTCACATCCAGTATAAACTTTTAAATGTGTTGTTATGACAAATAACATACAGTAGGGTTGGGGTTAAAGGTCACCTACAGTGTAAAAGTACAGTTCAATGTCTTCAGTCCAAAGAGAAATACACAGTCTGTAATTCACAAATTGAGTCTTAAAACAAGTCATCAGGACTTCTGTGACTTGTGATGTCACAACGAAGCAGTCACCACCCTCAGCCATGCCTCAAGTCCCACCCACCATCCAACTTTACAGGATTTAGTTTCTCTGAACGTTTACCTGAAATCTGCTGTGTTTTTATTGGATCACTCAGAAAACAGTCAGAGGCTCCGATCCTCACTTGTGATTGGCTCAAGAACCAGTTGGTACTGAATTTATATATAATGCAACTGTGTGGGAGAAAGCAAATACTTGACCTATCAACCTTCCCAGCAGAGCGCTGCAGGACTGAGTCCTGAACCTGGAAATGGATTAGCGTCTCAGCACCTCTGGTTCCTTTGTCCCAAAATCTTTGTTCTTTTTAAGTGGGCTTTTGGTTAGATGGATGAAGTCAGGCAAGCTCAAGATATGTTCACCTTTTATTCCTATGACTTAAAATACATCAGTAATTACCCGTGTCCTGATTTCTTTAAGTTGCCATGACCCTTAAAAGAAAGGCTGGCTGCTAACAAATGTCTTGACTGGTCCACCTTCACAGTGTGGATAAATCCAATACTGCTCACTTTGTAAGTGGAGAAGTTGTGGTAGAAGAGGTCAGAGTTACATCCAACTACAAGTTGAGGTTCAGAGGTGGTGACGTTGAAGTTGTGTTTGTTGGTTTAAGATTTGCTTTTTACTTCTAATTGTATAAATTTGTTTCTTGGCTGTTGTGTGCCAGGGCTTTTTTCTCTTCTTCATCATCCTATATTTATTAGGATATTATTGTAACACTAACCAAACACACAGATTTATCTTTAACTATATATTTTGCATAACAGCTGAGAAACCGTGCAGTCCTCTTTATGCGGGTGTGAGATCAGAATATACATGGACAAATGATGTTGTCATTTCATTTGAAGGACTTGTTGCGACCTATACAACCTCCGGGGCAAACGCACACCCGCATCATGTGACCTGGAGGAGACATCTGCACCCATCATTTTCTGTATCAGCCTGCATGTTGTTGACATCTTGACACATGCCAAATCTCCAGCGAGACAGTTGAATCAATCAACAGCTCCATGACGTGAATCGCATTTCCTCCACCTCTCTCCTTCCTGCACTGGAGCTACATGTTTACCGACGCAGCTAAATGAAACAACAGAAACAGTGAAACAGTGTTTGTTCGGATACTGAGCTGGACTGGACTGTGCTGAACTCATTGTTCCTAGTGAATAAGTAAACCTTTAAAAACACATTACTTAAAACAGCTCATCATTCAGCTATAAGCTCCAAAATGGGCACAGATGGAAATATTGCAACAGTTGGGGGGGGGGGACTATTTTCAGTGGCGGATTAATCCATGTTTGGCGCTTTCGTGACTATTTCTGGCAGTAGGATGTGCGATTGATTCAACATAACCTACAGTGTGTGTGTGTGTGTGTCCATGGTGATGACAGAACATCATCACAGTACGACAGTGAGCTCTGGCACAGAGGAGTGCGACGTCTCAGATTTTGGATACACACACTGTGGAATTGATTTCTCTCAGCATCGAGGAAAATGATATAAGAGGTCCAGACTTTAACTTCACACTTAACAGAATGAAAGGTGGGGACCGTGTGAGGGAGATAAGCTGCAGTCCAAAGCTGTGTGGAGCCTCCTACATTTCTATTCACCTTACGTCTTGTATTTTCTTTCTCTTTTTTTTTTTTTGCTTTGCACCTCCTTGTGAAAGCAAACACTGAACAGGTTGCATTAAAGATGCCTCCAGGCTGAAGGAAATTCCTTTGTCCCAAGATTGTAACCATAGGTGACAGTTGTTCTGCACATTTGCATGCAGAACATTTCACAGCCAGCTGTTTTTTTGGACTTTAATTAATCAGTTAATCAATCAACATCAGCAATTTGGACAACTTTGATTACTCGTTCATCATTTTTCAAATGAATGCTCAACCTTCTCAGTATGAATATATTAGAGATAAAACAATCACAGGAGTAAACTATGAAGTATGGAAACGCATTTGCAGCCTCACTGAAACTGAAAATGAGTCCAAGTTTTGTCAGCGCTGTGACAACAGACCTGAGGAGGAGGCTGGAAATGAGACCAGACAAGAGGCTTCAAATCCGATTGAGAAATTCCTCCACTTTTCTCCTCACTCTCTCCTGTTTCCCTCAGAGCAGCTCTCATAAAGAACATCAGCTCTGTAGCGCAATGTGAGGAGCCAACATGCGTTAGGGTTTCTGCAGAGATGGCACAGAGAATGAGAGAGAGACAGTGAGAGAGACAGTGAGAGACAGAGAGAGACAGAGAGAGAGACAGAGAGCCCGCGGAGCATCACTGTCAGCTGAAACGGGCTTTGGAGTAAGAGGCGCGCGGGGCTGCGTCCAGATGTTGAGCACCTGGATGACGCTGCTGGAGCGGAGGTGAAATCCGCTCAGCCGTCGCGTCATTTTGTTTTTTCAGCTCGTCATGATTCTTGAGTGTCCCCTGTGCTGTCTGTTCTTAGAAATAAAGTCAGAGTTCAGCCTCATGGTGATCACCACCCTAAGTAATAACACTTAAATGAAGACAGGGGTTCAATCCCCAGACTTACTTGCCGAGCTTGTGCGTCTCCGCCGGCGCCGACCATCGCTTTTTCCTACTTTTGTGCTTCCTGCACTCCCCGACCAGGATCAAACACAAGAGCAGCAGCAGAAACCTGGCGTAACCCGGCATGATGAGTTTTTTTTTTTTTTTTTTTTTTTTTTTTCAAAATTCCCGCAGCGAGTCGATCGGTGACGACTTGGGTCCGCGTGCAGGACGCGCTGTGCACGGTACCATCTTCCTTCCAGAGAGGCAGCAGGAGGAAGAGTGCGTGGAGAGCCGAGGGGAACAAGTGCGCCGGCTGCTTAGCAGAGAGAGACAGGGTGGTGAAGTCCAATAAGCGCTCTGATTGGTTTTCAGACTCCAGAGGAGCTTTTTTTTTTTTTTTTTTTTTTATGGCTCAGGAGCGCACAGCATCAGCACCACCACCACCACCACCACACACACACAGCGCAGAGAAAACAAACAAGCAAACAAACACACAAACACACAAAAAACAAGCCCCTCCTGACTCGAGCCAGGCTCAGAGGAAGAGGAGGAGGAGGAGGGGGAGGGAGGAGGTGATACAGTGATGAAAGAGTCGAGTGGTTCTCTACCTCTATCACTTGATTTGATATTATTATCTACATAAAGTGATTCGCATTTGTAAATTGGAAAATGTGAAATAATTTCATCTCATGTATAATAATGCTGTGCAGTGGAGGACAGAGTCAGAGCATCCTCATCCTCATCCTCATCCTCAGTTGAAGTCTGGGATGTCCTCATGCTTCTCGCTCTGGGCTCCTCCTCACATCTGCCTGGAGTCTGGATAGAAATGTTCTTGGAAGATGTGAAATTGCATTAGAAACCAATTGTGGAATTGCAATATCTCACCCGACTGGGCAGACGTTCAAATATCCTCCTCAGACTCACTGTATTTAGGATTAATACTCTTCTTTTTTTTAAGGATTAAGGATCATCTCTTCTTCTGAAGTGTGAGGATGCAGCTGCTGACTGCAGAGGAAACACGGCTTCTCATGCCGCCGTGTTTACATGGGGCTTCTATTCCCACTTGATTGACCTTTAACCTCCATCCATCACAGTGTTAAGAATGACAGTGGTGTCGCCTCTGTCTCCTCACATCAGTCTTTGTGGATGCTGATGAACAGTCTTCTGCTCCACCAGTGTGTGTGTGTGTGTGTGTGTAGTGTGGGTGTGTAGTGTTTCTGCTCTGAAAAGATTAAAAGCTATGATTGAGTCAGAATCATGTTTTCTAGACGACTACGTCCAGCCTGATTAGTTCTGAGCGTCCAGTGATGGAGGAGTTTCGCTCACAACGGCTCATTGGCTTTTAGTGGAGGGAGTCAGTGTTAGCCTTCAACTAACACATCAGAGCAGTTGCAGCACTCATCTCCAACTCTGACCTCCATGATCATTCAATAAGCACAACTCTGTGGTTATTATCATTAGAACCATGACACTGAAAGTCAAAATGATCAGGGCCAGGACTCTATTGAAATTGTATGTTACTTCTTCATAGGAAAAATACGGAAGAGTATGAGGGTCACTCATAAAAAAGAAAATGACAGGAGGAATATTTCTTTTCATGATGCACAAGTGTGCAGTTGCATAACTTCAGAAACCTTACACTCCAAGGATGCGTGCAATTGTCAGTTGCGCTCCACTCCTAATTTGATGGACCAGAGAAGAAATTTTGACTTCGCTCTCTTCACATTGTATTTCGACTTTATTCTTGACATTTTGAGGTTCTTTTTCTTTCATGAGTGGCCCTGATACTCTTCCGTAGACAAATGAATCACTTTTTTGATGTCATGCATTAGGCCTGCTGAAAGTTTACCACGCTCTACAACGCCACCTAGAATATTTCAATAACTGAGCTGCTGCATGAAAATTAGGAGTTTCAAAGATGTCCAGAGAATGACATACAGAAAAAGTCTTTTGCAGCCATCATCTAAAACAAACAGTAAATTGTGCAGTTTTTGCGATTTGGGGACGTGAATTCATCTGATCCAACTTCCTGTTCAGTCAGCCTCATCCTAAATGTAATTAAAACCATGAGTTTTCCTCAGAGGGTGTGGCCATGGTAGTGTTGACAAATTTTGATCCTTCGCCAAAAGCATTAAAAATGACTCTCACTCCATCTTATACATTGTCTATATGGCTTCAGACGTTCTGTGTTGTGTTGTTGTGCGTTCTGGACTCTTGCACACATCTTGACTTTTAATCCTATTTTATATGTATGACGTTTTTAATGTATGATTTGTTCTGACTGGAAATGGGAGGAGAGTTTTTAAATTATGAAATGTGTTGAGTGGAAATGTGCAGCACAAATTTCCGTTAAGGGCAATGAAGGTATTTTAAGTTCTAAGTTAAAGGGATAGTATCATTTTTTTAAAGTGGGGTTGTATGATCTACAAATAGCCCCTAAGTACTTTAATTGCAGTAGAAGACTCTCTGCACTCCTCCCGTTAGCAACGCCAGCCCATAGCCCTGCCCAGAGATTTACAACATACATTGTTGTGAATGGACCCAAAGAAACGGACTATTTTCACGGCCTAAAAGAGGTTTTACGTGAAAAAAATTACACAGTTCCATTGTTCGCTATAATATAATTTTTTCCAGCCCTTCAAAGTGCAGGAAAATGCAGTTTTTATTTGGACCTAACCAACTTACGTATCCCTCCGGCCCAGGGTTAGCGCCTGCAGATCAGCAGTTGGTTTGCTCCAAATAAAATCTGCGTTTTTCCTGCACTTTGAGGGGCTGGAAAAAATTATATTATAGCGAACAATGGAACTGTGTATTTTTTTTCAGGTAAAACCTCTTTTAGGCCACAAAAATAGACTGTTTCTTTGGGTCCATTCACAACAATGTATATTGTAAATCTCTGGGCAGGGCTATGGGCTGGCGTTGCTAACGGGAGGAGTGCAGATAGTCTGCTACTGCAATTTAAGTACTTAGGGGCTATTTGTAGATCATACAACCCCACTTTAAAAAAATGCTACTATCCCTTTAAGTGTTTGATAAGAGTCCAAACCTGAACACATAGATACATGTTGGCTACTGATAGTACAGGAGTTTGAAGGTTTTCATCATTGTGGCTTGCAGTTTTAATTTATTATTATTATTAAATTGTATAATTGTATATTTTTGGAGGTCTCGTCCTGTTGAGACAGGTCATAAAGTTGTCAGAAAGAATACACATGGACAAAGACAAAATGCTGTCATTCAGTCTGGGGAACTTGTTGTACCCTCAACATCCTTCAGGGCAAACACACGCCAGCATCATGTGAGATGTCTGCACTCATTACCCTCTGTGTCAGCCTTCATGCTGTTGATGTCTTGACACATGTCAACCCTCCAGAAAACACTTGGACTTTTATTTAAAACAGTGGGAGAAGGGGACGGTGGGAGCTACACTGCCGTCCATGTGTAAAGTGTCTGAGTTTAGTTTTAATTTTGAACTTGTTTTTGCATCGCACCTCCTGAGAAAGAAAATGCTGAACAGGTCGTATCAAACCACCAGGCTGGATTCACATCTTTTGTTTTATGATTTTAACTGTTGATGAATGTTGTTGGAATTGATGTGAATACCAGCTGTTCCTTCCTCCAACTGTTATTGGTCATTTTATTATGAATGTTCTTATTTATTCTAATCTAATTTCATTTAATCTAATCTTCTAATTTAATTTTAACTGCTTAGGTTTTTTTTTTAAATCATGTTTTCTAGACAATCACCTGATGATTTTTCAGTATCCAGTTACTGAGGACAAGATGAGATTTCTCTCTTACCAAAAAAAAAAGAGACAGGTAAAAAAAAAAAAAAAGTTCGGAAGTTTTGAGGTTGACTAACCACAACTGAGTAACGGATTATTTAATTAAGTTTTACCACCTTCATTTTATGCCTTTTGAGCTTCATTTCATCCCACATTTACTCAGACTTTACAGAAGACCTCAAACTTGCAGGAGCTACTTTCAATGTCTTGAAGGACTGAGCAGGGGAAATGCAGTAGGCTAATCTGTAATTAAAATGTTTCTTCTGTTTCAGCTTGGGTGCTAGTTCATTTACAGACAAATATTTTAAATAAGTGATATAAGGGTAATCAGTTTTAACATTAACCGCTCAACTGAACTGAAACCCAATACTTACATTTAAAGGTGTAGTCCACAGGATCTTCGCTGGTTTCGTTTGCTTTCATGGCTCGCACACAGTGAATCTTGGGGAAGGTTATGCAACAGATCCATCACTGCCCAGGAAAAGAAGGTGGCGTTTCATGGCTACAATAGAATGAGCCTCTGAAAAGAGACAGAATTGCTTTTCAAGAGCAGCCTCTGAGCTGGAGCACAGTGAGTCACGACTGGAAAGTGATGAGACCAGGCCAGGCTAGCTGGCTAGCATGCTCACTTTGGTGAGAAGACAAAGCTGATGTTGACATTGGGTAAAAGAGTTAAGTCTGATGCTGAATTTACAACATTTCTCATTGTAAGTAAATAGCTGCCAATGCTAACGTTAGATATAGCAATAGCAAAACTTCTTCAAAATTCTGCCATAATCACTGCACAGGCATCTGTTTAGATTATTACTCTGAACACATTAGTAACCAATCAGCTGTCGGGATTATTTATAGGTAACAACAATGCTACATGTTCCCTGAAGCTGTAGTAAGGAATCATTAAACCTCACACATGGCAGACACATTCTTTCATTCAAGTCATTTATTTTCTGTTTATACGCCAGTACACCAGCCCTGGGCACAATAACTGAGGAGGCAGATACAGAGAGATTCAGTGAAAATGAATATTTGAAGAACATGAATATTCAGACAGAATCTCTGCTGCCTTCAAGTCAAACCTGGACACATGCAGGTATAAGATGTTGCTTGAATAAGTGAAGGACTATACCAACATAGATTTGTTCCACTCGACAGGCAGGCTGCTACGACTACCTCTGGCTATTCGAATGCTGTTAAATTGCCGTACACATCAAAAAGCCACCAGAATGAATTTACATTGTTTCCCAGTTGCTCTGAGTCTCATCAGAGTGATAAACCTCTACTCATAGTATATCAAAGAAGGTAAATGTTCGACAGTGTTTGGGTCTATTTATACAAGCAAGGGGAGTGGGGTGGACTGTTTGCATACAGCTTCAGAGAGTGTAAGCCAAATGAGATTAATGCACAGGGATGTGGTGTGAATACCATGAAACAGCAGGGCAGACAGGGAGAGAGGCGGGGAGGGAGGAAAGATACAAATGAATGGAATTACGCTGTCCACAGCAAAGAAAATGACTTCCTGATTCAGATAAAATGAGTAAAAATTGTTGAAGATGTGGTGGGGGGAAAGAATCAGGCCACAGTTACATCTCCTGGTGCACATAATCCCTAAAAAAATGACCAGTGAATGTTGATATGGCAACACCAGTACAAAGCAGCATCATGCTATATACTTCAGTGAGTTAGCCAAACAGCCAGCGGTTCTCGTCACAGGGCTGCTGGGAAGTATCACGCCGTGTGCTGGGGTTTTAGTGGCATAATGACCAGCACAGGCTGCTCACTTCACATTTCTTACTCTGTAAAATTCTGTTTCTTGCCTTCGGGGTCTGTCGTGGCCCGGCTCAGGTGGGTGTTTTGTTCAAGGGCAGAGTGAATTAGGCGGTTGGTGTTTTGGAACACACTCTAGCAATTTGGGAATTTTCTCAAGAAAGAACAGACTGATGAATAATGAAGAAAAAAAATGGCTAAAATATTGCGGGTAAAACATTTGAATTAATAAGCTCAACCAGATGCATTTAAATCACCTTCGAAAATGAAAGTGTCAAGGGATTGTAGCAGGTGTTACACCATATTCTGTGACCACGGTAACAGCAAGCACAACAGTACACTCTGTAACATTAACCCCACTCATTAAAACCTACATTCCCCACAATGCAACTTTCAAAAGCTTCATTTTTTTCCCTTGTTTACAGTAGAATTATACATTTTTACAGCCTGGTACAAAAAACTGTTTTGGTCTTTAAAGCGAACGTGCCAACTGTGTGACTCTCCTGTTGACGTTTTATTTCTTATTTCATTCATTAACTTCTCTCCACTGGCTTCCTGTAGGATTTAGAATAGACTTCAAAATCCTTCTGCTGACTTATAAGGCTCTTAATGATAAAGCTCCAACCTATCTGAAAGACCTCATCATTCCTTACTGTCCTACCAGAGCACTCCGCTCCCAGAACGCAGGTCTGTTAGTGACTCCCACTAAAAACAGACTGGGAGGTAGAGCCTTCAGTGACCGGGCTCCTCTACTGTGGAACCAGCTCTCTCCATGGGTCAGAGAGGCAGACACTCTAACTACATTTAAGTCTAGACTTAAGACCTTCCTTTATGACAGGGCTTTTAGTTAGGGCTGGTTCAGGTAGCTCTGAACCATTAATAGCTACGCTGCTATAGGCTTAGACTGCTGGCGACACATCTGGTTACACAGAGCCCTCTCCTCTCTCCTCTCCCCTCCCCTCCTCCCTCCTTCTCCTATCCTCTCCTCCCCTCCCCTCTCCGTACATTTTTGAACTGTCATTTTCTGTTGTACTTTGTCGTTTGGCCTTGGTGTCTCCCTTCCCATCCAGTCCCCCCATTAAGCTGGCCAACCCTCCCCTCACCAGACGCTGCCTTCATCAACTCTTGTTAACATTTCCATGTTTCCCACATTCTGTGTCATAAACCATGAACTGTTTTCTTGTATGTAACAACATCTATTGCACGTCTGGGTGAGGGATCCCTCCTCTGTTGCTCACCCTGAGGTTTCTCCAATTTTTCCCTGTTAAAAGGGTTTTCCATGGAGTTTTTCCTCAGTCGATATGAGAGTCTAAGGGCAGAGGATGTTGTTATGATGCCATGTAAAGCCCTTTGAGACAAACTGTTTGTAAAAACGGGCGATACAAATAAAATTGCCTTGCCTTGCCATTAAAGATATGCATCATTGGGGCGGGGCCTATTTAGTTGTTAAATATACCTGCCACAAATGCCGCAGTCTCAGCTCCACATGCCCCCTCCTCTTTACCTCTTTTTGGATTAGGGGCGGAGTCAGGCTCTGCCAAGAAGGCAGCAGAGCAGCAGCTCAATCTGAGCTTCAAAACAAAAAGCTTTCCAGAAACCTGTGGGTGACATCACAAAGCCTACACTACCCAGCTTGATATATATGGTTACATTAGTCAATGTAGCTCTAACCTGCAGATTTTGTTTTCACAGCTCCCCCACACCTGAAGAAACACTTTGATGTGTAAGAACAGAAATGTTTCTCTTTCATGTGCGACTGCAGGAGCTACCGTGGCGAGGAACTGTCACACTGGCGGCGAGCGGGCGTTTGTAATCAAGTGCTGTTCATGTGATTCATTCTCTAAAAACGAGGTGAGAGAAAGGTCAGCCACCTGACAGTATCTTGATGCTGTGCACTTTTCTTACATTTTTCTCCTGCTGAAAACTTAGTGACCCGTCTTGTGCTGCGGTGCTGCTGACTCTTGGCAGTTTTGTTTTGATGTTGTCACTTGTTATAAAAAGGTGAGAAGACAGTTGCGCTGGGATGCAACGTGTTTTTATTTCTAGGTAAAGCAGGGTCACATTTCCTGATGGCCTGAGTCAGAAAACTGTGACCTTGAGGCACGTTGGGCTGCTCGCTGGTGTGGAAACATCTCTGCAACAGAATATGGTGTAACACACACATGTTGGTAAATCAGTCTGCATGGATCAATACATGACAGATCCTTACAGTATCTATAGATGCTTTAAACTGGAGCAAAAACTTTCTTCAGTTCCTGCCCATTTGTGTTGAAGATGTCATCGATTACTCCTCCTTCCTTTATACTTACACATCTCTGCCACATCACATCAGCTACACGTGATGATGACGTCAGCGCTTACAGCATCCGATCCAGCACTGAAGGACCAACTGCATCTGTATAAACTAAAACAGTCAGAGCTCTTTTGTTTTTGCACGGGTTGTTTCACTTCGCTGTTAAAAACAGAGCACTGTGTTAAAAAAAAAAAAAAAAAAAGGACATGCACAAAGATCCCCCACAATTCCATGTTGCTGACATGTTATATTATAATTTTAATTAAATAGTGGGAGTAAGCAGCAGCCCCAGGATAGACAACAATTACATGGAGGAGGGGGGCATGTGGTGTATGTCGCTGCTGAGCTGATCACAAACAACAAAGCTTCCCGTTCTTAAAAATGCATGACACGCAGGAGAGTAAAATTCACATTGATTAAAAGACACCCTGGAGGTGTTGTGGTGAGTGGATGAGTGGAGCCCCCCCCCTCCCCACCTCCTGCAGGAATGAAAGTTCCTCCGCGGCGGAGACCGAAGCCCTCCGCTGATGAGCAGGATGCCGGGAAGCGTCCTCGACTCTGCTCCCACTTTGTTGGTCATAGCTGGATGGGGGTGGTGGCAGGAGGGGCTGACTCAGGGGTGAGGAGAGGGTGGGGGGGGGGGGGTGCGTGGTCACAGCTCGTAGTCAAACTTGTACTCTTGAGCCAGGTAGATCCTGCGGAAGATGAGCGCGGCCAGAGCCAGAGTGAGCACCACGATGAGGACGGCCGAGCCGGCGTGGCTGTCGTCCTGGGGCTGGCGGGGCGGCGGGCCGAAGGCCGGCCGGTTGCTCGCCTCTCTGCTGTCTCTCTGAGCCTGGTGGCTGTGCTGCTGGGTGCGACGCTGCCGGGGGCTGAGGGGCCGACCGGTGCCGGGGGCCGTGTGGGGCTGGGATCCATCGCTGGCCGGAGACGCCTCTGGCTGCGGAGGAGGAGGAGGAGGAAAGGCAGAGAGAGCATCAGTGATATGAGCCTCGGTGAAACAACTAGGCTGTCTTTACACTACAATGTTCAAGTGGCCCAACTCTGATTTTTTCCTCTCAAGTGGCACAGATCGGATCTGTATGACCGAGTATTAGGGCCACATTGATTTTTTTTCATCTGCTTTTAATACCATCCAACCTCACATTTGGGCCAAACACCTTTTAGAACAATTTAATTTTAATTCTAATCTTGTAGCCTGGATTTCGGATTTCTTAATAACAGGACACAGAGTAAGGGTGAATGAAGTCCTGTCCGGTCAGCTTTACAGCTCCACAGGCTCCCCACAAGGATGCATACTTTCACCGCTTCTGTTCATCCTTTACACAAACGTGCCAGAGCAAATATCAAAATAGGACAAGGACGATTCTGTTATTGTGTGTCTGCTCCAGAAAAATGAAAGAGGCCATGGCCCTATAGTTGTTGACTTTGTGCAGTGGTGTTAGGAGTCACATCTTCTACTAACATATCCAAAACAAAGGGCTACAACCATTAAAAGGTCAGTCAGTGGAATTTTATTTAAACTGAACTTTCAAGAAAACTGTGAAGCTGTGTGTAAAAAAGGACAACAACGTTTGCACTGTTTGAAAAAAAATGTCCTATTTTCATGTAGACAAAACCATGATGATCCTATTTTATCATGCTTTTATTAAATCCATTTTTACTTTTCTTTGATGTCATAGTTCGGAGCCTCTCTGTTAAGAACTTCTGGAATCAAATTGTGAAATGGTCAGGTAAGCTGATCGGTGAGTCTCAGCTGAACCCCTCTTCCCTGTATACCAAACGGTTACAGCGGATAGCCACGACCATTTTAAATGACAGTTGGCATCCCCTGCACAGTGAGTTCCAGCTTCTTCCTTCTGGATGGAGGTTTTTAGTCCCAAGCTATAAAAGCTACAAAAACAGCTTTGCTCCAGCTGCAATCACACTGGTACACAAGCTGTAGTTGCACACAAGTCACTTTGGAGCATGTATGTCATTTTTTATCTATTGATTGATTTTTATCTCATTGTTTTATTCTCATTTCATTGAACTGTTTTTATATATATTTTTAAAACTATATCTGTAGGAAATTTGCTTTTATTTCATGGATTGCAGCACTTTCTGTCGATTGTAATTTGTTTCTTGTTTTTTGTCTTGTTTTGATTGTTCGAATTGTGATGGATGCTTCAACTCTTGACTGCGAAACTAGTTTACCCTTGGGTATCAATAAAGCAACCTGAACCTAAATGCAGAAATCATATATGGGTCAAAAATCAGATATAGGCAACAAATCGGAAGTGGGCATCTAGGTCTGTAGTGTAAAGACAGCTTTAGTCCACTACACTTAATGTCCAGTGGATCTGGCTGCTGCAGCTCAGTTAGACACCTCTGATGTTCACTAAAAACATCTCATCTGTTTCCTCAGCAGTCATACCTCTAATACAGTTTACAGTTCATTTGACAGCTTTCATGTACAAGTGTAATTACAGTTTAGATGCTAATTAGATGTGCGCTAAGGGTCCTGCAAATAAACTTGGGTTAGCGCTGCAGAGGCTTCACATGCCTCCACATGGACTTCAGTTTTCCATAATCCTCAGCTAATCAACTTCCTGCCTGAACAGTCATGGCAGCCTAAACCAGCGACCCGTGATGTCTTATCAATAAATCCTGCAGCCAAACTCAAACAACACAACATGTTTTCTGACATTCAAACAGGCCACAGTGTTAATTTGTTAGATAATGTGCTAATTAGTTGTAACCTATTCATTTATAATACAAGCATTTTGACAGTTAGAAGACAATCGTTTCCTTCTGTTTCTGACTGACAGCTCTCCCGTCCCTCCATCTCTTTGCTTGTGATGGACCAAGACAGAGATGCAGGGCTTGGCACGCAGCTGCTGGATCTGCTCAATGCTTCTCAGTGGAAAAGATGCACAAACACACAGCTGTCTGCTCACAAGTGTGAACGCCAAGTTAGAAAACCCACTGCTTACACAGTCCTCCAGTCATCTACATTTCTGGGTGAAATGTAATTAAACCTAAATTTAAACACTAATCCTTACACTGGAGCTTCCATTTATTTCTTAGATTTAGTAATGAATTACAACTCCAAAGTTTAAGGTTAATCGTTATGAGACATAATATGACATGGTGAGTCCTGGTTGTTCCACACTGGAAGAATAATGGAGGATGTCTGACTTTTATTTTTATAGAGTTTTTCCAGTCTGATCAATCAGCAGGCTTCACAACAGTTCCCACATTCAGGGAATTGAACCACCAACCTTCTGGTCAGTGGATGAGCCACAGCCACCTACATGGCTTGGGCTTTTGCTTGGATACATATCGTCAATGGTGACATGAAGGTCAATGACGTGACGCAACCCAGTGTCAAGTGGTGTAACCGGTATTTTCTCATAAAAATCTGACTATAAACAGGAAAATAAATCTGGACTCGAATGTGGAATCATCAATGTGATTCACTTTTGTAATGCAACAATATGTTTCTTGGCAAATTTTACATAATTTGTCATATTATTTAGAAAGAAAAGCAGTGTTTTGAGGATATTTCCTGCCCAGTGTGCTAAAATGCATTAAAATTCAAATATAGAAATACAGCAAAAACTCTATTTCAATTGAATGTTTTCAGAAGAAAGTATACTTTTTATAAGTACACTTAAAAATATTTCATATTCATCATTCTTCTGTGGTTACACCATTTGACATTTTCAAGGCTTTTGGCCTAAAACCAACATGAAAAAAAATCTGGTGTGTGCTTTCAAAACAATTTTTTTATTTAATTATTTTCATTTATTTAAAAAAAAAAAGTTAAGTTCTTAACTTAAGTTCTAAAAGTTTTCTTTTGTAAAAAAAAAGATAAATAAATAAAAAATCTGCACACATTTCTAAAGTTCTGTTTACGTGGCTGTTATGCAACAAAATGTGAAAAGAGTGATGGGCTCTGACTACTTTCTGAATGCACTGTAAAATGAACCTTGCAAGCAAATATTCCTTGTGTGTGAGGCAGTTTTCCTCCTTTTAATGGTCCTTAGCAGAAATGATGTGTAATTCACGTATTTCCTAGATCAGCACAATTACAACCGCTCCCCGTCTCAGCAGAAATGCTCTTAAGTATATCAGAGTTAAGTTAAAGATATAATTACAACGCCTGTGTCCATTTACAGTGACCAGTGCGGACAGAATGAGTCCTCCGTGGTGAATGGGATGCTGTGAGGAGGATGACTAACAAGTGAGCTGTGCTGATGGCTCAGCTTTTACAGAGAAAACAGAAATTGCGCCCCAATTAGCGGCTGGCTGGAGGGAGCATGGAGAAAGTGGGGGAGGCAATAAACAGTCCACAGTCGAGCTCCCATCCACCGCTGCAGCAGCACAGCAGAGCGGGACACCGTGGGCAGCCTGTCTCATGCTGGACCAGTTCAAAGTCTCTTCCCTCCGACTTCAGTCTTCAGTTTACTCAAACTCAAACACACTCATCTAAGTCCACCCCTCTGCTCTGCTGCTTTCAGACTGCGGCTGTGTTTTCTGTGGGCACCAAAAAAAAAAAAAATCAATCCTCTTAGGCAAACTGAGCTTTGCCCACATCATCTGAAGTGGTGAAAAAGACGCTGTGGAAACACAGGCCTGGAGCTCTCATGACACATTCGCAGTGATGTTAAGGGAGAGTGCCGATGTCTCGCTGCTTGATTTCACACACAAACTCGGTGCAACACACACAGCTGGCAGGGCACAGTAATGCATGTGGCATCACTTCCTGCCATACAAACGCACAAATGGTTTTGGAGCTCAGTGGGTTGTCAGCAGGTGATGAAGCATGCCGCCAATTAGAAGGAACAATGTGAAAGATGAGTAAGTGACTACAGGCAGACAGCACATAATCCTTTTGATTGTCCACTGTGGAGCCTCAGAGCAGCCCACCGCTGTGACCAATACTTTGCTGCGTAAATGGGTTGAAAAAACAAACCAACTGCAGAATGCTAAACGACAGGACTGGTTTTTAATTACGCCAAACATCAGGTGAGGGAATGAGCGAAGCCCGGAGACAAATGGAGATGTGCGGGACGTGTCATATTCTCATTATGCCTCACGTCAGCCCCTGTAAACCAGTGATCCCCCACCCTTTGGAGAAGCGGCCGACTACACCTTTATCCTCAGGCGACAACACTGAGGAGACTGTTAACAATAGATGCAAAACAGAATGTTATTCACAAATGTTATCTGGAACGTCGGCAGCATGTTGCTTCACATGAGGGAAAATGGAAAATTCAGTTTAAACGGTGTATGTCACAGTGTAGTGACACACACACGCACACAGAGTATATCACTGTAAGATAGTAAGAAGTCAAATTAATGTAGAAAAAAAAACAAAATATAAAAAAGAGAAGGGAAGTTAAATCATATATAAAGTCAAATTACATACATGTTTGTTAGCTATTCCCATCCTTAGATCTGCTTGTATTAAGACACTCCTGGTAATGCCGTGAAGTAAATAAAAAGGACTGCTCGATGGCAAGACTGGATTTTTATATGGTTTTTATATCGATGTGATGCTTTGTTGATTGGACATTTTAATTGAACATTTTTATCCACAGCTTTAATCACCTCGTTGAGTAAAATTCTATCATAATTGACGGAAATGATTTGATGATGAAGATGGAAATAGAAAGTTTTTAGGCGGATTTCCTGAGATTTCATTGTGAGATTTATTTTGATCCCTGCTGGAGTGAGCTGAGCTGCAGTGACGGCGCCGGTACAGAGCTCTACATTACAACAGCACTCTGCCAGTGAGGCTGGGGAAATGATTTAGGTGATTTATCCAGCAGAGTGAATATTTCAGGAGGCAAACTCAGTCGTTCTTTGTTGTACTTTAAAAACAAGAAAAATATAACCTTGACAAACATGCATCATTATGATAAACTATTTACGGTTTTATTATTCTAATATGCAAGGCCATTACTGTAGCATGATGGAATTAACTGAAGTTGTAGATAGTAAAAACAGGTAAAAACAGATAAAAACAGAATAATAGTGTTAGAGGGATGTTGTAGCTGATGAGTTAAAAACGTAAAACCACAGGGATGTTGCTGCCTTTGGAAGTGGTGGGCGGCTGTAGGCAGGTTATCTGACTTCCTGTTTAACCTCACATTTGCAGTCTAACACCTACCTGCTGGGCCGGGGGCGGGTCAGCAGCTTCCTGGCCGCTGGACGTGGAGGCTTCTCCCTGGGCGAGCGTGGACGGATTGCTCTCTGCTCCTCCGCTGCTCTCACTCGCCTGTCTGGATAAACTGGACTCTGCCTGCGTGGACACACAAGAGGATTTCAGTCACTGACTCATCTAACTCATCCATAATGACATTAAATCATGATTTCTGTTTGTTTCCATAGATCGGTGAATGACATTTCCTTTCTTGTGTTCTTCCCTTTTGGCAGTTGAGTTTTAAGCTGTGGTTTGTTGGCTAATCTTTGACACAGAGATACACACCAAAAGTGTAACAGGTTTTTATTAGCATGAAATTCTGTTTTCACTCACTAATTTTCATCACTTTGCCCAACACTGTTGAGCTACTGTCAGTGCAGTACAGATACACATAAAGTACAAGTATAAGCCAATGAAAAAAGGTGAAGCAGCTGTAACCGCCAACCTACCTTGAAGTTGATTTGCTGAGCCAGTTCTTTGGCCTTGTGGTCCTCGGCACTGGGGTGGCTGTTGGGGGTCAGGGTCAGGAGGGCGGAGCGCATGGAGCAGCCACACGCCTCGCAGCAGAAGTCCTGGGACCTGCCGGAGAACAGGCGCTACATGGTGAGGTCATCCCGCTGCAAGAGCACCTCTGGCTCTACACCTGAAACTCTTAGGATTTTGTTTTATTCCAGTTACACAAGAAGTTAACTAGGTTCTGATTACACTGCATAAGCTCCAACACCAGACACACAGTATTACAGCGATGTGCTTATAGGAATTCTATATTTCAACATTTGCCTTCCTCTCCTCCTGGGCCTGTTAACTTTTCTCTCGCCACCTCTGCAGCAGAGATGTGGGATAGGAGCCTCCAGCAAAACTAAATAGACGGGAGCAAGCAGAACTTTCGGAGGCTTTTTTAAATTAACTTCCTATGAAATCATTTCAAATTCTTGTTTCTGAGGGAGTGAAACGCAGAGCAAACGTTTGCCCTTGCACAAGTACCTATTGTCCAATAGAATTTGCCACATGGTGCAGTGCCAACTCAACTCTGCTCCAACCTGCAAGGTACTTCGCCAATGCCAATGCAAAGTACCCACTCAATGTATAACACTATAACAACTTTGCACATGTCATGTCATCTTCAACACACACAGTGGTGGATACCAAAGGGGGGAAACTAACTCCTCAACTAATTATAACCAATAGAAATATAACAGGCTACAATTTGCAGTGTACAGGTGCTTGGCTATTAAAAGATAGCAGGTTTCTTCAGAACGATGTCTCATACAGTGATGATGCAGTAGTGAAATCAGAGGTTTATATATATTTGAATACATAAAAAAAAGTATCAGGTGCCCTCTATAACTTGGGTTGGAAAATCAAAAAGAAGTGAATAGAGTCAAGTTGGTACCAAGCAGTGGAAAAGGACTGTAAGTTTCCTCTTCATTTGCTCACGTTTATGGTTATGTGAACCTGTCACCTGTCTGCCTCAGTATATAGGTATAAACTTAGCATTCGCCATTGTCAGAATAATAAACCCAAGCATCAATCATATGGGTTGTAGTTTTATCACCGATTTTGTTTTGTTCCCTTCTAAAAAGTTTGTTTACAACCTTACAACCTGTTGTTTCTTTCCGGGCAAAGACATTTTCAGTCAACACAGAACTGGAGGCAGTATCTGCGAAAAGGTGTTAACTTGATGCCGTGACGAACACACATAAAATTATTTTTTCTGTAAACTGACTTTTGACCATTTGTAACAGAAAAATAATGTGTGATCGTTTCTCAAGCTGCAGGAGAATACGTCAAGTGAAAAAACAGATCCATTTGAATATCTGGAACAAACCCAAGTCTTACTTTTTAACACTAAAATGAATTACTACTCCTCAGAACAGCCCCTCAGAGAGGTGATGATTACCCAAACATATCTTCACTGTGGCACTGTAAACATGAACGGACACACATACACAATTATTTTGGAGCAGTGAAGTGGGCATCCAGTCAACAGTGTGTTTGATACAGAGCCACAGTTTAGATTAATTGGCTGACAGCAGAGTTGTGTGCTGTGGTCGATGTGAACGAAGAAAGAACCCAGACAAAAGAACTCTGGCATTAAAATCCATTTAATTGTGTAATCACACAAAGCTAGTGGCTAGTGTTCATGTCATTGGCTGTGTGGTTGCACTGCTAGCACTGCTGAGGGGTTGAACGCACCTTTAGGCCTTCTTGTCTGCTCAGGAAGTGAGGTTCGGTGTGATGTTGCTGAGAGAAGGATCAACACAGCTGCTTAGTGCAGTGATGTGGAAAAATGCTAAAAACATGTATCAAATGAAAAAGGTTCGATGTGGATGTATCTTCTAAAAACGAATCATCCCTTGCAGCAGCTAACGGGGCTGATGGTAGAGCTATGAAGAGAACTGTGTAGCTCCTCAGGTTAAAGGAGGCGTGGACAGGCGTGGATACATCGCAGTATTAAAGTAACACTATGTAATTTTTCAATCTTAAAATAATGTTTTTTAAATTCACTTAAAAGTGGGAGAAAAACGGTTAATAGGATGAATCATGGCGCCACTGCAGCTTGAGCAGGGCCGGGCCGCCCGCAACTGCACTATGTAACTTTCCTGTTCGGGTAGGAACACAGCACCACCGTGGTCCTGGTACACTGCAGTTCAGTTAGGGATAGTTCAACATTTTGGCAAGTTGGCCCATTGCCATAATCCTTATAGTTTTAGGAGTAGGTTCGTTACCTTTAATTGTCGGTGCAAGCTATTTTTAGAACGGCGGAGCAGAGCCGCAAGCTGGTCAGAGCTATGCTACTGAGGCTCATGGGATTTCTTGGTTTCCCTTATCAAACTCATCAAATACACAATCCAACAACTCCAAAGCGCTCTCGTGGACAAGTTGTGACCTGCACATTCACCACGCTATGAGATAATACCAGAACGTTACGAGACAGAGATGTTTTGAACTATCCCTTTAAGCTCCAGAGACCAAACTCAAGTCTAGTCTCCGTGCTCTTCTCACCCACACACGAGCGCCCTGTGCTGGGCTGCATGGCCAACTGACCTCCCCTCCAGAGCTCCGGCGACACACAAAACCCTCTTTGCTCGGCTACAGCACCGTCAACAAATACACATAGGCTACCGCGCTTCTCTGGGTATACAGTGTTATGTATCTCTGTTGGTCATCAACAACAGCATACAGTCCTATTTACGACACAGGTGGCAGACAGTTGCCCTTCTCAACCAGAGTACATTGTGTTGCTTAAATGATCCAAACCAGTCTTTCTCCGGAGCAAAAATGGGAACTGGATTCTATTCAAGTGAAGTTGGGGTGTAAATGAGGGTGATGCTGGGCTTATTAGGCATCAGGCTTTTCCCGAAGGATCGCAAATGTTCTCTTACGCCCGCAGTCATCGTGCCACTGGACTATGACAGCTTTAAAACAGGCAGTTTGTGTCTCCTAAAGTGGGTGTCACGCAGAGGAGCGCCGTGGTTGTTTGATAGATGACTGTTAGAACCCTTTTAGGCACAAGCGCTGATCGTTTAGGGAGCACATCGCAGCACGGAGAGATGCCGGAACTGGCGATATGGTTTGTAAAATCTGAGAGGCATGCTGGGAGGACAGCAGCAAGTTTGACGATGTTGTGTCAATCACCAGTTCATGAATCATTAGGTTTTAAGGCCTCGGTATTCTGACACAGTTTGTTTGTTAATTTGAGTCGAATAAATTACTGTTTAATGAATCTGTGTGTGGACTCCTTTACTGATGCCTGCTCCGAGCCAGGTGGCGACAGTGGAGTGGAAATATTGATCTAACAATCACGTGAGCAAACGTCGAGGTGGTTACCACACCCGTCATGTTTTTGCCTAGTGTCCTTGTATGATTGCTCGAGTCGAGATTTCACTGATGTAGAGTAAAGGACAGTTCTTGTGGACATGCTGTGGAGGCAGTAGGATGCAGCCAGAAGGATGTTATGATAACAGGCTTTCCATCAGCCTTTCACAGACGCAATTCGGAGCAATTTTGCCCTTGGAGTCGGGCCATATCCGCTCATCCATTTCATTTACGCCACTCTAGGAATAGAGGCAAGCAAAAAGTGGGATCTTCTATGAAATGCGGTGCAACACATTCAAATGTATGCAAAACACATATGCACAACGGATACTCCTGGTAGATTTTGTGAGTGGGAAAAGTCTTGTTTATCTTGTGATCATCAAGTTGGATGAAAAACATATGCATTTGCAATGAGTTATAAGATCTTGTCTCACAGACTTTTCAGCTGCTGTGCTGTCGGCTGCCTGAAAAACCGTCCCTCTCTGCAGGCTGTATCCGTAGCAAATTCAGTACAGTGCCAGTTATGTTATGTTATGGACACCTGCTATGTAGAAGAGTGAAAACATGCAGAAACGCACATGAACACACTTGCAGAAAGCTAAATATATAGGACATAAGGACTCTCCAAACTGCTTGATCAAACACTTCCTACTTGACCCCAAATTGAACAGCTGCTTTGCGTTTGAAAAAAAAGAAGAGAAAAAAAAGCACTTGAATTGTGTTGTCAAATATTAATGCATGCTGTGACAGCTGTCCCCCTCTGGCTCACCACAAGCCAGTCACAGTAGTCTACGGCTACACAATTATTTACACAGCTTGAAGCAACAGGAAATGTTGGCACCCTGCTCCAAGGGTAGAAGAAAACGATTACTGTGCTAAAGTACTGTACCCGAAAAAAACATATTGTAACGTGACATCATTTAAACACTGACAGGTGGAGGTCACAGCATTTGGGATGTATGGGAAAAACATTTTGAGGATGGGGTGCACACAAACTATTACGTAATGTTATAGCAGTTCCTCATCTCCTTTTTCTATAAAATACATTCCATGTATTTTTGTAAGACTGAATATGACATACAGTATGCAACTAATATGTACAGTTCTGCCTTATAACAACAGTTAACTCTTTCAGAGAGCCCACATCAACCTACAATGTATAATAATAGGTCTCCTGACCATGTTTGCTCTGTGTTGTCAGAGAAAACCTTCACTCACCAAGCATGGAGTGACAACACAGTGACCTGTTCCTGATACGTCACGTTCACAAGAATGGGATGGATGTCTGTCACAGTGAGTGACTTTACTAGGGCTGACCCCATTATCATATTTTGATAATCGAAGCATCGACGGCCGGGGGGGTGCGCGATCGTAACGTCTGACGGTGGTGGTGGTTGCCGATGAGAACCGGTGTCAAAAAGGAAAAAAGGAAGAAAAAAAAAACAATCGATCACGGACTTCATGATCGATTACCGTGGCAACGAACGAAGCTTCGAAGCTTCGAAGCTTCGATTTTTTTTGGGTCAGCCCTAGACCTTACAGTACATTCTTCTGCAAGGCCACTTTTCCGAATGAAAAGCTAATAAACATCAACCTGAATAGAGTGCACTTTCTATCTGTATCTATTGTCCTGTGTTTACTTGAACCGTTTGCTCTGTCCATAACATGATCCTTTGGTGAAATCATGACTAAGTTGGATCACTATACTTTTGCACTATAAATTACCTTTTAAAAACAACATCACAACATGTGAGATGACAGCTGGTCTCCTGTTTATGATGCATTCACTCAGGCATCATGGATGACTCATGTTTTTCATATTTATTTCTGCGACGTCCCGGTCCTCCGCTGAGGCCCATGTGTTGGTCCTGCCGCATCTCAAGCATGCCAACTTCATTGCAGTTTACTTGTCACTCACAAACTTGACAAACTCTGAAGGCAGGAGCCTTGTCCTGAAGTGCCTTCACTGATTGACAGGTCTCATCACCAGCAGGAGCAGGGAGACAGGAGATCAGAATGAGAAAAATGTTCCCTGCAGGGAAATCACTTTGTTACAATGAACCGGCAGGAAAGAGGAACTAAAGAAGTAAAAACTGCTTAAACTTAGAAGCAGTAATAAAGAAAATACACAGCATTGAAGGGTAGAATGGGATGACATTAGCATATAACGGGTCCTGGGTCCTGTTTCCTGCAGTGCATTAATAGTGTTCCAGTAACAGAGTGGACGACTTCACATGTCGTTGACAGGTTTCCCTGGTGATGTGGTATGGACGCTTCAATGTCTTGGCTGCAGAAATGTGAACAGGGTGGCACTAAACATGGTAGCAGTGGGATCTGTAGTTTCTCTCTCTTTATATATACACAGTATCTCATAAAAATGAGTACATGCCTCACATTTCAGCAACCATTTCATTATACCTTCTCAAGGGACAACACTATAGAAATGAAACTCGGATGTAACTTACAGTCGGTGCACAGCTTGTATAGCAGTATAGATTTACTATCCACTGAAAATAACTCAACACACAGCCATTATTGTCTAAATAGGTGGCAACACAAGTGAGTATACCTCACAGTGAACATACACACTGACTGCAGAGAGCAAGGACTCAACTTCTTTGGTTGGCCCTGGCAACTCTTAGGAAACTGTATGACCTAGGTTTAGTGCTGTAGCTCAGTTTCAGGGGGTTATCAATCTTCCTCTACCCTAGGCCATCTTCATGGAGAGCAGAGTTCTTTGCCATGAGGTTACATCCATGTTGAACATCCAGTGGCCAGTATGAGAGAATTGTACCCAAGGTACTAAATTTAGCAGCTCTAATCCATGGTAGACACATTTGTATGGTCCAGTCAAGCAGGCAAAAACATGGACCGGTGGATTTGCATGTTTGAACATGTACAGGTATCACTAGGGGTGTACTCACTTGTGTTGCCAGCTATTTAGACAAAAATGGCTGTGTTGACTGTTGCGTAGTTTTCGGTGGATAGCAAATCTATGCTGCTAAACAAGCTGTACACTGACTACTCCAAAGTATATCCAAATGTCATTTCTATAGTATTTTCCCATGAGAAGATGTAATAAAATAGTTGCTGAGATGTGAAAGGTGTACTCACTTTTGTGGGATACTGTGTGTGTATACTGTACAAACACATGTGTATGTGTAACCATGTCCCTTGTTGTATGACAATTCAAGAGGGAGGGGCATCCTTTCGGAGTACCTAGTACTGCAGACTGAAGGCCGAACCAAAGCCTTTCACTCTAAGTCACTGTGCCCGTTTTAACCTTTGAATCACAAAATACCATCCTGCACCTAGTAGCCTTGACAACACATCACTTCTTTTTCCACAGAAGCTCTCAACAGTTGTACAGTAAGCTGCTCATTACCAGCTGCATCCAGCTCTCTTCCCTTGTTGCCTCGTCTCTTCATCTGTGTGTGTGGATGTCTGATGTTCTGGTTGCCATGCTGGGGTGGACTTAAACATGATCAGCATGCCCCAAGTGTAAATAATGTGACTGTGGAGTTGATACACAATGGTAGCGTAGCTGATAGCGTTCAAAACGAAGGAGTAATTATACGGTGAACTCTCTCTACTAAACCTGATTGTAGAGAGGGCACAGCTTAAAGAGGAACTATGCAAGTCTGGTCGCTTTTCCACTGTTTTGCTAACCCTCCTCTCGGCCATGTGCATTTGTTTTTAACGAAGCCGGTGAGAAATCAATCCATGGAGTGGTAGATAACGTTATATAACATATACAATGTTACGACGTGTATATTTGTGCAGTCTTAACTGTCATAAACAAAAATAGATACGAAGCCCTTTGTGTCGCGGTGTGCAGAGACAGAGCTGGGACACCGGGGCAACGGCTAAGTACTACACTGATGTTGCAAAGTTGATTTCAGCCATGAGACACCAGGTGGAAGGCACAGAGCCTCCAATCCCACTCGTAGAAAGTTACAAATCATGTATTTAACTATCACAATTACTCTGGAGCTTTAATTATAGTAGAAATGTAGCATAGCCGCAGGAAAAATCCATCCTGCTTAGTTCCTCTTTAAATAAGTCACTGGGAAAAACTACAAGTATGACCAAAGGAAAAACTTAAAAAGTTAGTAAAGTAAGAAAACAAACTGAAGCAAAGCAACAGGCCCCCGTGCGACATCAGTACGTGCACGCGCACAAAAAGAAGATGAGAAATCCAATGAGAAGTCCTGCCTTAGGATTGAAAAAAAAAGGGTTTCCATCAGGGAGATAAGCAGCCACGTATTTATAGCAAAGTGCGTCTTAGTGTCTATCTCATCTCCATGTGCTAATGAAACAGCCGGCTGATCAGGACCCCGTCTCCTCTTCTAATAGAGGAGCGACTTTAGTTGGATTCTATCCCTCTCTGGCTTTGTACCATTTTCTCCGGAGGGGAGATGGACTGCGAAACAAAGAGCAATGTGCCCACTCATGCTCCCTCCAGGGACCGGATATTTTGGCGATAATTAATTTGTCATCTTGCAAGACCAGGACCGGCTTGGGCGGCCCTCCTTTCCCTTTGTCATTAGGCAGTTATTAGCAGGAGCCATGTCCACCGGGGGCTCAGGTGCTGATTACATTTGAGTTCTGCTGTATTGGTGCCACTGAACCAGCATCATGCGTCTGACACCGGCGCTGATATCATCACCTACCTGTGTGTTTGTCAATCCCACTGGCAAGATCATATCGTCCTATGATACACACACTGCTCCACATCGCTCCACACATTTCTCTCATTATCATTCTCTATCCATAACACTGTATACACAACACATGCTCTCCAGAGGGTAAACATTGGAAAGATTTTCATCCACCAAATCTTACTTTTTGGCAAGGGCCCTCCTCTCCTCCGGGGTATAATCAAGAGATCCTATCGCTCCTTCTCCTTTCGTTGGCATGAATCCGATGATGGCTATTAGCGCAGTTCGGACTGGAAGAGACAAGAAAGGAAATTAAAGAAAAACACAGCATGTTAAATACTGCTTGTTAAAACAGAAGAAAGTCATATTACATGACAGGTTGCACATGTCGTCATGTTCAGAACCCTGGTTACGTAAGTGGGAATGATGCTTTGTTTTGGGAGCGTAAGCCCGGATTTACCCCAGCGTCTGTGAGGACATCTACCATGAGTCTGTACTCACATATTCTCCAGCTGGCAGGAGACACGTTTTACAATATGGTCAGGGTCAGGGGTTTGTTTGTGTCTATGTTATGACTGGCTGTGTTTCATCTGTGCTCTGGTTGATCCAATATACTGAATGAAGCATCTGGAAGCCCTTTATATCTGTCTTTGACAGATAAGCCTACTTTGAAGGTTTTTCTACGTTGCGAGTTTATCTTAATAACTAGCAAACACTCACACTGACATTACAAGCATAGTAGCATTTTAGGTTTGAATGTTAAAGGGCCGTTCTGGTGGTACTGCTGTGCTGTGCATCAGTCCTTTTACAACCTGGCACCAAAACTATCACATTTTTCCTGCCTTCCGGGGGACCATTCATTTCAGTTCACTTCATCAACTCACACAGACTTACTGAACAAATCTAATGCCTCATAATAAGGTAAACACCCACATTGATTTTTATCTAACACTCTTAATTAAAGAGTTTTGAATGTGCTCTTGCCCCCCTCTGATGAAAATCAAGTATTTAATCTTGTTAAAGGGATAGTTCACCCAAAATTCAAATTTCAGACATGAGAAATTGTTCCGAAAAAAAATTAAGTCTATATTTTAAGCTTGTTTGTAGCGGAAGCTCCCAGTGTCTCAGTTCACTGCTCTTCCTGTGTCAGGAACAATTTCTCATGTCGGGGCTTCAATACAAGAGGGACATTACAGACGAGCAGCATGGAGGTATTTGGATGTTTTTTGGTGTGTCTTTTTGGACGAAGAAAAGTGGTATCCATTCACAACCATTATATGGACAAATACTGCTGCGCGGACCCCCCCGTAACTCAGAGAAGGCACGGAGGACTTCTGACAGCTCTTAGTCGACATGAGGGTGAGTAGATAATGAGTGAAATTTGAATTTTGGGTGAACTATCCCTTTAATATGTCCATATCATGTTTTTATGACACACAGCACAACAAACCATAGCTATAAAGTACAACTATATGACAAGCACAAATATTGATCTCACTGATGAAGTAAGAGCAGAAGAGCTTCCAGACTAGTTCTCCTAATGTATTTTGGGAAAATCATGTTGAATAAAATATGAATCATAGCAGAGTATTATGCAGTTTAACACATATCTAGAGAGGAACCTTTGCACCTTTTGAATGTTGTAGGATGTTTCATTCGGCTGCATAACGCACCAGTCTTCTATGTTAACACCAGCTGGTTGATCAGACCTTGAAATTCTGCATATTACTTAGCAAACAAACAGCAGTTAGCGAAGAGGTAACTCTGCAAGTAGTGACACTTTGGAAAGAAAAGGTCAGGCAGCGAATATGCTGATGAGAAGACAGTTAGACTCTCACTGTTGTACCACATCAGTTTGGGCCAGAGTAAACTGAGGACAGGACTGTGCCGAGGTAAGCACAGAGAGAGAGAGAGAGGTCTAGAAGAGGAGACAGACACTGCTGCTACATCACCGGATCAACTAGAACACTGGATTCTCAAACAAACAGATGGCAAGAGATAGGCCTATGTGTTGCAGCACAATGTTTTAGCTGTAATGAATGGTACATTGTGGAACCACTGTTGGAGGAGTAAGGCAGTGATCCTGTGGCTGTGTGACCCTGATTTAAGCTTTCACCTGTTTCCTGGTGTGTTGGACAAGTTGTTTTTTTTCATAGAGAGACAGAAATTAGATGAAGGGTACCCCTGTCTGATGTTGAAGTTAGTTTACTTTCACCATAATAAACCTCTGGCAAATAGTTATGTAGCCTGAGTGAGATAAATAAAATAAAATAAAAAATATTATGCTGCTTTCTGTTTCACAACTAAATTAATTTCATACACCCTACAAAAAACATCCCTCAATCCGCTCCTGGACTATATTTTTGGCAGAAACACACAGAAACACATCTCGAGCAGTTCGCTGGTTCAAAGACTTTCTATTTATAGTCAGAAGAGAGACTGTGCGCTGTTTGTCTGCTATCCCTCCCTCAGATATCTTTAACTTCTATCATGTATAACTACACAGTCACCACATAAATCAGGGTCATGATTTTCTGCCATTATCAAGCAGCGTCGTACTAAAGCTCGGATGTAATTTACAGTCCAGCCTTTGCATTGCAACAGACTTGACATTTATATGTGCCTGTTGTTAATGATCTATAAATTCCCTCCTTTATAATATAGATCTGTTGTACATGAGCAGCTTTTGGAATAAAAACTTTTAAGATTATATTGTGTCATAATTGTTACTGCAATAGGCACTACGTTACAAAAACAGAAAATGAACTTAGTCTCAGTAGCAACAAGAACTGACACTGAAACAATAGAAACCTTCAATGTTTGATACACACACAAGCACTCTTTCACCTCATGGCGTGATCTCTACTGTGACTCTTTAACAAGTTTGTCTTTTTGTGGCCTCTCCACACAAGCCTTGGATTGTTTTGTTTATAATAAAGACTAAATGATTATGATTATGATTATTGCGACCACATAGTGTGTGATACATTCTACTATATGTTAAGATTGTATTGTGAATGCTGGACTGCAATGAGGCAGAACCTGTGCTGGTCGGCAAACAAGTACGAATGAATTTATAGGAACCACAGACGTCACTGTTTGCGTTTTCTTGCTAAATATGCAGTAAAGCGGACTAAGTTGTGTGTGCTACTTGGCTAAATGTTTTGGTCAGGAATGTGGTTGTCTTCATGAAGCAAAGTCTCCTCAATCAGAGCTACTCATAGGAAGGCTGGGAAAGGAGTGAGTTTGTTTTGTTTAGGCAAAGGTGAAGGCAATTGTGAAGGAATTGTTCACATTTGTCATTCTACAACACATTACAAGTGTCATTGAATGCTGTGTTATTTTGAACACCAACCTGAATGTGTTGCTGATTAAAATTATTTTGTGAGTTATTAGATGAACTGAGTTGATGAGACTGACAGTGGACACCAGCACTATATACACACCTTGTCAAATTATGTTAAGTGCTTTGAGATGAAAATTCATAACATAAAGTGGAGTACACTGTGATTTAAATTAAGTAACTGGGAAGTAATAGTGGAGAGTTAAACAAAGCAGCAGCACATCATGCTTTAAGAGCAGCAGAGTGTTTGTTACAATAAATCTCTTCAGTGGCAACTTTCAAACTGTTGAATTTTCTTGAAAGAGTTCAGACCCTTTCATTTGTTACGATTTCCCTCATTAGTCAGTGCTCTGTGCCTCAAAGTGAAAACATTATTTTAAAAGTTTTAAAACTTTTAGTTTTTGGTAATAAAAAAATGACACAAGTATTTAGACGCTTGAAATTAAGCTCAGGACAGGTTACTCCCAATTTCTCTTGATCATCTTCGATATGATTCTACACCTGGGCTGGAGTCCATCTGTGGTAAATTCAGTCGATTGGATGTGTTTTGGAAAAGGTGCAGACCTGTCTATAAAAGGTCTCACAGCTGAAAATGCAGATCAGAGGCAAAGATGGCAGATGGACTTACTTTACTAGAGTTAACAACCACTGCAAGTCACATTCACTCACAATCAGCTCACTCTTTATCACACCTGGACGGTACATCCGGGGCAATAAGGGGCTCAGTAACTTGCCCAGGGACACTCTGACCTGCAGACTAGAGGAGATGGGAGTCAACGTTTAGTGGGCTGAGCCATTCTGTCTCTTGAGCCACCACCCAAGTCATGAGGTGGAGGGAAGTGCCTGCTGTGTCTGAATATATTGTTTTCAGTTTGTCCTTATGGAATACTGAGTGTACACTGATGAGGGGGAAACATTGTATATTTTAGCATAAGACTGGTCTGGAACATGAAAAAATATAAACAAAATTGAAGCTGAACTATCCATAATGATTGTGTTCACTACTTTTTGGCAGCCTATGTAAATGTAAATCAAAATTGTAACGCAAAAGAATTGTAGACTACACATTAAGGTACTGTCGGTCTTATTTCCAGACACAACAGTATTAACTACAAACAGACCAAGAAAACAACTTGAGGAAAAATGTATAAACATATTCATAAGTATATTTATATATGTATCTAAATAAATAGAAATATGTAAAGTGTGAAGTTCTAAATCTTCTCCAAAGAGGCATCAGAGGGAATGTTTGAATTACTTGGATACACTTAGTTAAATATGTAGGCGTATCATATGAACTAAAGCAGCAGCCAACGGTAATGAGCAAAACCAGGGCATCACTACTGCTGGCCTGCCTGTAACGCTCAAAACCCGGTGTAATTATAGAGCCGGGCCTCCTGCAGTCATTCCAAGCAGGATGAGACGCAACTTGTTCACAACATTTTAAGAACACAGCAGGGAAAGAGAAAGGCATGGGCAACCATGTGACATGCAGCACGTTGGAAAATGAAAAAAAAAAAAAAAAAAGGATTGGAGAAACCTTCATCTTTGATTTAATTGTGTTATTAGTTTAGACCTTTTTTTTTGGTTGTGAGAGGAACCAGTAGAGAGAAGTGCTTTGAGGAAGATGCACCGTGCCACACTGAGTTCCCACTGATTAGAGCCTCATGCTGAGAAGGAACATGAAAGCAGAACTCAGCAAAAAAAGAAAAGACGGACCGCCAGAAGAGAACTAAAATGAGTTCTTGGTAGAAACAGATTATCAACTTGGACTTGGAACATGTCCCTCTGACTAAAAACAGCCTTGCCATTAGGTAGATATTCAATAATTTTCCAGTTAAAGAAGGATTTAAAGGAGCTATTTATAAGTTTTGCGAATGCTACGTAGCCAAAGTGAGGATTAACACCAGTCTAGAGGAAACATTCAGCATTAAACTATTTGTTTGTTTACCATTGACAGGTCATCAGTTTGTAAAACATCAAATATGTCACCAGCTGACTGCCATCCTGACCTCGATTCACCATCTGAGGAGATGGTGAATCAACAAGTGACCCTCCCACCCATCAGACTTCCCACACATTTCCTCTGATTTCAGTACAGTCCTGAAAGTTGGTTTCTCATCATTAGCATAAAAAGAACACATTATTTGGGAACACAGTCCTCAGGCTCTGTAGTGATACCTGGTCCAATGTGGGTGTCAAATTGTCAAGTAAAGACTTTGTTTATTTAATACAGCCTTAACTTCTCTTGGTTTATAAATATGTCCTAGTCAGAGGCCGACCTGTTTACTGACAGACTCCTGTTTTAATTTTCTGTTGATACTATCAGTAGAAACCCACCATTTTCTCTGTTTGCTTGTTGTCCCTGTTTTAATAACTGCAGTACAGTTCCAACTCCTGTTTCTCTGATTGCTGATATACTTCTATCAATGAAACTCAGCACTTACAGACAATATAGGCCTACTAATAACTCTAAGGTGGGGGGGTTCTTTTGCTTAAAAATAACATTCAACATTCAATTTTGGCCCCTGCTCTTGGGTGCAACTGCCCACGCCCCTATCCATGCTGTTCACATGGAACCCTTCTCCATTTTGGTCTTCAAAGTTCTCGTTTGAATATTTGTTTCTACCACTAACATGGTTGTGTATACACACTTAGCAGCGAAGAAAAGGAAATACAGCCTGAGTGAGACGCTGGAGTGTCGGGACCATACTCTGTGTCACAGTCTCACATGAATAGAAGCCCATAGGTGATGATTAAGCAGGATTTCTTATAAGTCAATATTTTATTTTTTAGGAAAATCCTATAGACTCTACCTTTAACTGTATGTAAAAGTGGAGAAAAAAGGGAAATAAATACATTTGTGTTTAAAAAAAAACAACAACACAAAAAACAACCCAGGCAGCAGACTGGTAAGTGTGATGTGAGTTGTATAGTTGTGTAGTTGTAGCGATAAAAGTGTTGCAGAGATGTACATCATGCTGTATTTACCAAGTGAGTCTTGCTGACCGACCTACACTGGCCCCCATGGACACCTGAGTCTCAGTCACTAATGTTTGCCTTCAGAGTGACCTCTGTGTCTGCTCTCATACAGCCTTATGCTTCTTCACAGCCACCGTGTTCCTCTGAGGAGCGCTGTCTGGCATCAGTCTCTCAGTACAGACTGTTCTGGTCTGTGGTTCCCTGACGGTGGGACAAGCTACTAAAACAGAGCAGAAGTATTCCTCTCTATCTTCCACAGTCTCTGGAGGAAGTTTCTCTTCTGAGAGCGCTTCCTCTCATGTCCAACCAGCTGTTACTTGGTATGTACCATTGCACTTCATTACTTGATCTGCACATCAAACACATGTAGAAATTAGTGCTGACAACAAGGTCTCTAAGTGCACCGAAGCCTCAGTGATCTTCCCGACTTGTTTCTGGATTTGGATTTGCTTTTGGGTAAATGTAAATGAGTGATTTAAGTACAAAAAAATCACTCCTAATCAGTGTCTTCTACCTTGGGATAGCAATTGAGAAACCACCTCCAAACTGAGTTTAACTGATCAATTACAGGGCTCCACCTCCACCTCCACCTCCCCCTCCAATCAATGATCATTGTTTACAACTGAAGGATGAAGAGGAACTATCCTTCTTCTTCCACCCAGAGGGAAAAGCCCATTACGGTGAACTGTGGGAATAGCAACAAGGTAACAGCAAACATCTTATCCCCTCCTTAAATTTGATTTCAGCAGGTTAACAACAACATGAAGTTCATCTGCATCTCTCTGTCTGTCTGTGTGTTGTTTGCTTTGTAGCCTCTTCCAAAGCCATTTTGTGCCTGTGCCAGATAAAAATTAGAGTGAAATATAACTATTTGTTATGCTTGATAGGTATAAATTGGCACTTTGGAGAACAACCACATTGCAGGTGAACGCACGTGCATTTGTGTTTTTCAGAAGCAGCAGCATCTGTGGAGAACAGTCCAAATAACATATGGTGCAGACACGACAATGGTTATATAGTCTCCCAGCCAAGGTGCAGTTACTCCACCCACACGCACCAATGCAAGGTGGATTGACATTGATGACTGATTCAATTCTGGACAATATGAAGTATTCATCTGAGCCACAGAAAAAAAAAAAAAAATATGTAGAGTATTACAAAAAAACAAACAAAAAAATAGCAGCTGTATATGTACTGACAAATGAAAAGCTGTAAATGAAAGTACATCTGCAGAAGTCATCAATGTGTTTTATCCAAATGTTTGCTGGAATTTTATGTGACTCTTCAAACTCCACCAAAACACAGACCTATAACTGTATAAAAAAACTAAGTTGAGCTCGAGGGACTGTGGAGAAACTTGAGGATTGTCACAGAGGATACTTACTGCTCCAAGAGGGCTGCCAGGTCTCTGGATGGTGGCCAGAGATGCTCAGGCAAATCTTCTTCCCAACTTCGAACCTCCCATTTGGCTAGAAAGGAACGGCAATAAAGAAGAGGGTGGAGATGACTATGTGGTTGGAGAGAAAAATGAATAAAACATACATTCTCACAAGTTATGACAGACTGACAAGTAAGTTTGAAAGAGTCTGAGAGTAAAGAATGAGGAAATTCAGGCTGCTATTCTCCAAAAGTTTCCAAATGACAAATGCAAACACAAAAAAAATGTTTAACAAGTAGCTGGACACAATGAAATAGTGTCTATCAAACATTTCAAGAGAACTCTAGCTTTTTATCAGGGCGCCATTAGTGCAGGTGTCACACAGCTGTCTGAATATAATAAGTCAATCACATATTCTCACAAAAGCAGTGCAGTTCCCTCTGACAGTGCGGTGACAGCCCGGGCTTTATTCTGACAACTGCCTCTACCTACAGTATGATGCAACTAGAAATGGCTGAGGGTTAAATGACACGCTGTCCATTTTTCACCCTTTGATCATCTGATCTCATGTCTCCCCGTTCCCGCTTCAGCAGGAGTATAATGGCATGCAAGTGAGACGTGGCCTTCGTCCGCTTCTTACTGTGAGGAGGATGATGCTGGGGGGCTTCATGGGGTACTCCGGGGGGAGCACGATCCTGCCGTGGTAAACCCCGCCATCGAAATCCGAGTCTGGGGGCCCGCGTACGGAGAAGTGCCACTCAAAGAGGTTGTCCTGCGGAGAGGAGCGGAGGGGAAAGTGTCACACCGAGCACACGCTACAGACATGACAACGCTAAGACCCCTCATCTCTGGTCTGACAGTGACAACACTGACGCCGATTTCAGCTGTGAACAGATGCTGTTGGTTGTGATAGTTCTGAGCAACTGCAGGCACAAGATTTATATGAATGTAAAAATGGGTGCTGGGGTTTTACTATACAGTAGATGTTATAGGTATAATATTCTGCACCTCTCATGCATGTATAATTTGATGGAGAATATATTGAACGCAATTCAATAGAATGCAGCCCTATTAAAAATATATGAACAAAAGTAAGTATGAAATATTGTGTGTGTGAAAATGGGGTTGTGGCAATTACTGCTGTGTTTGTTGAATGATGTTTCGTTTTCATGTTTATTTGCATTATATGTGAGGAGCCCATTGTAAATGTTTAGGGAATAAACTTTTATTTTGTAGTGTCACCATGTCCCCACGCCTAATTATGTTGATGAGTATTTTTGTTTTGTTTTTCAGTTATCTTTAGTGACTATAACTAGGGCTGATCCAAAAAAATCGCAGCTTCGTTCATTCCCATGGTAATCGATCATGAAATCCATGATCGATTGTTTTTTTTTTCTTCCTATTTTCCTTTTTGACACCGGTTCTCATTGGCAATTGTTACATTAAAAAGAGTAGGCTACTTGGCATCCTGGAAACCTGCCTGATTTTGGAGATATGCAGTGTTTGTTTGCCATTACTTTCATTATTTCCACCCCCTCCGGTCAGACGTTACGATCGCCGCCGCCGATCGTGCACCCCTCCTGGCCGTCAAAGCTTCGATTTTGATCGATTTTATGTCCGCGAAGCTTTGATTATCAAAGTATGACAATCGGGTCAGCCCTAACTATAACTGATAACAATGACAAGACTAAAGACAGTTTTAGAAACTGATTTTTTTTTTGCATTCACTGTAGATGCTCGCTGTCTTTTTGTTGTGTTGCAGTACAAATAGTGACAGGTACTGCTGTGCTGTTGTGTGCTGTGTTGTGGTGGACTTACTTCCAGTGGTTGGGCGTGGTAGTGTTCTGTGGGGTCCCTCAGTTCGGCAGCCTCTTTCATTAGCCTCTTTACCGCTGGTTATTCAAGAGAAACACAAACACAAAAACGCTGAGGTTAGTGCCTGCAGGCCAAAACTGTTGACATCTTCTTTATGATCATTACTGATTTCATCACTGTTCTTAAACGGGAGCCTCTCTGGCAGAACTCAGTCTGATAGGAGAGCCACTGTTTTTCACTGCAAACACCAATCACTGTGTGTGATTAGGAAACTCTGCTCCCAGCCATTTCGCCTGAAACCAGAAACATTGGTTGCATATTAAACACAAAAAGGTTGGCTCCGTGGAGGACAAACAAACAATTATCTGCGCTCCTTTTAACTTCCTCTGCTCATCTTGCACGGCTCGTAGCTTTCCTTTTTTTTACTCTGACCACCTAGAGTTCATCTGCTATTCCCCTCTGTGCCGTCTCCTTCTTGATTTTCGGCTGCTTCATGCTCCGACTGCTCATTTTTTCCGCAACATCCCAGGCAGCCTTGTTTCTCTCTATCTGGCATATGACTGTGTTTCACTCGGAATCGATCCAGTTTCATTGTTCGTGCCCTGCTTTGACAAGTGAGAGACCCCGCTACAGCTGGATTGATGCTACTATATGAGTGAGCAGCAGTGCCAGATTGGCTTCCTGCTGTTAACTTAAGTAGCAACATTAACATATTTAATAAAAGTCC
The DNA here is from genome assembly GCF_045865225.1 of Trachurus japonicus. Lineage (NCBI taxonomy): Eukaryota > Metazoa > Chordata > Actinopteri > Carangiformes > Carangidae > Trachurus > Trachurus japonicus. The sequence continues at coordinate 20,192,789 of NC_140930.1, forward strand.
AGGTGTACATTAATACGAATACGAAAACTTTATTATCCACAGAGTGGAAATTCCTCTTTGGTTTCACCACCATAGACATGTCTCACAACATCAGAACACATAATAACACAATAAAAAACATTTCAAGGGTAGAAAAATATATAAAAATAGCCTATGGCAGTAACTGTACTTCACACATCACACATTCAAGTACATAATTTCATAATTTCAGGTCATAATAAGGTGCACATAGTGCAGTGAAATTTATATGAATGGCCACAAAATCTGGCTCCAACACAGTCAGACAGGATTCTGTGCCATGCCTCCGCCTTGTGTGTGAATACTTTAGAAAGTACATGGAGTGGCTTCCTTGTCATTGTCATTGCTAGAGTTACTTTCTCCAGCAGTCCATCAGCATATCTAGTGAGTGAAACCCAAATGTCTGAATACATTTCCAACTGCAGCAGCTCCACAGACCAAGACCTCTGATATCCCAATTCAGAGAGCTGTGAATGTGCTGTTCTCCTGGATAACAGGATGCTAACACAGATGGACAGATGAGAGGGGTATGCAGAGGGACAGGGCTGCATGCACTGGTTGTGCACAGAGTCTGCTATAAATGTGACTGTCACGGTCAGTCAGACAAGTCAGAGTTAAAGTTTCTGACAACAATGTGTGCGCCAAAAAAAACTTGGGCTCAGTAGTACCACCTTTTGGAGCTGCTGCTTCTTCACAACTATTCAATTATACACTTTTCTCCCACTAAGCCATTGGTATGAGGTCTGGTACAATGAATGATTAAATCATGAGGTTTTAACACCTGACGGGTCTACGCAGACGGCCACCCACCCACAGCCCAGCTCTGCTCCAGGTTAAAAGGGATGGTTCAACATTTGGCAAATTCGCCTATTGCCATAATACCTATAGCCATAAGGGTAGGTTCATTACCTTTAATTGTCCGTGCATGTTGTTTTGAGATCCGCGGGGCAGAGACGCGAGCTGCTCAGCGAACACAATGGAGGTGAATGGTACAGGTCCCCTGTCCCTCATCAAACTCATCAAATACACAATCCAACAACTCCAAAACGCTCTGGTGGACTCTGTGACCTGCACATTCACCACGCTATGAAATAATCATGTATAATTATGTAACATTATGACATACGAAGCAAATACTCAGAACGACTTGCGCTTTTGAAATCACTCCGCCCAGCAGCCATGTCTGAAATGTAGAGCGTTGTGGAGTTGTTGGATTGTGTATTTGATGAGTTTGATGAGGGACAGGGGACCTGTACCGTTCACCTCCATTGTGTTCGCTGAGCAGCTTATGTCTCTGCCCCGCTGATCTCAAAACAACATGCACTGATAATTAAAGGAAATGAACCTACTCCTATACTATAAGGATTATGGCACTGGGCAAATTTGCCAATATGTTGAACTATCCCTTTAAAAAGAGGACCATCACCAAGTGCTCTCTCATGGGGTAGTGTCTGCTGTATGGTAATGTAAAAAAGGACCTTCTAGACCTGCTCTATATCAAATGTGCTTTAAGATGACTGCTGCCACAATGAAGTATAAATTATGAATAAACTTGAATTGAGAGGTAGACCTTCTAGTACAACACTGTGGATAGATATTTCACCATATTTCAGAAAGATATCTTAATCCTGCTTTCTGATCTGTTCATTTACTTTGCGGTTGATGAGAACTCAACACCTCCTCTGTGTTTCTCTTTGATAAACTCCGTATAATGTACATTTCCACTAATTCCATCAACACAACATCAGATTCATCTCATACTCAATATGTGGCTGCTTATGTTCTCATTTCCCGGACTAGTTAATTATGGTCTATTCATTTTGGGGTTGTTTTTTTCATTTTCTGTCACAATAAAAGCTTTTCAGCAGCTCAAAAACAGCTCTCGTTTCCTGGTATGCTTTCACTGTGACAGACTGAACTACAAAATGGTCTTCCTCATATTATGGTGATGAGCACTCACTGTAAGTTAAATTTTGTATGTGTTGATAATAGCAGTGGGGGGAAAAAATCGATGCAGCATATGATATTTTATTGATATACGGACGCCCATGAACAGACTAAGATGTTTATCTTATTAGAAAAACAGATGTTAACAAAGTTTTCATACATAATTTGCAGTTGAAAAAAGCTAATAAATTGCAATCACAGCATATCACACTATTTTTTATATTGCAATAATATCACATCGAGACACAGGTATGGTGATAATATCGTATAGCAGGGCCTCTGGTGATTCCCACCCCTAGTTGATAAAGAAGATAATAACTCTCAACCTGTATATTGTAAAAGGGATAGGATGAGTATACTGCCTTATCGTTGCAATGCAATGTGCAAATGTCTAGACACTCTCTGTGTCAAGTGGAGAGATTGCTTATCAGTTGCTTATTAAAGATGAGCAGATGATTAGCAGATGTAATGATTCTGTTGCGTGCTACGAACACAGCTTGACTCTTAACTCAGGCTCAAGGCAGAAAGAAAGTAAACATGTTTTTGTTGTTGTTGTCTTTTTGCTGCGTTTAGCGGGTCAATAACGGCCCATGGCGGCGTTTTTTTTCTTCGCTTCGTGTGTAGGCGCAACATGATCTCGGAATGAGGCGCCGCACGAACATCTGCCTACATTAACCCTTGTGCTGTGTGCTGCTGACCTAGCCTGAAACACACTCAGACCTTGTGTGTTAATCTAAATAACCTCAGCGCTCTAGGACCGATAGTTACACAAGTCCAACTGACAATGATGGTGATGATGAGTGTTGGGAGGGTTACAGCTAGTCCCATCTGGGTTCATTGTCTTTTGTGTGTCCCCCTGCAAACACTTCCATTGTATTGTGAATTTGCAGTCAAATTAATGACAATGTTTTCTGAATCTGTAGTGCCTCTGTGTATTTCCATGTATTTTTTTTATTTATTTATAAGTTTCAGTGCGTTGAGCTCTCAGGGCCACCTTGTAGCAGAGCTCCAGCTATCAGCTACCAGCACGCTGCGAGAGGAAACAGGATGGGGCTGGAAATTGTTAAGTAATTGTGAAAAGGGAAAGCAGAACTAAGAGCTATTCATGGAGGTAAAATTGATTTGGAAGCCAATCGAGCGTAGACTGCAAGGATGTTTGGAGATTGTGAAATGAGCGCAGAAGAAGACGACAAGAGGGCAAATAGCGATGGAGGAAACCCCGGCAGAGCAGAGAGGATGTGCAGGCTGCGGGGGGCTGAAGCGAGGCAGCGGAGCAGAGAAATGGCCCGACACCACGCGGCTTTCAGGGCACGTGTTCCACCATCGTACTCCACCCGAGGACAGACGCTCACTCGCTGCAGTGAACGTATCAGAGTGAGCCCACACTGGACACATACAGAGGTGGAGGGAGGGGAGGGGGGGGCATCTGCATACATTTTCAGTTAGACATGTCACTACTTGTTTTCACAATTAATCGTGGTATTAAACGCCAAACGCCAAAATGCTCAGATACTCCATTTAACTAATGTAACATTGAATTGGTAGGAATTTAAATGTTAGCATGCCACTTTATATTTTTATATATTATTTAAAAAAACAAAAACAAAAAACCATTAAAATAAACGTAAACATTTGATATAGATGACAATTTATGACCTGAATATTTCAAACACTTCCCATGGGGGATTCCAAATTGTTTAATAGATCCTTGAAATATTTTATGTAATGAGTGATCATTTTTTGACTATATTTGATTTTACACATTCATACTGTTATGAAATTAATTAATGCATAATAATCGTGATAATCGTAACACCGTGATTATTTCTCTAATTTATGAAAAATGTATAATCGTGACATTCCTATTTTCAGTACATGGGGTCATAGAGTACTTACAATTTCACTCAAGCTTAAAGACATTAGGACAGAGAGGGCAGATGAGAAAGCGATCCCGTGGAAGTATATTCAGCCTCTGTGCATCAGCGCACTTAACCCAAAACTGATCAAAATACACCTCATGTTCTGGCGCTTCTGCATTGCAAAAATCGTTCAGACAACTCCCTGTACCCCAGGGTAATAAACTCAGCGGCAGGATTGCTTCCTTCTATCTTAAATGCAAAACTGTATCCACATTTTCCAGTAAATATACACAGAGAATGACAGCTCCAAAACAGTGGAGACCTGAGCTTAGCAGAATCATCTGTAGGGGGGGGTGTCTCTGCTGTGGGTGTGATGGCCTGTGCTTTTCATGTTGTGGGTTTGATTCCACCTTCCGGTATCATTTTGGCTTTCGCTACACATATGCATGCATAATTCCACTTTCATTAACGCCAAGCTGTTGAGGTTCCTGGAAGTGCACAGCTTCAACGGCAAGCCCCAAATTATGACAAATGCGGCGCAGCACATGAAGCCAATAAATTCAATGACAGACAGGAAGTTTAAGTACGCGGTGAATCAGCCGTGCACCGAACTGTGCAGAAACGAACATGAGGCGGCGGTGTGAGCTCCATCCGTCAAGAGCCGCAGCGTAGAAGTTCAAATTCACCAAACGGCGAGGCAGCTGCAGGCCGGGCGGCCCGCTGCTGGCTCGCAACCTGCAGCTACCGGCTGAAGATGAATAGGGCCAGCAGAGGACGTTTAACTTTCATCAAATGGAACTGACACATTAAATAAACACATAACTTTGCAGGTCTTATATGTCATGGGCAACTTGCTACAAATACCAAAGGTTATGCGCGTTAAGTAGAGAAGCTTAGAATACAATTGTAAGTGAGAGGTTCTCCTGAAAGTGAGATAACAGCAGATGAATCACCTTTGTGTTGACAGCAGCCAAAAAAACCATTTGAGCTCCGGTTTTTGGATTTGATTTGATTTATTTGACAGTTAATGAAAGAAACACATCCAATCCCTCGTCCCACTCACACAGAAGGGATTGACAGCATGACATCCCAATAAAGACAGATGAGGATAAAAACAAGACTTTTTCCACTGTGGTAGGAGTTCATATTATAATACATAAAACACTCGCTCCTTGGCGACTGTCATTCCCCCCAGTCTCTCCTCCTGCTTTCCTGTCTATCTGCACTGTCCTATCAAATAAAGGCAGGAAACCCCCCCACCAAAAAAAATCTTTTAAAAAAAGAAAGAAAAAAAACTTTCACACATTAAACTTAGTTAGGAGCTGTCACTTCCAGTTTCAGATGATTTGTGAAATTCCTCCAACATATCTTACGCTCCACTTTTTGAAGGTCATCTTCACAAATTAGGTTCTTTCGACATCCTGCTAAGATTTAATTAAGATTAAATGTATCTTGGAACAACTCATTACTATTAATGCAGATGCATAATGAATGATGTTGGGCTACTACATCTTACTTCATGTGCTATTTGGGATTTTTGTGGTAATGCATATATGATAATAATAAGCTTCAAGGCAATTGGGTCAGTCTTTGTAAACAGTTCCCAAAGGATTGAATAAATAATGTAAAGATAAATAAAAGCAGTAAAAATGTTAATTAAAATGTCAAGCCTCCTCTCCATATCCCTGTTCCCAGTACTCCCTTAGTTCTCCAGCAGCAAGAAGGACAGTAGTATAAAGTAGTGTTTTTCTAAACTCTCTGTGACTTCACTAAAAACACTCAGTTGGTGCGGAGGAGGGTGGTGAGCATGGAGCAACATCAGTCTACAGCCTTGCCGTGCACCCCCATAAGAAAAAGGGCAAAAGAAAGGGCAATTCTTGCTTTTGGAGAGAGTGCATCTCTCTGTTCGTCTTCCTTCCAACAAATACAGACAGAAGTGCAGACATATAATAAATCTGATAAAGCTGCGGGTGGCACACTGGCCCAGACTACAAGCTGTAACCTTTTCAGCTGCATCAGAGCCAAGGCAGAAAAATTCGTAATCTATGTGTTTAACTGGCAGCCGGATCAGACGGCTGAGCATCTGATCACATTCTCCATCCCTTATCCACCAAGGAAATAAAATCACTTTAATAAAAAAAATATAAAGAAAAAAAAGAGCCAATTCTGTACTGTTGAGGAGATCAATCGTTTCATCAGATCTTTCTATTAAAACACTTTTCTCCTTGCAGTGCAACAGGAGCAAGACAGATTAAAAGCTCTGTAACAACCACAGCAATGATCGTTCATGCCTGCTGTACAGTACATGCATTAAAGCAGAAGTAAGCGATACGGTCGTTTTGGCTAACTTCCTGTCAGCAGATGGAGTTAGCAGTCCCCGCCCTCGTCCCTACTAGGGATGGGTACCTTTCGCATTTGAATCGATACGGTATCGATACTCGGTACCTGGGAACCGATATCGGTACCAATCGGTAGCCTACCTGTTTTCGGTACTTTTTGTGTGTGTGGTAATTAAAAAAAAAAAAAAAAAACTCAAAATGTCTAAAATTTTAATATTTACCTCTTAACATCACAACTCCTCAGCCTTTAAGAGTATTTTATGTTTTAGGGATGGGCAATGATTTTCATATAATGGAATAGTCATTCAATGAAAAAAAAAAAAAAAGTTTATGAGACTATCGTCTTGTCTGAAAATATGTCCGTTTTTACTGAGGAGAAACATGGAGAGACTCCTACAGCCATCAGAAAGCTCTGTGTGAAACTTTGTCAAATAAAAAAACAACTGAAACTGCAGTGCAAACTCTGCAACATGTGGACTTCACGTTTTGACGAGAGGAGAGGGGGAGACTTCATCCTCGTTTAGATGTGCTCTCATTACGTGACGAGGACTTGAATGGCGCCGCTGTGATGAGAAGCGGGACTCGGGACCGGACCGCTTCGGTACAGATTGTCACAACAGTCCGTTCCTCACGTTAAATGACGGACGGCTGTTTTTCAGGTAGTGATTTTAAACGACGGGCTGGCTCTACCGCTTCTCCGCGTCTCATTTCAGAGAGAGGGAGAGAGAGAGAGAAGGGGGGCGGGCGTGAGTGTGCAGGGCTCATGCAGACTGCCGCACGACGAAGGTGCGTTCAGGTACCGAAATGTGGTACCGATTGACTTTATGTGAATCGATACTCGGTACTTTGGTGGGAATTCGGTTGGTACCAAAAAAGTACCGAATTTCAGTACCCATCCCTAGTCCCTACGTCACCACATTCACGCGCATCCCTTGGCTGCACACACAGAGAGGACCGCCCCTTTATGCCATTCTCTCTCCTCATTGGATAAAGGTTGTAGGATACAAGGAAAGTTTTCTCCTCGGCTTACAGCAGAGCAGAGTGACTGACAGACCCGTGTTTCAGACCAAACACTCTATAGAAGTGATTGTTGTCGGGACTCGGAAGATATAACCATTTAAGACTTATATTAACACAAACATTCCGCTTACTTCTGCTTTAATATCCAGGAAAAATACTATAACTTTTTTCCAACATTTTTGACACCACCCCCTCTTACACTACACTTCCTGTTGTGAACCAGATGCCAGAAGTTGCTCAGGCATTGCATCTCTGTAAATATGCAATCATGTCTGAATGAGGCTGAGAGGATCATTATTGTAAAATTACAAATATCTGAATAAACAGAGAAGTTATCAGTGATGTTACATATTCAATCTTTCAAAAACAAAAATCTCTGCTTTTTTTTTTTTTTTGTAAATGATTGATTCTTCTCCACCTCTAAACTGAATGAGATGTTTTCCCCTGAAATAATGCTTATCTCTGGGAACACACAGCCCTGGGTGTGTGGACACCAGCTGTGTGTCTCCGCTGTGTCTCTGCACCTCTATCTGCCTCTCCACTTAGAGTTGCAATTTTATTAATTATTGGATTTCTCTTCATTAACCTGTCACTAAAATGTTTTAAAGACACATTTATAGACTCAGCCTAGATATTGACAACCATAGTGTAAGGTGTCAGTTTTATCTGTCGCTGGTATTATGTCAATATAACAACAACAGCTCTTTTTTTTTTGTAGTTCTGCTGCAGAGCAGTGAGCATTCATTCACAGTTCACTGCAGTGGACATCAATCCGATACTTTTGTATGTGATTTTATGGGAAAATATTCATATTCATATTAATATATTCATATTAATATTTCTGTCATATTCCCTAGCCCCAATTTACACATAAAGCACAAACATTCGCAGATATGAGGAAGAGACCCAGTGCAGCGATGTATAACAGTCCTGTCATTAGTCACTGTTCAGTTAAAGGCCAGACAAAGATATGATTAAGACATTAACTCTCCTCTGCTGTAAAGGATATGAAATCTAATATGGCAATATCAAGACCAAATCAAAGTAAGCAACCAAATCTACATTATATGTTTTCATGGTAAATTAATTCATAATATACTGTAATATTGTGCTATCTGCAGCAAGGCCAAGTCTCGTCATGGTCACAGTATTTCAACAACTTAAAAAGTAAAACAACAATATACCAGAAACCCTTTAGGTAAAAAAAAAGAAAAAAAAAGAAGAAGAGGCAAGTTTCCAGTTCAAACTAACAAAGCTGTCTGGAGTCCGGGTGAGGGATTTTTGCAAAAATAAAAATAAAAGATTAAAGTGGTGGGTGTTCACAGGAGGTAAGAAAATGAGCCTGGACATCCACAGCTATAAGCCGTGTACACACAGACCTAGAACACTGTAAAAGGAGTTGGGCACCTTTGATGTTTGGCACAAACATACAATTTCATCCTTAGAATTCCCATTAACGCCAAAAGCGTGAGTAGCCGGGAGCCCGAAGAGCAAGGATCACAACTGTAGTGTCCTCGAAATGTTCTTGACACCACACAATTGTTATGCAAGAGAGAGGAAGAGAGTGGCGCTCGGAAAGAAATAATCAAGGAGAGAGAAGGGCTATTAGAATGAAAAGATGGGGAAGGGGGGAAGACTGCAGGACATGGGTTGCATTGCAGAGCGTGGGGAGAAATGTCTAATTCCAGTGTGTGTGTGTGTGTGTGTGTGTGTGTGTGTGTGTGTGGGTCTGTCTTCTTTGTGGCTGTATTTCCTTTCTTGTGGGCTTCCTAAATTTCACCCTTTTCATGATTCCAGACTTTATTTATGACCTTAAATCCTTGCTTGCATTAAACGTCTGTACCCAATATTCTATGCTGATGGAAAAGTAGGTGGTATTATGGATAGTAACTAGGCCATATCACTGGACAGATTTTCCCCAGCAGGCTGAATGATTTTTATATTTATTTTTCTATGAATAATACTCAGGCCTGTCTGAATCATTGATAAGATATACTTAAAAGTTAAGAGGCAGTTTGGACAACACTGTTTATGAGCATTGTCATTAACACTTAATGGCCACCTGAATTGCCTCAGAAACGAGGTAATCACTCAGATCATTTATTTAGAGCATCCATCCCTCAGCCAATTTAATTTAATTTAATTCAGTTTATTTGATAGGGACAATGCAGGTTAATCATGATGAAGGCACGCTCCCTTGTTAGAAATGCATCTCTCACCTTCACAATAGTCAACAGCAATTTTACATTAACACTTTATACAGATTAAAATATTAAGCTTTGGGGAAAATAGGGAATTAGACAAGGAAAATAACACCACCATCTATTAACTAGGAAAGCATCAGGCTGTGTGTGATTCATCTGGTGATAGTGAACGAACAGTCACACTGAGTGTTTGCTTTGTGGTAATCAGTCCCAGCAGCAGGTTGCATGTTGTTAAAAAAGACAACTCTGTTTTTGGAAAAAGTTGGAGGAAGTGTCCACGTAATGGGTTTTGTAGCAGAAAATGCTGGCTGGGCCCCGAAGAGCGCCTCATCTCAGCACTCTGTTCAAGCAGTGCCTTCCTTGTGTGTGAGTTTTGTTCCTATGGCAACAATATCACCTGGCCAATCTAGTCCAACAACTGGGGAGTCTTTGCTGTGTCCGAAATCACTCACTCACTATATAGTGTCCGAATGTTTAGCGATTATTACTGTTCACTATAGTGCACTCATTCTATCCCACAATGAAATGTAGTGGACATGCGATGGTCACTAACCAAAGCAAGATATCCCATCATGCACTGCGGTCACGGTTCATGGTTACGATCTAGAACGTTTTAATTACGCGGTGTAATACGTAATTAACTGTGTGGCGGAGTGTGTCCGAAAGTGTTTATTCATTTGACCAGTGAGTTCACTATATAGTCCACTATACTGAATTCCCTATAGTGAGTATTGAGTGAGTGATTTCGGACACAGCCTTTGTCGTGGGAGTTTCTATACGACTCATAAAGTTTGGGGCGAGGCTTGATGAAAAAAAAAAAAAAAAAACTTCTACTCCATCTTCTAGGATACCAAGGTGATGATCGCTGCCCCGTCTGATTGGCTGCCAGAAAAGAAGCTGCTGTGACAACACAGTCAGAGGTGACGATACGTCCTCTGGGCAGCGCGATTATTCAGAGCAGACTGGACACAATGAAAGTGAAGTGCTGTAACCTCAACAGAGGCAAAGAAGGGATAAAAATGGGGGTAAAACCTAAGTTAACATTGCCGCTGCTTTCCACCTCAGGAGACAGGTCTTAGTGAGTAAAGGAATGAAGTTTGATGCCGAACTCACAAAGTTTCTTCTAGACTAGTTAAGTAAACAGTTGTAATGTTGGTTATGTAGCAAAAAAAAAGCATATCAAATCTTACAAGTGTTATGGAACTAGGGCTGGGTATTGTTGAGAATCTCACGATTCGATTCGATTTCGATTCATTAGGTCACGATTCGATTCGATATCGATTCGATTCGATATTGATTGAAATGCTTCGATATCGATTCAGTATCAAGCAGAAATACACAAATAAGAGTACCAGATTTTTTTTTTTTTAATAATTATTTGTTTAGTTTCATGCCTTATGAACAGCCATAGTATAACTCATAGCATAACAAAATATGACACTGCTTTAACACTGAACTACAGTGCAGCTAAATTTAAATTAGGCTATGTGATACTTTCCTCTTGGAAAATAACTCATAACATTTTGAGTAATAAAACAATACAAAACAATATTATTAATAATAGTTGACTGCACAACTGAAAATATTGTAGCGACCCCGCAGTAATGTTCTTGTTATGATGTTTAAATTCTGTGATTTCTGACTGACTGTCAATGTGTATGGTACGGGCAGGTGGGATGAGAAACTGAGGGGCTGGGGTGAGTGTGAGGAAGACAGAGTCCTGTCTGTGTGTAGGTGAGTGAGTGAGGAGGAGCAGAGGAAGAAGTGAGAGCAGCTGTCAGATAAGTTCAGGGTTTCCCGCAGCGCTTTCCTAAGGCGGCCGCCTTAACAACAAAGAGCTGCCGCCTAAACTAACGTCTTAAAAAAAAAAAAAAGTAGCGATATTCGCCGCCGCCGCCGCCGCCCCCCCCCCGTCGGACGATGGCCGCATCCTCTCACACACATACACACCACAGAGAAGCACGCATGCATAACAGCAGCGCGTGTTGAAAGCGAAAGTTAATACGGCACGGCGCGGTGCGTCCCTCCCCCGACGATCGATCCCCGCTGCTGCTGCTACTCACTCCCATATTGTTATGGTTTGGTCTAGTGCGGCCCCCGTCCGTACAGTGCGAATCACACGAGGGTGTTGCTCGCAGCGCCCCCACTGGCCAGGGGCTTGAATCGATTCAGAAGATTGCTGAATCGATATTGAATTGCAGAGAAAAGAATTGCAATGCATTGCTGAATCGATATTTTTACCCAGCCCTATATGGAACTAGTCTATTTTTATCCACACAATAAAGTTAGAAAGAGCATCGTCTTTTAGCTAAAGGAGTATCTTTGTAAGCTGCACTGACACCAGGCTGAAGGGAGCACAATGACCGTACAACTCACCGAATTAATGTAAACAGCTGATTAACAAACTTGTTTCTGACAAGACTTCCAGATTGTTAAGAAATTGATAATTATTTGTCATTCAACTCTGGCAATTTCAATTTGACAATCACACTCTGTAAAATGATGATGGTAGTATAAAAATGATGGCTCACACAGCTCTATCTGTATTTTTCTCCCAGTCCCAAATGTGTGTAGGAAACCAGAACATACTGTACAGTGGCTCAGAGTTAATGTGTGTCTGTCTGCATGTATATACAGTAAGGTCAACTGCAGTGTATGGTGCAGGGCTCTTGCCGAAGGCGGCGACACGTTTGATGTGTAGTCTAAGTTGTCTTGACAGCACAGGGACTGTGGTCTCCTCTGCAACTAATCCAGCACGGTTGGCACAAGCCAGTGGCACTGGGCATCATTCCTATAGCAGCAGCAGCAAATGAGGCATTAACCTACACATTATGGCTGTGTGGAGGAGGACTGAGTGTGTGTGAAAAGACTCAAGAGTGCAGTTATGAGCAGGCAAAAACTATTGTGCGATGCTCCTTCCCACAGTTATCTATTATGCATATCATTTCATCCCCTAACTGAATATTGTACATTTTCTTCTTACCTCCTACAATTTTGTCTTTCTCTAAAGTTTAAGAAATCAAACCATTAGAAAATACTGGTGCTTTGGGTCAGAAAAAAAGAGGACATGTTTCAGTGGTGAGTAGATGAAGAGGAATGGAAAGAATGAAAGTGCTGTAGCTAAAAGCTCTTAAGGTTAAATCGTCCTCTCCAGTTAGTCATGATTTCCCTCTCAGGGAATCCATCAGTGCCGTTCGGAGTGGAATCAAGCGGCTCTCGGAGGTGTGATAGGCTATCAGGGTGGGACAGGCTCCTCAGAATGAGAGATGAGCCTGGTCGGCTCAGAAACCACATCCACCAGGATCTTCTGGGATGGCGGCTGGCAGCTCCAGCTTTGATGATGGGGCGAGCTCAGCCATGGTTTGGGATTTTATTAGTGTTTTTCCACCTCGTGGCACTGACTCAACTTGACTTGACTCTACAGGCTTTTACATGTTGTTTTTTTCCTCCCAGTGCAGATAGTAAATCCTAAATGTTATTATCTTGGCAGCGACTGAGCGATATGACTTCAAACTGCTGTCATAATTATAACAAACTTTGGTAAACCTTTAATTTGCAGGCCATTGATTACATGATAATGTCAAGAAATAACAATTAATTGCATCGTAATGTCTCAGAAATTAGGGGTGCAACGGATCAAAAAACTCACGGATCGGATCGTTTCACGGATCAATGTCACGGATCGGATCATTTTTCTGATCAACAAAAAAAAAAAAAAGACAAGACAAATAAACATAACTTTGTCTTCCGTTTATTATGTAAAACACTTACAGTAGAGTTAGTAACGGAGTTACTACATGGTAAAAGTAATATGTCAAATTACTTCTCTCCCTAACCCCCTTCATCTGCAATTAACCAACTTGCTCAGTTACTGTAGTGTACTGTAGTGGAGGGAAATAATAATAATAATAATAATAATAATAATCAGAAGAAAAACCAGGCAGCTACTGTACACAATTTCTGCACAATGAAAAACCCAAAAAAGGCAAGTAGAGTAAAGTAGAGCCTGGTACCATGCAGTGGGAAGGACTGTACTTCCTGGATTAACACCAGATATTGAGAGGGAACATAGATAATGCATTGCAAATCTGTACAGTATGAATGGACTGTAATTCCTAGGGATGCTGAGTCGTTGGAGGAGAGGAGAAGGCATTTTAAGATTTTAGCATGGCATTCTTTTCACGCCGCTATCCCTGCCAGCGCCTGGGCGCACTGTGACGGACGCCTCAGTGCTCCGCATGCCCCTGCTGAGTTTCATTTCCATGACCATTTTTGGTCCTCGCTTTGGGTAACAGTGAGCAGAGATGACAAGGAAAAGCCCTTTCCAACACAAGTGTCTCTGACCTCTGTTGGGTTTGCAGAGGTCCAGTCACTAGCTCAAGGCAGAAGGGTGATAATCCTGGTATGCCACATCGTCTTATATAACACACATTTTGAGTGTTCGCCACTGGGAATGATTCATAGCTGGTCCAGAGGGGGTGAGCAGCTATACTTTTGCGTAATAACAAGCCAACTCCAGAGATGTGAAAGGCACTGAGCACAAGGGGAGGGTGTGGGGAGAGAGACTCTTCAGAAGTCTAAGGATTTTTTTTATTATTGCTCTTCAGCTGCTCCTGCCTGCGGTACATTCAGCTAAAAGGTAAAAACCGGGAGTAGAAAAAAAACAAAAAAAACTAATCCCACTCTTTGAGCCAGTGCTTGAATTCTGTGAAAATGGAGGGGGGGTGATAAGGTACAGTGAGGAAGGCTGGGATGACGTTAATTTTACACACCACACAGTGCACTGACTGCAGACATTGAAATTAAAAATTGCACAACACTGTGAATGTGGTCATCCGGAACAAAAAGGCTAACCAGGAGTTAAAAAGGAAACAGCTGGCAATCTTAGGAGTTGTAAGGGGGGTAAAAAAAAGAAAAAAGTAGCATCAGGTTACGTCTGTTTAAAAAAAATATTCATTTTCCTTCTAGCCTGAGAACACTCTCCGTACCTCTCAGTGAACCTACTAGCTTCAAGCTACAACCGCCCTCCTCTATAGCCAGAATTTAAGAGATTTTCTCTTACCTACACCTCACAAATGCGTCACGCCACTGATTACTTTTTTTTTTTTTTTACTTTTTTACTTTTGAGTGGAGAGAACCCTGTCTTAACACTTCTGTGACTGCAGCAGTAACGTTACAGCAGATGCACTAATATGAAACAAAAAACAAATCTGTGAAATAAATAAGATATGAAGATCCATGTGCTGACATGCAGCGAATGTTATCATCTTCCTGGAGATCAACCTTACTCTGCGCAAGGGTCTACATGATGCACATCAATCTTAAAGACAACCCACAGAATAACAGTCAAATTTGGACGAACCGGGAAGAGGAGCTTCCGCTACAAAACAAGCTTGAAATATAGACTTATTTAATTTTTTTCGGACAATTTCGCATTTCGGGGCTCCAATACAAGACGGACATTACGAGCAGCATGGAGGTATTTGGATGTTTTTTGGTGTGTCTTTTTGTTACGAAGACAGTTGGTATCCATTTGCAACCGTTATATGGACATGCACTGCTACGCCGAGACCCCCTGTACCTCAGAGAAGCCACGGAGGACTCTGAAACTTCTCCCAGCCCTTAGTCGACATGAGGGTGAGTAGATAATGAGTGAAATTTCAATTTTGGTAAATCAAGAATGGAACAAGGTACAAACAAATGTTTTTTCTCTAGTTAAATAGAGAGTCACCTCTTTCAGAGTCATAGTACAAAATATTCTGTGGGTCTTGAAATATTACTCAAAATGCCCCAAAACGCTGGCACATGGCACTGACCATTTTATAAAAGGGCTGGCACTCAATGAGTTAAAGGGATAGTTCCGTTTCTTTTGAAGTGTGGTTGTATGAGGTACGAATGTCCCCCTAACCCCACTTTTAAAAAAAAACTGAACTATCCCTTTAATGAAATACTGTAAATGTAAGTACATTTTATCATTGAAACTAAGCAAACAACGGTGTGGTAAGTATGCAAGGCTATTCTGGATAGATGATCAAAAGAGGAAAGAGAAGTGATGCCAGCGGTTAAGTAATGATAGGCACTGACATTTTCTGTGGTTTAACATGTTGCCAGATACAGTTATATTGACTGCGACTGGATGTGGAGGCCAGGGCAGAGGAAGTGAATGAGAGGCAGGACAGAAGCACAGAGCAGAGGGCCAAAGAGCAGCTGCTGTTGCTGCTGTACCAGGAGAAGCAGATGCAGAGGACCAGAAGAGCAGGGCCAATGAGAGCAATAACAGTCATTTTTCCTAAACCTTGAGACATATCATGTGTGAGCTAGACAGATATTTCTCTTGCTCATTAGCGTGCACAAATGCAGTGTAGGTACTTAGGCCTCAAGAGCCCGTCTGGTGCCGGCAGATACATAGAAACCTCTAGGCAGGGCACGCTTTGCGAGCAAAGAAAAATTAATAGATTAACTGAAACGTGGAATTAAATTAATGATTTTTTTAACACAAAACTGCTGCTGGGCCCAGTGAAAAAGAGACAGAAGATAAATCGCTTCACACTGTCACTATCATAAAGTACTGGATGCTATTTCCCACTGTCCCAGTTGTGCTCTCACTGCTATCCCACGCATCAATATCATCATCATCGTTGTTACACAAAAAGTCAGAGGTCATCACTGAGGAGACAACACAGACCTGTGTTTCCATTTGCAACCTGCTGATATTTAATAGAGCTGAAATGATGATTCAAATAACTGATTGGTCAAATTAATTATTCATTCATTTTTCAAGGAAAAGGCTAAAAACCCACTGGTTCCATGATTTGAATTGGGAACATTTACTGCTTTTACTTCATTTTGTGAGATACTAAATTGAATATCCCTGGGCTCATGGGCGAACAGTTGGGTGTATTATCAAATACTTTAAGTTTGATCAAACATTTGAGTACAGACTCATACATGCATTTTCATTTTTTCTCTAATTATTTTGAGAAAATTGACATAGATTTTGTATTTTGGAGCAGGTATGTAAGATGTCCACATTTTGATCTTTATGAGACAAAAACTAACCATACCAAGAGTACACTCATTCTGAAACTCTGAATATGAAAATAGAAACTGAAAGCTGGACACAGCAGTTCCAGGCCGACGGCTTTAAACAAATAATATATGCCAGTGGGTGGTTACTACCTGCATGAGTGTGTCTGTCCTTGGAGCAATGACTGTACTGGTGTAGAGCAAACAATAAGCTTGCACGATACACTGGCCCCTACTTGGTGATGATACGTGGCATGAGCTCAGTGCTCCCTTCATGTTACCACCTATTTATCTATTTCTAGATTTTAAGTTTCACATCACCTCAGTAAAGCATAATGTATAATAACTCCACTAGACTATAACAACTTGCATGGCATGTCATGTTTGCCTTGTAGGCTAAAGACCTGTGCAAAGAGTCATGTACTCAGATGTAACACAATGACGACCTAAAATAACAAAGAACCAGACCATTCAGTGTGGTTGTGTGTGGCGGGTAAACTAAGTTATTTCCTGGTTCTAATTGATGACGCTGACTCAGAACATGAGAAACTAGATTACTTGGTTGCCTTTATGAGTTCAACATTATTTGATCTAAAGTAGTTTGTTGTGTAGGTTCAGGTGTCTCTGTGAGGTCTTACAGTTCGCCAACAGTATATTTGGTTATCATGATAATAACATAACATTTCAATCCACCATGTCTACTATTCTCTCCTTTCATGCAGTCATTCAGTAATCTATTTTTAGTTTTTGGCCTCATCACTGGGGCAAATCTTTCACACACACCACTTACCATGACAGAAATACACACAAAAATCAAGCCCCACTGCCTGATTGTCATGTATTATTCAATAACTTACACAGTTCAACAGTAACTTCACCTCTGTTAAGCTAACCACTCATGAGTAGGATACCCTGTGGCTGAGGAGCAGTTTTGTCATCATCATCATCATCATCATCATCATCATCATGTCAAAAATCGTTACCAATGAGAACTATGACCCTGGCTGACACCACCTTGATCATCCTCTGTGTTAAAAAAAAAAAACAACAACAACAAACACTCTGCCCAGTGCTCCAGCTACAGTGCAGGACAACACAGTTCATAGCTGATAATGACTGAGGCTACACAGACAGACGTGTCCTAAACAAACTGTGGCGTGACACAGCCGTGAGCTATCCCAGTGCAGGAAGCTGAATGTATTTGGATGTTTTTGTCCTGAATATACTGCCTGGTGCAAAACACTATGTATGTCAAGTACAGAAGTCGAGTTAGCTAGCAAACATTAGTCCTTAGAAACAGTGAATACACTCAGCACACGGCTCGTGTCTGAGTAGTAGCCTAATTTGCTTTTGTCAGACGTCGCCAACCGTCATTGTTTATCACTTAATTCTTGTCAGTACAGTGAAGTAGCGGCTCTCAGGTGTGTTTGTCGTGTTAGCACAGCTCGCTGACGGCTGCAAGTCAGTACAAAGACAACATTTTAAGAAAAGCTTACCTGGACTCTTGAGGTTATATTTGTTCTCCATGGTGACAGACGATGACAGCCCTCAGTTGAAACGATGAAGTGCTGCTCAGTTTCACTTGCTAACTGGCTAACTAGCTACCAGCTACCTGCTTAACGTCGGCTAAACTCAGCAGCCCCGGTTAGCTTTCTGAAACGGGAGCAGGACAGGTGAAACCGGAGCTCGTCCTCTGTCTCCGGTGCCCCGGTAGCTAGGGTAAAGGCTAGGTGAATCCCGGTCGCCACAAAATCTTGTGAAGAGTTGTTTTTCCAAGTTATCCGTTGTTTCGGGTTTGAAACTAGTTTGTTAAACGTAACTGCGTGACGTCATTTAAGGGAACGTAAACAGGAAGTGAGTGAGCTGTTGGCTGCTCGGCTACGTTTGAATCGTAAACACAAAATCCTCTCCATAAACACTTTTAGTTGTCCTCGAGGGGAAAACGTCATGAAATCAAGGACAGGTGTGAAGCAGAAATCATTAGGAAAAGACAACCGCGCTGTTGACTGAATCCAGCTGCACTTTCACTACGTTTTTTTAAATCCAACTTTATTTATAACACACGGAGGACATGTACAGTGAAAAGTGCTGTAGCTCACAGTCCTATACTGTCCAAAGCTGAACCATCAGTTTCTCTTACGAAGAAACACCAAAGATATTGATGAAAATAAAAACAAGATAAACGTGACTAAACTGTTGAAATATCATTTTATTTAGAAAGAAAGCAACATACAAGAAGAAAAAGTTGAGATGTTAGAATAATAATTAAAACCATCATAAATACACTTTCTAATTATTTGTGGAAGCAGTTAACAGAATCTTAAAAATGAATGGCATATTATCGTGATTGAACACTTAAAGCAGAAGTAAGCGATCCGGACGTTTTGGCTAACTTCTTGTCAGCCGATGGAATTAGCAGTCCCCGCCCTCGTCATGGATCTATTGGTCCTCGTCCCTATGTCACCACATTCATGCGCATCCCACACACAGAGAGGACTGCCCCTTTATGCCGTTCTCTCTCCTCATTGGATAAAGGTTGTAGGATACAAGGAAAGTTTTCTCCTCGGCTTACAGCAGAGCAGAGTGACTGACAGACCCGTGTTTCAGACCCATCACTCTATATAAGTGATTGCTGTCGGAAGATATAAGACTTATATTAACACAAATATTCCGCTTACTTCTGCTTTAAAAGACCACTGGATCCCACACAAATACAACATATTTTAGTTTGAAAACAAATAGGCCTAAATACATTGGCTTTGATATTTTATACAGTATTTATTATTTGCAAATGCAAATAAATGAGCAGAGACCCGACGAGGTCCGACCAGTGTTGAAGCCTGGACCCTGGACCCGATGCAGTCGGACCGCGGCAAAAAATAAATAAATAAATAAAAGAAGCCCGTAGTTGTGTTCATAGAGACGTGACAGGTGTGGCATGACAAGCTGGTCATCAGCTGTGGACACTGAATAGACTACACTAGCCTATAGGTCATTTCAATTTGCACATCTGTGTTTTTTCCTTTTTTTTAATTATTATTTTTAAATAACATTTAGGCGCATCGAGAGTGAGTGAGTGCGCCAGAGAGAAACAGCGGGTGCACTAGATGATTGCCAACCGGCAAAAACTGAAATGAGACGTTTAAAGAGAGGAAGAACACAGAATATAGGCTAATGTCTTAGGCACAGTTGAAACAAGTTTCTCTATGAATTTCCTCTTTTGCCTTCTGCATTAAATGCTGTTTATCAAAGAACAATGAGGTATGAAAAAGAATAAAATAAAATATTAGGAGAGATAAAACAAAATAAGAGTGATGCTCCCTATGGTGAGGTGGTTTTAGATGGGACCTGAGGCAGTGCATCTGGTGATTGCCTGAGGACTAAAACTATCCTTTGGCCAAGAGGTCCTACTTCTCACTTCTGTACCTCTTGCCTGAGGGTACAAGAGTGAAATGTCTGTATGAGGGGAGGGGGTGGTGCCTTTGATGATGCCGCAAGCTCTTCTATGGATTCAGCAGCGGTAGAAGTCCCACTGAGATGTAAGGGGCACCATGATGATTTTCACACTCATTGTTTATGGTTCTATTTCAGATAGATTAAAGTATTATTACATTAAAGTGCCTAGTAAGTAGAGACATAGTCCACAATGATTCATCTTTATTACAGGCTTCCATATAAAAAAGAAAATATATTTTACTTCTTTATAGGAATGCCCTTTGGCACATACAATGACCCTTGTATTCAGCAGCAGAGGACCATGTCACTGTTATGCAATGTTAACTATAGATGAGTCTTGGATTTTAAAACTTTTTACATCATCGTTTCACGCCAACCACAAGGCAAAATGAACGTCAGCTCTCCAGATCACATTGCAAAAGCAACAAAGGGATGCTTGACCACTGACTCATGCCGCACCACATCAAGTGCAGTCAAGTTATTCTGCATGTGTGCCCACGCACTTCAACCATCGCAGTTGATTGCTCTGGTCATATACTGGTGCCGAGGGCGTTTGAAACACACCACAACAATGTCAAAACCCACTGGAGTCATGAGCGTGCCATATAGCCCAGCAACCTTTGGGTGCAAGGTGCGATATTCAGCGCTGCTCAAATGAAATACAGAAGCTGGTTAAAGATATTCATTCCAATAAGGAGAACCCTATTACAGTTTTTTTTTAACTTGTTGCTTTCTTATCTGTTCTGCATCTTATCGTCTCTTAGCAAATGAAACTGGCTCAAGGGTTCTTCTCTGTATGAGGGTCTGGCGAGCGAGACTAGCTCCAGGGTGGTCATATGATGAAAGTCCAGGATGAGTGGTCACATGTTTTAACTTCTTATGTGCTTTGACCAGGGCAGTAACAGCGTTAATCCATAGAGGAATAAGTAAACAGGCTAAAGGTGGTAATCTACTATCACTCAACACATAATGCAGAGAAACCTCTCAAAAACAGATTACATCATTACTTACAGCATCAAAGCCCAGTGGTTGAGGGCCCGTAATCCTTGAACTCTAACCCTACACACAGCACAGAATCTTATCAGGGGAGTAGTTGGATGAGGGAACAAGGAGTGGATGATGAGCATCCTGCCCTGCCTAAGGCCATGGTGCATTATAGTCCTCAAGACTGAATGGACACCAGACCAAAACCATTCAAAGTGTAGTGGTATGAGGCACCACTGCCACAAGGTTCTGCTTCACCAGGCCCTCTCTGGCTTATTAGCCAATGGTTGCTCAAGCCGAGGGTATAAAAGTAGGCCATGTCCCCTATATGACCTCTCGCTTCCTGCCCACTTCCGGGTCGTTGCATTCGCCACTCGCATCAGAGCACAGGTAGGCGCACCTTAGCATGCTGTTTGTGTACATACTATGGAAATATCACTTTTTGAAGGCTCTATAACATATATTTGGGATTTTGTCTTGCCTTCCGGCCCCCAAAATGTGAGAATTGACAAAAAAAACCTGTAATCTGCAGGCTCCCTAGTTTGAAATCCATGTGTCGAATTTGCATATATACCACCCCTACCTGTGCATACTGGCACCGGTAGAAGGGGCGGGGTGGAGTGATCAGCGGTTCATTTGCATTTAAAGGGACAGGCACTGAAACCAGCCGTTCTGAACAGGGTTGTTTTGAGAGGATGAAAAGAGCTGTGATGTTTGATCCTTTGGGGAATTTGACTGAAGCATGTCACAGACATGTCTTTAAGACGATTGGGAACTATTTTAATTTGTGGAAAAGAGGCACAATATGTCTCCTTTAAAGTTAATAATTGGAGTTTCAGTCACACAACTTCTTTGTCTTTGAGAGATGTAATTAAATATAGCATAAGTCATTTCTTGTTTGGTGTATTGCACTTGTGTTTAGTACTGGACATGCAGTTGATCACCAGCACCATTAGATGATATTTGATTGAATGGAGTTTGTGACAAAAAATTAATTGTCAGGACAACATCTACACAAGTCTGTCGTGCAATACTGACAACAGCAGATGTTGATATTTTGTTGGATTTGAATGAGCAAAACTCAGCATCTGCTAAATGCTGCAGTGCCAATTAGCAAATGCTGGATTTTGACATGAACCTAATTTTCATTTCCAAACCAAATATAACGAATCAAGGATGATTTGTTATGTTGCTTTGTACTGTTGTATGTTGAATGACATGAAAAGTCTTTCTTATGTCACATCGATGCCCGGTTCCTCGAGGAATATTGAGGAACATTGCTTAAATCAGGAATATTGCTTAAATCTGCACTCGCCATCAGCTGCTACTTCAGTTCTTTTATTATGTCTGCTTCTCCAGACAGTGAGGAGGAGTGACATGCAATATGGATGTAAAATAAGAGCCAACAATAAACCCTGGAAATAAGCTGCGCATTAGCATGCAGGACCCCATGCTAAACTGCCAGTTCCTTTTTTAATGTGTGACATGTGCAGACAAGCATGTATTTCCCACATACACGCTGTCTCATACACACACATCACCCAAAGGACTTAACACATCTTACTCACTCTTCTGAACAAAATGGATGTGGTGGTAAAGGACAGAAGGGGAATTGATACAGCTGGTCGCAGTCTGTTTACATTTCAAAATAAAAGAAAGCACACCCAATGAACTGCAAATTATTCATTCCACTGAAATACCTAAAAATCCAAGCTGTGCATCCAACCAAGTGTAAAGTTGATGCTGTGGTTGTGTCATGCGGGGAAGACATTGCCATGTTCGGAGCACGGTGTGATGGCTGCATCTGTCAAATTTGCATTTTTTTTTTTAGGAGTCTCCAGTAACTCCTGAGAAAAAAATATTTGGATCCCTACCTCGCCGCTTCATCATGTTCACAAGCCAGTCTCTAACAGTGTGTGTCTTTTGTTTGGTGTTGGACAGATAGTGTACACAGGGTTTATCTGAGCTTATTCACTGAAAACAGCTGCTTCCTGCTGTCGGAAGCAACCAACGCAGAACCAACATAGTAAATGTGCTGGGGGAAAAAAAAAAAAGCTAAACAATGAGCTAAAAGAAACTAAAAGATGCTGGAATTAGGAGGAGACTGCTGCCGTGCCACAATCCTCCACATTCTGCACAATGCTCCACCACTCATGGAGCCCGCTATGGTCGCCCCACTGAGGTGAGGAGAATGAAAGGAAGGTGGTGTCTGTGTGATGTTCTCTTACCTTTCATCTTTGTGTTTGCCATGACCTCACACTCACCGTGTGTCCATGAGCAGTGAGTTTACTGTCACTACACTGCAGCTCAGGGTGTTTTGCAGGTGTAATGCACATTTTGATGAGATGCCCCCCGGCCCCTGACCCAGCCGGGGTGAACGGAGAGGAAGCAGTGTCTGATGTGGTCACTGCTTAGACTGTAAATAAAGATGGTAAACATAGTCTCTATGACATCACTCACAGGTTTCTGAAGAGCAGTGAGCTGCACCATTCTTGGCAGTGCCTCAATTGGACCTATATGTCTTAATAATATTTATATATATTTATAAGATGGGCCTATGTGTATATATGAACGGAAAACGACACAACAAAAAGGTACGCTGAGTAAGAAGAAGATGAATGAACCAAAAAGGCGGGGGAGTCACTGAGCCAGCATGGTGTCCTAGCCAGCTCTCTCCCCAAACTTAACTGCCTAACAAAGTCAAAACCAGCAGACAAACCAAAACCCAGGTGGCTGTGTTCCCAGTGCGACTCCCCTTTCCCAGCCACACACAAGGCCAAAACTAGAAACTAGTAGTGAAAAAATTATTTGGTGGTTAACTTTTTGTATAAAAACAAAAATGACGATTAAAAAAAAAAGAAAACTAAATAAAAACTACAATGAACAATGCAAAACGAACTAAACTTAAAACAGCTCAATATGGGACTATTTAATGTACGACCCCCCAGGTAGATAAAGTAAATTTATTGTGATGGAAACATTTGAGGGATGCAACTAAAGGGAAAAAATCCCACAAATTTGAAAGTTCATCCTCGGAGCTTCTACAAATCAAGGCTTTCCTTACCAATACCTGAAAAACTAAAACTAAACTGAAACTATCAATTACTCAAAATAAAAACTAAAACGGCTGAAACTGTTAAAATTAATGGAAAATTTGAAACTATAACCCTTAGACTAACTTGAATTTCCCTGCTAGGGATGAATAAAGTATTCTCTATCTCTATCTATCTATCTAGTGTGAGATCAAGCAGAGCACACCTCATCTGAGCTCAGATAGGCAGGGTAGAGCAGGGGCGGAGCCAGGGAGTGTGGGGGCACTGGCCCTAACACCAACTATGCCAAACAACAGAACGCCTACATGTTAAATCCATGATGGTTGTGATCACCAAGCTGTTGTGCCTCATGTGTGAGGACAAACACATGAGCACACATGAGGTCATTACTTGAGCTGAGTTGACATCAATACATCATCTGGTCATCTGGACTGTTTCTAGTCGCCCTGGTGTGTCTTGGTGTGACAGTCACTTCACATGCTATTGGTGCATGTTTTATTTTTTTCCTTGGGATGGATTGGCTGACAATTACAGGAGTGGAGCTATTTTAAATCTCCCACTGTGCCGATCCGCCACTCTCCTCCATTCTTCTGTCATGCAAACTCCACGACAAATTAGCATCACTCTGCAGCATTGGTCCATGTATCACTACTCATTGTTGATGTGACGCAGTGGTTAACCCTCTTCCTGTTACATTATTCCGTTTCTGGCCCTTTAAGGCATTCAGACAGTGGCCCTGAGAGATCAAAAAGCACAGAAGAAAACAGGAGAAAATTTGTTGCGTTGTTTAGTATTACACACAAGACAATGAAATACACAAATGTGTCAGGAGAAGCCCAACAAGAATGGAAAAGTTTTCAAGGGAGACCAAAATTGATGAACCTGGCAGGGACACATTTAAATTATTTTTGACTTTTGAAGTTAAAAGCACTAAACGATATTTAAAATTCTATCTAAGTGCATGTGTTTTCTTTAGCCACAGAGTATTGGGCCCTCAGAGCCACCGTACATTCAGCTTCTGATTCAACAGACACCATTCTGGGGCATCTTATACCTCCTTCTCCAGCTCTTCTGCAGTGACGCTGCCACTGGAAGAAGAGATGAGGAAAGCAGCCGCCACGACGCTCTCTTCTCTTCCTCATATGGATGCGCAAATTCATCTGATTTTCTGGTTCATGGAATGTATGTTTTGCCGGGAGGTTTTCAGCATGCAGCGTCACCGCCTCCCTGTTTTTTTTTTGGCTATTCACATGCATACGTTCTCCAAGTGTGTGCAAAGTGTGGGTGAGAGTTCAACGCTGTTAAGATGATTACTGACACTTTGCCCCAACACTTAATTGAACCAAGCCCAACCAAGTTCCTCTGGTGAAATCCACATCATGTGTCATCACACTGAAAGGGAGTTCACTCTGCCTGGATTAATGCACTGTGTACATGTTTGTCAGATGAATGCACAGCGGGGAACGAGGAGCTTCTGGGGTCACGGCGGAGATGGTGACACCTCTGGAATAATGTTGACTGCTCTGTCGGTGAAGCGCTCCAGGTCGACACAAGGGGAATCCCAGCCTTGGCTTTGTCGCAGCTGGAATTTCGCTGCTCGAACGTGACAGCGGTGCAGACTCCACACATCTCGTCTCCAGCCCCCAGTCATGTTGTCTTCAGGAGTGCATCTGCTTATCTGAGCAAGGGAGATCATCTTAGAGCGCATCCTCCTTTATTTTCCAGAGTGCTGTGCTGCTTCCTTCCTTCACTCCAATAAAGCTATTCGAATGACCTTAATAAAATTCTCCCCCACACTAAAAGACCCTTACTGAAGTTTTATTGAGCGATCAGCAATCCAGCTTCTTCAGGTTCACTCCATTAACTGTTCACGTTCAAGTATTACAAACATAAATGATACAAGATATATAATATAGAGCAAGTGACCAACAAATTGCTTTTTTTTTTTAAGGTAATTTGGCCCCATAGGGAAAGAGGAGCCACAGAGAGACAGCCATACAAAATGTGTATAGTTGACTACTGCCATAAAGTGTGTAAATATGTGTATTCTTGTAGCTCTGTATTGTTGGTCACTTACCTCTATGTTACAGATGTGCTAATAAGTTTACATACCATGGCAGAAATTGTGAAATATTGGCCATATTTCAGAATTGTTCATGCAAAAAAGAAAAAAGAAAATTCAGAGTAAGTGGATGGGTAGAGCCATTTATTATCACACAATTGTGTTTGCTCTTTTTACATTATAATGATAAGTGCAACCACCCAAATGGCCCTGATGAAAGGTTTCCATACCCTTTGCTTGTTATTTTGTGTCTGTGTATAAAAAGTCAGTGAATGATGATTCTGGGCTCTTGACAAACACCTGCACATGTCATCCACTGCTGCACTGACTTTGCTGGATTCTGAGCCATCGAGAAAGCAAAAGAACTGTCAAAGGACCTGACGGAGAAGGTTGTTCAACTTTATAAAACAGAAAAAAGGATATAAAAAGATATCCAAAGATTTGAGAATGCCAATCAGCAGTGTCCAAACTCTCATAAAAGTGGAAATTGAGGGGTTCTGTTACCCAGCCATGGTCAGGTAGAATCAGACTCTCTGATGATTAATTTGTTTTAATTATTTTAGGAAGTTTTACAGTTTAATTTGAACCCCATTAAAAATGAGATAAATGTATTTTGCCTGCTCACTCAAGAATGGTATACATTTTACAAAATCTGCCAGGGTATGTACATTTATTTTCTATTTAGCACCCCTGTGACTGAACAGTTAATCAAGTGAACCTGAAGAAGCCGGAATGTGAAACGCGTCGTTCGCTCAAAGAAACACAAATATTTCCTAAAATATTGAACTATTACTCAAATGTCTTTAGGTTTTTAATCTGAGATTAATAGAGTGTTTCGTGACGGTCAAAAAACAGTGTCAGAGGCTTTTCCATTCTGCCAAGAACAGTATTAGAGTTCAAACACTGGACACTCAGTTTAAGTCTTGTAAAATCCACATTGGTCGATGTCTGATGTAAAGACAGACATTTATGTTTCACACAAAGCTTTTTGTCAAAATAAAAAAGGGGAGGAAAAGGAAACTCTCTTAAATGTTACAGTTAATCTGACTTGATTTTATCGGCTTATTCTTCAGTTTCGTGCATCATGTTCACAGTGGAGACTTTTCTCTCTGTGGCTCTGCCCAGAGTTTTTTTTTCTCCTCTATCTGTCAAATGATTAAATTTATGGACATCAACTTAAACTGCTTTTCATGGTCTGTGATAATGAGCTAAAACTTTTGCAACAGTTTTCCCCCCCTTTTTTTTCTAAACGATGGTGTTTGATTTTGACACATCTGGACCATGGGCTGACAGCTGGTGTGTGTATAGACGAATCTCTAATGAAGAGAGACGGATAAAAAGCTTTATGTAATGTCATGAGGTTGGCTCACCATCAAGTGCAGCAATCTTCCACCCACCAAATCCAGATTAACTCTGCGTGTGTTTGTGCATGTGCATGAACGTGTGTGTGTGTGTGTGTGTGTGTGTGACAGGGGTAAATCTGCCAGTTGCAAAGAGAAACTGTCAGACAGTTTATGATCATTATTAGTGCTGTGTGGTTCACACTGCAGTGGTTTTTGAATGTAAGATGACAAACAACACATTTCATCACACAAATATACATTGATCACATCAAATACAGCACCTTGTGTGGTTTGGTTATTTAAAATGTTTTTTTTTTTTTTTTTTTTAAAGATGACAGATTGTCTCTCAGTATTAGGACTCCAGATACAGGTCAATCAGGGTTTAGCATCTGCTGCCCTCTATTGGTTTTAAAAACGAAATGCACATCAAGTTTTTTTTATTTTTTTTTTTATAATTATGACATCATTTCTCTCTCAAATAAAAATCAGTTTACTATTCGACAGATAGTAACATCAGTAATTGATAAGTGATTTTATTTTGTATTATTGTCTTTTATTTTTTACTCATGTTGTCTATCTTTTAATTTTGTATTTTAGATGTAATTTTATGCCTTATGTGAGCTGTTACTGTATTCTTTTATTTTTGATGTCCTCTTTTTATTATTCTGTGCAGCACTTTGGTCCACTGCTTTAAAGTGCTTAACAAATAAAGTTGGATTGGATTATGTCTACAACAAATAATGTAACTTTTAGTGGAAAACCAAAGAATTCATTAATGCAATAAAATATGAAATCACAAATTGAATTCTTTGCCAACGCTCCAGTTTTCACAGGTTTGGAGTATTAATGGGGCCATTTTCTCAGGATGCATTGTTTGTACAGCGTGGTGAGGACAGCTGGGAGGAGGCTCACCTTTACTCGACAACAGGAGATGCTGCCACCTGGGAGGTCAGAGCGCTCCTTGTGTTGTTGGCCCTCTTCACAGCTGTACCGGTGGGGTTGTCACGTCTGGTCCTGGTTGACTATATATTCTGCAGGACAAACCTCTCAGATCACTAGATGGAGATAGGTTAGTGCTCTGAGGTGGCAATCATCCAATCATCATCCATCACCATCTCATTACACTACAGGCAATCACTTTTCAGTGAGGGTACAGTCAAGTCTCCAATGATAAATTCCTTAATATGTCAACAAATAAACACAGTCCACACAGAGCAGAAAACGAAATACTGTAAATCTTTATTTTTTTGCTGCAAAATTTGTACAGATAAGCCTTTTTTTTCCAGCCACTGCTGCAGATTTGATTCATCTTCACTGACAGCCTGATGGAACCGAACACTTCTCATTCACTGTTGTCATATCAAAAATACATCCAACTTATTATTGCTCTCCACTCAGACTCTCAGCTGAACCCCAGAGAGAAGTTCACCACCGTCATATTAAAAAGAACACATCACCAAAATGATGTAAACAGGATGATGGCAAATGTTTTAGTTTTTTTTCCTTTTTCCTGTGGCTAGGAAATGACTGAGGGTGGCAGACCATTCTACATGTGTAATGCATTTTGAAGAACTGCTCACAAACATGGCAAACCTAGGTGTAAACATAACTACAGTGGTCAAAAATGAGCAGTTAACTTAAAAAATAAAATAAAAATAAAAAGCAACATTAAATATCTACTGAAAACATCACTACTTTCATCTTTTACTCAAATTAACATGATTAAAAAATATATATTTACAGAGTATTCAGTCAGCACAGCATAAAAATGCTACCTAAATAATGATACTATATTGCTACTTATGTACTCATCTACAGCTGCACAGGCAGAAAAGGTTTTTTTTTGTTTTTGGGGGGGGGGCGCTCGCAAATGTACAGGTTTGTAAAAGCTAACAGTCAACAGACCTGCATGCTGTCACAGTCTAAACTTCATGAAAACGGTGTGTGTCGTATGAGCTGGGTAGTTAAAGCTTAAATATGTCATCAAAAAACTAAATCAAATTCATGTCGCAGTGGCGGGAAATTAACAACCAGTTCATGATACAGAGGAGTACGCTCCAGGAACTAGCAGGACGAGATACAGATTGTTTCATCATTGAAGTGACAGATATAGAGACAAGAATAAAAATCAGTCGGGGGGGGGGATTTCATTTGAAAAAAGATGTCACATATGTGGGTGTGGATAATGGATGCTCACATTACCGGTGAAATAATTAACAAGTCAAACTCTTTTCCCTCCCTGCAGCAGTGACGTCACACTCATAATTACACACACTGCCTGAGACCAGAGGACACGGAGGAGAGAGGAGAAGTGGACAGTGAGTGAACCTGAGGTAGCAAAGCCAAATCGAATCCACTTTGGAACTGATGAAAGAAAAATAAAATATATAAAATGCCTTCACGCATTAGTGCATTTTCCTTGAAACCTCTGAAGATAATTTTACACTCTCAAGTCAAAACTAGATATCTATAAAACTATACAAAAAAAATATTAAAGACAAAATTTTTCCTAATTCAACTTTCTTACAAAATCCTGGGTCCTGAGAAAGAACATGAGTCCTACCGTCCAGCTTAGTGAAAAAAATACGGAGCATCCTTCACAACATAAACAAGCTGGAAATTATAGTAGGAAGGTGTACAAACAATTATTCATAAGAGTCAAGATGATATTGTAATTCTGGATATGGGAGCAAAGAGTAAAACTTAGCAGAAAGTATGCAAGTGGTGCGTTATTCTTTGAGTATCAAAACAAATGTTTATGTACAATAATATACATCCTAACAAGACATTCCTAGCAGAGGCGTTTATTTTGTTTTCCCCGTTTTGTAAGATTTTAGAGCTTCTTCTTCTTTTTTTTTTAAAGAATTTAAAAATTCTTGAAACAGTCCATAATAACAATAACAGTCCTTTTTTCCGCATCTAAAACTTGTAGCTTCGTCAGTCCAGACATCCAGACCGTTTAAAAAAATTCTTGGTTTAAAAGTCAGTTTGAAAAAGTTAAAAGTGGTTTAAAAGTCAATTCAGTCTGTCTAATCTGTACACATTTGGGTTTTTCTGCTTGTTTTCGAGCCTTCACAGCCATTATACTGGGTGAAAAAATTAAAGGCCTCAGCTCGAGCGTCCGGCGTCAGGTTCCTCAGTAGACGCGGGGAATGATCCGGTAGCGAACAGTCCGGCAGTACTCGTCCCACGCCGAGCCGTACTTCCTCCTGCACTCGCTCATGTCGCGCGAGTCTCGGTGCACCAGCAGGATGATGAAGTAGATCATGTAGTACCACGGCAGCAGGTGGCTGAAGCCTGCAGAACAACGTGGTGAAAGGACAGGACAAGAAAAATAAGCCGTCTTAGTTTATTTGCAGTTAATCTATTCAGTCCAGAGTTTGTTTTTTTGGTTGAGTTGAATAAATATATGCATCTGTGGTGGTTCATTGCAAAATCATCAACGTATCTGAATAATCTAAATGCACAAAGATTTAGGTAAGTAAAGGCAAAACAGGAATATTTAGTTTGTGCATGTAACACAGTCAATGATCTGCACAATGATCACATCACAAAGTAAATACACACACCTCTCTGTCAACATGCTGCTTTTGAAGGAGGTTACAGCTGCTGATAACAGCTACCAAACCCTTGAATACTCTGGTTGCTAATAAACTCCTTACTCTAAAATGCATCAAGTGCCACTCACCGCAGGGTAGGGACCAGGCCAGAGCCATGATGAGGTCTCCCAGATAGTTAGGGTGACGGACCACACCCCACCATCCGGACACCAGGAGACTCTTCCCTGTAGCCGTGGGGATCGTCTTCAGGTCTGGAGACAACAGACAGTCGGACGTTAGACTCACAAGAAGGACCAACAAACAGTCTGATCATTAAACAGTGTTTATACTATTTATACGTTTACATTAAAAGTATGACTATTTTTTCTGTTTATCAAACATCATGTTTTGGTTGATTCTCAGTATTTTGGAAGGTGTTGTAGTTATTGGGAGCATCAGAACCTGTAAATGTTCGATTAGCAGAACCTCATTCATTCTTAGATTTGTGACAGAATCTCAGTTTCACACACAGACTTCAAACCTGAGTGTTACTTAGAGCTACTACTAATGGAAACTACTAATGCTTTAACCAACTAGCCATTTCCTTTGAAATGAAAGTTACTGAGCTGGAACACAGACGTGCACGGGGTTAAGAGTCACCTAATCACATAACGACATGATTAGCTCTAAGGCTGCAGGAGAACTTACAGGAGAGGCTTGGGTCGGATGGGTTCCTCCTGAAGGCGTTCTTCTCAGAGTTGGATTTCCTGAAGATGTAGAAGCCAACGACTGAGAGAGAAAGAGAGACCAAGAGAGACATCAGAAACACCACCCGTCCATTTTGAAACAATAATCACTTCTCTAAAATGATCTTTAGTTTTAAGTCCTGTGAGTCAAGGCATGACATGAAGATAAAGCAACAACGATGCCCAGCACATGAAGCTATACATAAACTCAATAATCCAGATCCTGAATTCAGCTGATCTGTAAATCCCACTCACGTTTGAGTGTGACGATGGCTGCGACTGCTGGGAGGCTCAGGGGGTTGGGATGGCCCACCAAGTAATAAGCCTGCAGGG
This sequence comes from Trachurus japonicus, assembly GCF_045865225.1. Lineage (NCBI taxonomy): Eukaryota > Metazoa > Chordata > Actinopteri > Carangiformes > Carangidae > Trachurus > Trachurus japonicus. Next base: position 20,224,718 of record NC_140930.1, read on the forward strand.
TGTAGGTGAAGGGAACCCACACCAGATCACCGAAAGCCAGCATGAAGCCAAAGCCGTCGTGCATCAGGTCCATGGTGGTCAGAATGGCCTCCTAAAGGGAAAGGCACACATTCAGTCTCTTCATAGCTTTTATACTGAGCATTATTTCATTTCATCTAACTCCCTTTGAGGAAATGTTTGGCCCTGAGCTCTGTTACCTCGTTCCAGAGGCCGTCCACCACGTAGAGCAGCTGAAAGAGGTTCACAAGGATCATGCTGTTTGATGGAGCATCCAGATTGTGTTGCTTCATCTCAGCCAGCGCCATCGCAAAGTTGATCAAACACTGAACAATCAGAGAGGAAACCATCAATCGTCAGTATGAATTCTGATTAAGGACAACAGTGAGTATCAGTCTGAGGAGGTACAGGTGTATAGGTTAGAACAGTACTGGGCCAGCAACTTGTTTTGTTGACTGGTGAAGTGAAAATTTAACATAACCTCTGCAGCAAACAGACATTAGAATCAATGCTTTCTAAAATATCAATGTGGTCAGTGAGTTAATGCCACATGAGTTGGAAACTAGCATTAGTTATAATCTCTGTATGCAGAACATCAGTCACATTGATTTGTTTGTAACGAGTGAAAGTGTTACTATGTGAATTGTCCCTATCAAATAAACTAAATTAAAGTAAATGTCTGAGGCTAAACCTGTAGTGCAGTGTGCTGAACATGATAGACTGCCTTGAAACAAATCAAAAGCCATTTCTCATCAGCTCCACTATGGCAGATTATAGATACATTTCCAAAATGAAAGGTTAATGTTTGTTGTGTGAACACGTTTGTTTGCATAAAAATGTTTGACGCATTGATACCCAAGTCAGTTAAAGAGATAAAGCAAACGAAAAAAAAAACGTTGCCTAAAACTTCCTTGTCAAAAAAAGTGTCACAAAAAGCATCAAACCTCTTTGATTTATATTTGAGGACACGCTGTCATGTGGGTGTTCTCCATCACATTTGTTAACTTGTCGCTCTTTGGATTGTTTGCACAGGTTGAGATGTCTGATACTTTGTTACATGTGTGATTGTGGTGTCTGTGTTCTTGTCACTTTTATAGTAAGCAGCAGAGCACTGCAAACACAAACAGCCCTGCCCCTTTTTAGCATCAGTCCACCATGCAACATGGTCTTACTTTAGGTGCTTTGTAAATATATGTTTGAATCAAATATTTTGGTTTCCTATGAAATCTCACCCAGCCAATCAGTCCAGGACGCATCTCACAGAAGAATTTCAGATCAAAGTTTTTGACGCGGGGGTTCAGTTCACGTCCTTTGAAAAAGTCATAAACCACATTTCCTGGAGAAACAGAGGGAAAGAGAAGAAATCAGACAAAGTGCATATTTAAAGCAGACCTCAATATATAAATAGAGACAAAACAGAATTTGGGTGGTTGGTGAGTCAGTGACTCAGGATCTTTGTGCCTACCAGAGTTTCCTCCCAGCGCCAGCTGCTCGGTGGGAGCGTAGCGAGAGCGGACATACAGGTAGATGCTCAGCAGGACGGAGATGAGAAAGGTGGCGGTGGCAAGCTGCAGGAAGTGGCTGTGGATGTAGGTGAGGTCAACACCCTGATACACTGCCAACGCTGCTGCTGCAGCACTGACCACAACAGCAAAGAAACCTGTTGGGACACAGAGAGGAGAGAGACAGAGGTAAGAGATACGACTAAGAAAGACAAAAGACAAACTGTTTTTCTTTTTAGTCTGCTTTTATGTCGGAGTACAATGAGACATGAGACTATGTACATTTCAGCATCTATTAGTAAAATTGAGGTGTTCTATAATATACAGAGAGGGGTTTCAGTTATGGGTTGGCTACAATTACAGACCCACTTGTAAATATGACACAAGCACCAAAAACTACAGCCATTTCAGTAAGCAGAATTTTAAATCAACATTTCTCTGACAAAGTTTGAAAAACTGAGAACTGTAATCTTCTTGAACGTCGCTTAGGTCTTCTTTAACACATGAGTTTTGTATTCAACTGTATTAGCCTGCCAATGGAGTGCATGCTTAACACAGACTCACCATTGGTTCTGTACTTTAGCCTCTCTCCAGACCTGAGTGGCATGCCCTCGCTCAACTAGAGGAAAAGGGAAAAGAAATGGGATTAATGGGATCACTGGATAAAGACGTCATGACGCGGCCGAGGGTCTCTCAGTCACAAGTTAACACAAGCATACTTAAACATGTGGATAATAGCATATTAATGCAGAGGAGCGACTGCTCCAAACGAGCCAACAAGAGGGACAGGGGGGAGTTTTTCTTGGAAAGATTAACAACACTCTTTGAGACTCGAGATGAAAGACACACATCAGTTTTTCCATCTACATTAGGAAAAAAACGTCAACTGAAAAACTCAACACACATGTACGTACAGGGTTCATCAAAGTAGTAAGAGTCATCTCAGCCTTAGTTCACGTAAACTAACACTAGCCCTGTGGAGTATCTCATTGGCTGTCAGTCCTGATCATTAATCCAATATGTGTCTCATGCCAGAGCCATTACACAGACAGTCATGTGCCAACTCACATGTGTCTTTCTTGTACACATAGAATTATAAAGTGAGTACACAGAGCCAACCAGCTACCACATGACTTAAGACCAGTTTTTTCTTGGACTGAGGCTGACAGCACACATGGACATTCATGATACAAAGTGGGTTATGCATGTGTGGACACGCAGCCCACTACACACAGACACCTGCACGGGGTCCATGTGAACATGCAGACTGCAGCAGCACGGGGGTCATAGAAACCACGTGTACACAGATCTCACTCACCCTTCCAACAGGCAGGGTGTAGAGCACGGCCTGGAACGCAATCCAGAGGACGACGAAGCCGAGGGCCTGGGCGTCCCAGAAGGCTTCCAGGGGGGGCAGAGGAGGGGGGAAGTTGGTCAGGCTGGGGTCGTCCAGGTTGACCTGGAGAGCCACGAAGAGAACCCAGGCCGGCAGAAAGAGCAGCCAGAAGTAGCCTCCTGAAGGGAGGAAAACACACTGTGTCAACAACACTGATGGTGTCAGTCGGGTCAGGTCACATATTGTGAGGCTGAAGCATAACGGCCAAAAGGAGAGAAAACAAAACTTTCTGTACCATTTTAAAAACCAGCGCTGTGTAAGCTGGACTCTCAGTGTTTCATTCTCTGAGTAATTTAGGTTTGGTCTGTCTAGTTCTCCCAGTGATTGAATGAAAAAGTGAACATACATAAATTAACTGGAATGTGACTAATTACACTTCTGTGCGCTTTCACAGCAGTGGATTTACACATACACAGAGATTAATCCATCTGGCCAGTAATTACATTTTGCAAGACTTTGCTCCCTAAGCTACCAGCTGCATATGACAGAGCTACATCCCATCACCCACCTATCTTTCCTCCAAAGTCAAGTGGGGTGGAGAGGCTGGCAGCAGGAGCCGCTGCCTTCTTGGCCACCTCCTCCTCCAGCTGTTCTGGTTTGGCTGCGACTTCTCTGGTGGCTCCGTCGTCCTTCCTGCGGCGCAGATTGTAACGGCTCTGGTTCTTCTCGGGATCCGCCTCCACCTTTGCCTCAGACTTTTGGATTTTGAGTAATTAAAAAAAACAAACAAACATGCAAATCAAACTCAGAAGTTGCACAAGAGGTGGAGTCGCGACTTCATCAAAGTTCTCAAACATTTTCCACACAGATCAAAGATAAAACTCACCTCATTCACTTTGTTAGCTGTGTTGTTCTCCTCTTTCTGTTTCCCCTCTAGATTTTCATGTTTATTGTTGCTGTTGTTCTCGGCTGCCTTTGTCTGGTCCTGCCCATCAAACAGTGGAGGGGAGATTGATAGAGATGAAAATAAAAAAAAAGGTGCGATAATGTGAGTACCACACACAGGTAATGTGACTGTGTTATGCTCAAAATTCAAAATCAAAGACAAAAAGTGACAGGCCCCACAACAAGTTACTAGTGACTTAGGACAATTGATAATTGTTGGATCTTTCCAGAAAACTGTACACCTCCCTAAAGTCATTTCATCGTACTATCTGTTTTTGGTTGTAGCTGATCAATTCCTCTTTTCAACTGAAATCAGAGAAAGGTTTTTAAATGTAGTTACACTCACCTATAAAAGCTAACTGACCCATGTGGAATCACATGCACTGACACAGGCAGTGTACGGACTATGGTGTGGAGAAATTAACTGCCAGCAACTGTGTTAACTGTAAGACTGATCCTTCACATTTTATCTCTGGGTTGATGCTCCTGAAAAGTATCATGGCTTTTTGTGCAAGATGATTCGATCAGTGATTGTATGTTTTAAAAAACTCACACTTTAATACCAGAGCTCAGCACAACTGATACCATTTGTGGTTAAGCATAACATGGGCAACGGACAGGTCTGTGCTCTGAAGCATTATAACATCTGTCTACTGCAGACAGAGTCACTGGACCTTGGTGTGAAATCAGATTAAAACATCCATTGCCAACAAAAGCTGTGTTAGTGGGTCTCTCGACATAACAAGAAACTGGTTGTTACATCATCTACAGTAGGCTTATGGTGATATTACCCACACCCACACATAAATAAAAGTGCAAATACACACTGATGACATCCCACTCCTTTTTCTACATCACCTCCTCCATTACCTCAACTGCTATAATAAGAGAATGAGTAGTGGCAATTACCAGGGGGGTGAGCGTGACTTCCACGTTATCCCTCAACCTCGAGTCTCTACGAGAGGCTGGTGCGCTGTCTGTTATGGCTGCAGCAGCAACAGCTGCCGCTGTTCGAGACGACGAGCGCCGTGTTGTTCTTGCTGGAGAGCGTGAGCGGCTGCGACGACGGCCTGGTGATCGAGAACGAGAGCGGGAACGGGAGCGGGTCTGAAAACCAGCAGCACTCTGAAGGAGAAAAAAGCAATTGAAAGTAATCAAACACAGAAGTGAGAGGTGAGAAAGAAACAGGACAGTGAAGTTCAGGCCGTCAGAATCTCTGTGGCTCTACCTTGATGTCCTGCTCCTTGAGCTCCAGCTCAGTCCCGTCCTTGTAGATGACTGTGTAGAGCTGATTTTTGGTGTCGAAGCTCAGCACCTGAACCTCATAGTACAGGCTGCTGCCGGGCCAGCGGCCCATCACCTTGTCCCCTCTCTGGTACTTCACCACAGGCATCTTCATTGACCTGAGGGACAGTGAAACACAGGAGGTTATGAGTAAGAGCAGAAGAAAGTATAAAGAGTGTAGGAGGGAAAAGAAACAAGAATAGACAGAAATGAGAGAAAAGAACAGGGAGAGGAGACAGGGGAAAGGAGAGATAAGGCAAGGCAATTTTATTTGTATAGCCTGTTTTTACAAACAGTTTGTCTCAAAGGGCTTTACATGGCATCACAACAACATCCTCTGCCCTTAGACCCTCACATCGACTGAGGAAAAACTCCATGGAAAACCCTTTTAACAGGGAAAAATTGGAGAAACCTCAGGGTGAGCAACAGAGGAGGGATCCCTCACCCAGGACGGGCAGATAACACAGTACTGATTGGGTCTTTCATACACCTCTCCTAAACTAGAGTTTATTTCTAGCAAAATCACGATACAATACTGAATACTCTATAAAGTCCACTACAACATGATCTCAAACCAACAATTTGCTTGAGCGACAATGGTGGCATCTCAAAATCTCAGACACAGGACAGGGGTCGGGTGAGCCCATACAGAAGACAGGGCTTCATATCTTTCTCTGAGCTAAAAACAGGAAAAATGAGCAGATGAGAAAAACAAGGTACCGATTATGATCACAGCATGGCCAGAGATGAGTGAGCTGCTCTGGCCAAAACACAACACACTGCCAAAATCCCAGAGAGAAACACACAACACTACAGAAAAAAGTCAGCTGCACCTACTCTAGTTGTTTGTTTATATGTGAAAGTGAGTTAACATGTGGTGCAGCATGGGGAAATCATACCGTCTCCCAACATTATTTAAATAAATATTTATCTTTATCTTAACCTGTTTCAAAGATGTTCAAAGTCAGAAACCCAGTACTACATACACCTTTGTTTACCCTTTGGTGCCCTTGTTATTTGTATTTTTAATTTTAAATGTCTCTTTTTTGAAATTTGTTCTATTAATTTGCTTATTTGCTCTTCTTTGTGGTTCCATATTTTGATGTTTATTTTGAAATGGACACCTTTTGTTTTTTTTTGTTTTCTCTTTGGGAAATCTACTCTTGATTACACAGTTTCCTGTACATTCAGGGCTGATGAATACACTGTGTTGTTTTGCATGATAAATTCAGTTCTGTAATATTTTACTTTAACACAGGCTGTTTTATGAAGCTTGAATGGGTGATGTGATTTATGCTTTGAAGGTTAATCAATAATCTGTCTCTGCTTCATTAATACCAGTTAAAACAAATATGAGATAAACTACAGCATCAACCACTACTTGTGTCTGTTCTGTTTGTTTTTAGGTTGACAGACAGTGTCTGTGGTGCTCAAACTGCTCATCATCTTGATTCACAACTTTGAAACCATTCAAACATTTTGAGAGGCTGAACATCCTACACCAGCTAACACTTTAGAATGGCAAAATCCTTGTACTACTGCGCACCGCTGCAGACAAAGAGGTGGGCCAGGCAAGGTCAGCATTATGGAACATTAGTGACCAGGGAGCCTCAGTGTCTAGAAAACCACCACACTGCTGCAGAACTGCTGACAGGTCTGTCCCTGCTAGGTTTACCCAAAGCTGTCTGAAAGCGTTGGGCCATTCAAGTCACAGCCAACCAGGCAGGGGCTTTTACACCAGCTCCTGTACACATGACACTATCCTCTGTGGTTGTGGCTGTGAAGTTTGCCAACTCTTCAGCCAGTTTGAGAGCAGCTATAAAATTTAACTGGGCCACTAAAATGGTGATAAGAGCTAGTCAGTTTGACTATTGTAAAGGTTCTGTGGATTGATGTGAACTCTGGAGAAACCGACATATAAATAACTGCCAGCTGAAAGGTAATAACATCAAGTCAACCCAAACTTAGTTTTGTGTTAAACACAGCTCATTCACAAAAATAAGATATAGATAAATGGACACATATGCATTTTTCTGTTGCCCATCTGATTATACCACTGTTAGCAAGAAAACGCAAATGAAGCCTGATAACATGTTTGATTAGTAGCACTTATTAACAATAAAATGAGTTTTCTGGAGATGGAAAAATATTCAGGAGAAGAAACCATGACATGCCACACTGACAACCCCCTGTCAGCAGGCATGCTAATTAAAATTCCAGCTGTCAACACAGCATCATGCTTCAGTAAATGATAGGCAGCACACAGAAAATACTTAAGATTAGGATTAGTTGTGTGGGATGTGTTTTTTCTCCTTCATTGTGCATTTGATGGAAAGTAAGCTCAAAGAAGCCTTTAATGCTAAAGCTGACAATGAGTTTATTTACTACAAAACCACTTGGCTGTACAAACCAATCTGATGTTTGCATCAATCTCTAAGCCTTATAAACCTCTGTAAACACACTGATTTACAGCCAAAAATGATCCATACGGAGTGGGCTCACCAGGTTTACAGACAGGCAGGTAAAGTCAGACATATGCAGCCAACCCCAAGTCCACCAGTAACTGATACAATCCTGAAAAGCACAAAAATCCAAAACATCTGAGGGGGAACCACCTCAGTAAGACACACCCAGCGTACAGTAAGTCCCTGTGCTGCTCTCCTGGCTCGTCTGCCGAGTTCCATATGTGTGAAAGTCAGGACTGAATCGTGATGAGAGTTTCCACTCAGACCTCTGGCTCAACTGATGACAGGATCCGGCCCTAGCGTGGGTGGGGTTTTACACACAGAAGTCAGGCAGTAGGCAGACCTCCCCCTCTTTGTACTGAAAACTTCTATGAAGCTCAAACTGGTATGCAGTCCCTTTGAAATGCAACGTGTGAACCTCCCACCACAGAGACGATAACATGTTTTGTTAACACAACAGAATGCTTTATTTAGGCTAACTTTCCTAGGAGTAAAACAATCAGCAGGGTTTCCTTGAGTTTGCAAAAAAAATGTGCATAACTCACTATAACACAAACTTTACAGGGCTCCAGACTGCCACTAAATGGGAAAATTTTGCCCCCAAAATTTGAGACAGCGCAAGTTAATTTTGCATCTACTTGCACATGTGCAACCAATAAAAGTTATTTCTTTTTTAAAACATGTTTTCTCTTAACACTGGTGAAACGTGGAAGGGACAACTCAGAGAATCTATAATTTGTCATTACAGGGCAATGTGTGTGAGGATCATGAATGAAAAGGAAATGTGAATATTTGCTTTGCAAGTTGATTTAGGGTGTGCGCCCCTAAATGTTCTGCTTGTGCTCCTAAATCTTTAGGTTAAGGGCCACTGTGCTCCTAGAAAAATAAAAAAAGCTGGAGCCTTGCTTTATTATATGAAATAATGCAAATATCTCATATCGCACTGGATTATTACACTATATAGTCTAGTCTCGTTGGGAACTGCCCCCCACACTGTGGCTGAGACACCCCTAGACTTCCATTTAGAAGTGCTGGGGGTTGAGGAAGTTAACTCGACGAACATCCATCTTTCTTATTCTTGCAAGTAAACGATAAGCAATAAAACTGTTACCATATAGGCTAAAACACCCCCGTTAAGCATGGGGCTCATGTGTCTGTCGCTTGACTCAGACAGTGTGTAACGTTATGCCGGTGTTGTGTCTCCTTCGCTGTGGCTCAGCCTTCGCGGACACTTGACGGTTAGCGACAGTCGCAGTTGACGTCGGCGTAGTTTACCTCACTGGCCACACGGGGCAACAATGACCCCTTTGTACGGTGGAAAACAAACGTCGATAAGTTACACAAAAATTAGTTTTATGTTATACCGGAGGTTTTCGTGTAGTTTTATCACATAACAAAAGGAGCCGTTGGGATGAGGACTAACTGGTTTTTTTGCTATTTTTCAAATTCCTAACCTAACGGTTGCTCCCGGCAGAGGCAGAGCGCAGAGCCAAAGTCCTAACGTCTCTGCACACAGCCGCTTCCTGGACCAGTAACCTTTCACTCTTTAACGTCTTATAAAGTTACAATATGTCCCTGCTTGACAAACACGCGGCTGCAGCTGTGGTTTACGCTTCAGAATAGCGACATATTCGCTGCCACACAATCCAGTTATAATGTGCAAGAGCTGTTTCTTTAACTTAACTAACGCTAGCGTTGTTAACTCCCGAGGAGGGAAAACGTCATGCATTCAAACGTTGGGGAAGAAACCAAACACATCCGCCAACGAATCCACCCATGAGCACAAATGAATAAGTACGGCAACATTGGATTTGGCGACTGTATCCCTGCAAAACAGTTTTAAAGTTATAGTGCGGCGGCAACTGCAGAAGTGACCGGGCTAATGTTAGCGATACAGTCTAATAAAGACGGACTTGATTAACGAGACTTGCACCGTCGAGTTTAGAGTTGGTTCGGTTGCCTATCATTTCATGAATGTTGACGAATAACACGCCCAACCGCACATTTAACATCGCAACTAATTTAAAGCAGTCAGCCATAACATGCATTTCTGATAAAATCATGAGACATGAAGGGGAAAAGTTGCTTCACTATACTAGTTGAGATTCCAGGAAATAGTCGGAGCCTACAGCACCGTTATTCACCAGCTTGAGTTAGCTTTGGCTAAGCACCAGTTTCCTAACAAAGAGAAACATAAAGCGATTTGCTCTTTTGCATCATAAACACAGGCGTTTGACCGATGCACTTACCTGTGTGTGGCGTAAACAATCCCGAGTGCGTAAAAGGGACAATATATCCCTTCAAATTATGAGAAATAATCCAAATTTTACTCAATAATTTAAATCGGACTCTGCTAAGGCTTGACGTAGAGCTGGTTCTCCCTCCCTCTCTGAGCAAAATCCACCAGTGACGAGGAAGGCGCGAAGGCTGCTGATTGGATAGCGCAGCGTTCATTTCAAACTGTTCTGCAATCTCATTGGTTGTTGGTGGATTTTAGCTCGGTCAGGATTGGTTTGAAAGGAGTCACGACTACTTTGTTTACCGGTGTCAAATTACCGTCAGACAAAATGGTAGGCACATAGCGCACAGGGCAGAGACTTATAAATAGAGACAGATACTTTACTTTATCACCCCGGGGGAAATCCAGTCTCTTACATGCTACTTAACAAAAGTCATCACATTAAAATATGAAGTATATTATTGTACATGTTAGCCTATACAGATTATATAGCCTACATAGATATTTTTTTGTGTGTGTGTGTATGTAATGTGATGTAGGTATAGGATATAGGCTATTAATGTTTATCATTCATAATTAAGAATGAAAATAACAAAATATGATAATGCAATAATTAATACTGAAATGCGCATAATGAGTTTAGTTGTTGGTTTTTTTTTGTAGTTTTTATTTTAGGCTACTGTATTTTTTATAGCCTATTTGTATTCTGTGTTTTGTATATTCTTTGTATTTGCTATGTTTTACCTCTATGTACCTCAACCTGTGAAGCACTTTGAGATTCCTCTCTGTAAAAGGTAAATAAAAAAATACTTACTTGTTTGTTTACATCCATTCTTACTCTATTAAGTTGCCCCAAAGATTACCACACAGAACAGAAGAGAGTGTATTTTTAGGCACAGACAATCAAACTTCTTTCCTCAAACGGGTCCTCCGTCTGAGTCTGGCCCATATAGCTACTTCAGCTATAGATCAAGATCAAGATTTCTTTACTTTGTCATTTCTCGTGCAGAAACGTAGGCCTAGATAAAAAATTAAATACTGTCCCCCCAGCAGGTAGGCTACCAGCGCCACAAACAATAGCAAAGCAACATAAGAACATAAAGTTGGAGTCTAAGCACAGTGTGTAAAGTTGGCCTACTAGAGTGCATTATCATTTACATGGCAGCACATAGTCAGGACAGTGCTATTGCAAAAAAAAAAAATCAGTTTTGCAAGTAGCAGCATAGTGTTTTAAAGTGCTAGACAGTGTAGTGGACTGAGATCCTCACAGCTCAGATCAGAGGTGGGGCCAAGCAGCGGGAGGGGACACAGTCCATCAATAATCCTCATCGCCTGTGGGTTGAGCATCCTGTTGCATCTTGAATGGAGGCTCCCATAGGTACCTTTTCCCAGACGACAGGAGGGGTGATGAGGGTTCGATGTTGGTGGCCCTGCGAAAACACAGTTGGTTGTAGATCCCCGGCAGGGAGGTATTCATTCTGGACCCAGTATTAACTGACAACCCGAAAATGTTCTTAGTGTGCACCAGAATTGGTCCAGATGTGGTCAGATTTAGCCAAAGAAAACAAAAAAAAAACAAGCACTATGTCACCTAAGTCAGCTGGATTCATTTTGCTATGTATATGTTTTTGCGGACAAGCTGTAATAAGCATTCCCATTAATGCTGTGCATCATTAACAGCTGTCTGTCCTCATGCTTGGAAACCATGCATGGTAAGTGAAACTTGAAATGTGGAAGTCATTTCATCCTCATAATACATGTCACCAATACCACAAAAACATGGTTAGCAGACTACACATGATTGTGCCAATATCGTATTATCAAGGTTAATTTTGATTAGGTCTCCTTCCTGAGTGTTTGTGACCCTCTTGAGCAAAATTATTTTTAAAAATGCCCTGTTTTTTTTTAATATGAGCACTTACTGATCATCTTTAAACCATTCAGTTGGTTTGTTAGTGTTATACCAAAGTGCATCATCCCATACCTTCAGCTTGTGAAGTCACTCAGACATAAAGTTTGTATAGAGGACAGTCAATAACAGCTGTTAGCCTTGTATTTGCATAAGCACACACGCCTGGGAGACCTGACTGTTGACACACTATTCACAACTGTCAGTTATACCGTATGCGTCTTAACACAACAAGAGGAAGAAAAGTGATTTTGAAAATTTAAATGAACCAATCCAATAACAGCATCAACACTCTCTCAGCTTCCTTGTCTTACTTTTTTTCTGCAGCTCAGGGTGTTTTCCTGTCGTAGCGCGGCTTTTGCAACAGCGCAAACCCCTCTTTGGCTGCAAGTCGAACAAAACCTCAGATGAACTGCAGGAGTACTGCTAGAGCTGTTCATCCTCCGCCCACAGGAAGTGTTGTACAGTGTTGTAACGTGAAGCTGCACAAACTTTTTTCCCCCAACCAATAAAGTGTGGGAATTTTCAAGGTTTCCTCTTGTAAACCATAAGTTTTTATTTTGTGCCATGGGATTGTTATAAAGCTCCTGACATATAAGTTAACTATCAAGTCAAAGTCACACATGCTATACTTGGGACAGTCTGTCTTTTGATTGATCAAACTTTAATAAAATCAAAGAGAAATATATGTAATTGAATTTGGTATAATCAAATGTCTTTCAAAGCAATAAATAAATAAAAAAAATTGAAATGTGCTACTGCTTTCAACATATCTTTTCCACATCTCCCCCTATTGCTCAACCTGTTTCTCTTAGCCTATATGTCATACATAACCAAAGCCAATGAGTTTTGTGAACTGTCAAAAACAAACTGCTCTTGGTGAACAGGTGAGCATGATCTGGAGAAAGAACAACAAAATAACAAGAGGAAAGGAGAGAAAACACCCTGATTTTGTCAAAACTCAAAAATTCAGCTCAGTTTACAGACAGCGGAGAAGGCACACAGTGTGTGGGCTTGAAGAAAAAAGTTTTAGGCGCTCATTTTCAGCTAGTCTTTCTCTTCCTGTTCTCCTCCGCTGAGCGTGAGCACAAGGCTCAGTCAGACATGCTGTCACAGTTAATGGGGCTGTGAGACTGTGGTTGACCTACCGTAAAGACACACACCAGGGAGCCAACAAGCCATTAACCTAAACTTAAAGGTCCTATATTGTATAAGATGTCCATGTCTTCTTACTGTATTTCTTGATCACAAAGCAGCCCCAGGTTATATCATGGCACTGTTAAAGTATCAAAGCCTCAGTTCAAATTCACACAGCATTCACAAACTGAGCCCTAAAACCAGCCGACAGGGCTTCTGTAACTTTGTGATGTCACAACAAGGCTGGTCTGAGCCACGTCATGTACAGTTGATAATGAAAAAGGACTAATAACTGGTAGTTAATCAAAGTTCAAAACAGTCACCATCATTTAAAAAAAGATACAACTTCTAGTCTTATATTGCAATTTTTATTTAATTTGCTCAAACAAAACAATATGTTAGCATGTAAGAAAGACTAATTAACGTGAGAACAGTATGGTACAATGTAGATGATAAAAGAATACGTCTGGAAACCCATCCAATGAAACTTGCTTCAGCCAAAATTCATCCCTGCAAATATTCCCGCAAAAATTCACAATTCCTTTTCGGTTCCTTCAGCAGATAAACTGGGGTTCACCAACATAGATAAATGTTTCCATCAGCAATCTCACATTAACACGGAGTTGACAAGAAGAGTTTTTTTTTTCTCAAGAGATTTCCAAGTGTTCAAAAGAAAGATTAGCTGCTGAAACACAAACAGTCTCTGTGACATTTAAATGGCAATGAGGGAACACAGAACACTGCAGCCGATTCATCGGGACCTCCAAACAGGGATTTTTTGAGGTTTAGGAAAAAATCATCTGAGAGCAAAGATCACCTTTGAACCCTTATTACCCTCATCTCTGAAAGGTTTGATTGTACTTTTGAGCTGTAAGAAAAGCAACCTCGCAACTGTGTAGAAAGAAAGCACATGTATGTAAAAAAACAAACCAACAAAGAAGATCTTGGTGCAAAGATGTTTTCCTGGTGGGGAACAGTACCAAGGTCATTTAACTCGCCCTTCAAAATAAAATGATCATGATGGAAAAAAAAGAAAAAAGACAAAACAAAATAACAACTGCATGTGATCAGAATTACAGTCCCTAGATATTATTACTAGTCATCTTTATATCTTTGACATATAAATGCAACTTCAGAACAAGGCACAGACTACATAGCTTCACAAAGAAAAACTTCTCTCCATCCAAACATTTCACCCGCCATCGTGTCTGGAGGACTGAATAAAGAGATGGACATCTTTCTGTTTTTTTTTTTTTTTAAATATCTCTTGACAATGATACAAAAATAAGAAAAGGCGACTTTGTTGAGAGTGATCATGTTTTAGCAGGAGACTGCCGGCTTGAATCCTTTGGTGAGATAGCCCCCACTATTGGCGACAGAGGCTTTTAAGCAACTGTAGTCAGAGGATGTTGGTTTTGCTCTGTGGGTTTTGTTTTTTTTTTGTCTTAAAGTGCAATTGATGCTGTGTAAACACTCAGGACAGGGAGCCTTCTTGGCTTGTGTGTTTCCATTTAAAAAGGTTGGATGAGAAGATGACACAACTTTATATCGACAGAGAGTTGGAGCATGAAGTAAACCAGTAAAGGACTGTAGCATCTATTAGTCTTAACTGGAATTTCTTTTTAAACACAGTATCTTTTTTTGTTTGTTTGTCTTTTTTTTTTAAACAAATTTGACCCAAACTCAAGCAAATGACATGAACTGAGGGGAAACTATATTCTCAGTGTATGATTTTCATAATAAAGCTATAACATCCAAGCCCTTGAACAGCTGTGTGGTATGAGCCACAGACAGCCCCTGATTTACAAACCTTTTTGGTAGGACACCAGGTTTAAAAGCTATGCATGATGGTAAAGCAGTAGCTAATTCTCCTAACAGTAATTCGAAGGGGCACTTTTATATATTTTACACATCAGTAATCAGACTATATGTGGAGTACTACTCAGCTTTTGGAGACCTGTTGAATAAAGTTAGAGCTAGTGATAATAGCCCTCGTGATGTCTCAGACCCTGTTCAGACCTCATATTAACATCCATCTCAGGTGGTTCCATCAGAAGTGGACAGCACTCACTAACCCACACCCGAGAGGACACATTTGAGATACCATCGCTCAGACACTATACTACGAATATTCTCTGCACCCTGCCCTGCTCTGTAATTGGCTAAAAACCACACCCATGTGTATTTGCATAATGGAGCAGGGAATGAGATCATCATCATAACTGGTCACATGTGGAGACAGTTGTTGATGCCAGGTGTGAACAGGGCTTTATGGTGATGTCATCGGGGTAATCTCAGTTAATGCATGGCAACTCTAAAATCTGATCCTAACAGTAGTAACTGGTTGAAAAGACATGGGTGGTAACCAGTGGCAACCATTTCTCATGATAGGATGCATTCAATGGGAACTCTAGGACCAAACATGTTTATGGTCAAATATGAATTCCCCTTTGACATTAAAAAATTATTGTTGCAAAGGGTGGTGACATTAAGGATGGACTACAGTCATAGTGCTCACACTGTATTGCCTTGTAAATTCTCAGCTTGATGCTTGTGACAATCAAGATACCAAGAATGCTAAAATACTTATTAAAACTTTTTGTTGGATATCCTGTCACCTCAGATTCCTCTGAAGGGTCAAAAGATCGTTGTTAAAGCAGATAACAGCGGCACGGCCGTTTCGGCTAATGCTGTGTTCAAGGCAGGCTTTTGAAACCGTAAGTTACAGCTTCAAGTCACAACTACGACTTGGTAGCGTTCCAGGTAACCCGTAGCTCGTGTTTTTACCGTCCTGTTGTCTGTGAAAGTTCCCTATAACGGCCACTCGTAACTTCCGACCCGTGAACTCGTACCAGATCGAACTGGTATGACTTCACAGGAAGGAAAAACACAAAGTACGAGTTTCCTTGAACGCACCATGAGTTAGCAGCCCCCGCCCTTGTCAGGCATCAATAGAGAGCCTAAGCGGAAGCAGGAAGTAACGGCGCCATGGGACCTCAACTCTGAAAAACTCGCCATTCAAATGAATGAGACTGAAAATTTTATTTCGTGATCCGATTGAATTGCGCCATGAGAAAAAAATATGTCCTCTACCTGTTTAAAACATCACGTTTCATGCCGAGAAATCAGCCGTTTATCATAAAACGGCAACAGAAGAACGTATTTTGTGTGAAGACTGCTCTACGGACTACAAATCTGTGTCCCACAAAAAATACGTCACCAACTGACACGGGAAAGGGCGGCAATTGGTGTGTGACGTCACCTACGCGACTTGTAGTCTTTCTGCTTACAGATTCTTCTGAATTTTATTCTACAATAGCTTTACAACAGACGGCTGGTTTCTCGGGATGAAACGTGATGTTTTAAACAGGTAGAGGACATATTTTTTTCTCATGGCACAATTCAAACGGATCACGAAATAAAAATTTCCGTCCCGTTCATTTGAATGGCGAGTTTTTCAGAGTTGAGGTCCCATGGTGACCGTTACTTCCTGCTTCCGCTTAGGCTCTCTATTGGTCCTCGTGCTACGTCACCACATTCACGCGCATCCCTTGGCTGCACACACAGCCCTTCATGCCGTTCTCTCCCCTCATTGGATAACACTTGTATCCCACAAGGAAAATTTTCTCCTCGGGTTACAGCAGAGCAGAGTGACGGAGAGACTCGTGTTTAGGCTGAAATACTTCATGTAAGTGATTGCTGACGGAAAATAGGACTATTTAGGACTTATATTAACAAAAACATTCCACTGATATCTGCTTTAAGCCCCATGTTTTTCCTGCAGACTCCACTGTAAATGTGGCTGTTGGAGAGTCTTGAGGTCTGATTGTATTACGGGAGGCCTTCCCTTCCTCAGGATCTCATTTGGATACAGAGAACACAACTAACATGAACTTTTACCGTAACGTGCGTCTAAGAGTAACAGCTACACCAGCTCCCAACATATCCCTCTCAGGTTGATTGTACTCAACAAAACTGAAAGAAATGTTGAAATAAAGGAGTTTAAGAAATAAAAGTAACACTTCCCTTCTCTCTGTGTGTTGAGGGAAACTACAGCTTCGATAGAGGCAGGAGAAAAAGGCAAAGACATAAAGATGAAACAAACACATCATCAGTAAGCACTGGTGAAAAGAGTGAATGGCACATTCATGTCCTCATATGGACACCATCTCTTACACATTTGGGTTGACCTGTGCACTTAAAAAAAGTTTTACTCTTACAAATGCTGTAAAATAATAATTATAAACCATAAAAATCAGTTCAACTCCAATGTGGCTAAAGATACAGTATCCTTGGATTTCATAGGAAGAAAAAAAAAAAAGTGTTGTGTTGTGATTGTTACAGTGTTGTTCTGATATTCTTTCATCAGCCTTCAGTTTCACAGAAAATCTGCAACACAGTTGACAAGAGGTGTCGTGTCAAACAAAAAAAGAAAAGAAAAACGGCACCTACGTGGGCTCAGAGGACAAGACGCACACACTGAAGTAATGTTTGGTGGCGTTGGGACTCGGGCAGGTGGGCCTTAGAATAGATGCTACACTTATTGCTTGTAATAAAAACTTGTGAGAGTTAATTTTTCGTGGCAGACTTGTTGTGACCTTCACCTTGCAAAGAAAACCTGACCGCGCGTGCACCAAAACGTAAAAAAAAAACAAAAACTAAAAGGTGATGGCATGAGGCGGAGACTGACGAAGAGAGGCGGGCGGGGAGGAAGAGAGTCTTCAAATGAAAAAGGTACAGGAGGGAAGTCAGTTCTATCTACACGTGTGGCCATGGTCAACTATAGCATGATGGTAAAATGTCTCCACACTTCAGGAGGGAAAACGATGACGTCTGGTTATGGTTCCACAGATGAAGAGACGACAGAGGAGAGACAGAGAGTTTCCTGTTTAAAGACTGGATTATTGAGCTACTTGATATGGCCATAGATCTACACTGAAACAGACATGGTGGATAGATACGGGTTTTTTTTGTGTGTTTATTTTCTAGATTTTTTTTCTCTCTTTTTGTACATGTTTAGGTTAAAATAGTTGTTTTTTTGTTTTTTTTTAAGGAAGACGAGCTTTACAGTGTCCTGCAGTGGTGGACTTCACCAGAGACTGTCAGTCCCCCATACACACTCACACACTCGCGCACACGCACACACGCTACCCCTATGGCATTATGGGAAAAAAAAAAGGTTTTTATTTTTCCATTCCCCTTGTCGCTCCGCTACTGATCGAAATCCCAACAGTTGTGACTCATTGTTGCGTCGCCGCTCACTGATGGTTAATACAGTATCATCCAAGAGTTCAGGTTATTTTTTCTGTTTTTTTTCTTGTTATCACTGGACATAGAGACAGAAATCATCTTTGCATAAAGACTTTTGCTTCTCTCAGAACACACACTGCCCCCCCCTCCCTTCCCCTCCCATTCAGGATGAGAGGGGGTGGAGGGGACGTTGGGGTGGGGGTGTCATCGGGAACAGGAGACTTGCATCACCACTACCCCTGTCCTTTGTTGTTTAGTCCAATGCCGCTCTTACCCCCCACTCCCAAAAAAAAGTCCTCTCTCAGTATTATTGTGATTATTATCAGCATCATCATCATCATCATCATCATCATCCTCCTCATCACCACCGTCTCCACCGTCGTGTTGCTGCTGTCGTTTTTTGTCATGTCTTAGATTGACCGTGGTTTATCTGTCGGGTCACGTGGATGTAGATGTTCTGAATGGCGAGTCCAGATCCTCTATGCCGTGCTGGACTTGCCCAGCTCCTCCCTGATTGCTGAGGACACAAAAAGAACCACAGAGTTATTTTTAATCTGCATCATCCACCTAATGCTGTAGTGTACGAAACGCAAATGGAAGTTGACAAGATACTATTGCTATTAAATCCATTACATATAACTGAAGCCGGTAACACTTTATTTTAAGGGGTCCTTGTTCCTGTGTATCTACCTAATTAATTACAGTGTAATTACCTATGTAACCGTATGTAATAACATGTACTTACATTGTAATTACATAGTGTATTTTGGTGTACTTACAGGTCCTTGTTACACTTGTAATAAGAAATGCCAAAGTGGCCTCTCTCTTTGCACAAGCATTTCTTATTACAAGTGTAACAAGGACCTGTAAGTACACCAAAATACACTATGTATTTACAATGTAAGTACATGTTATTACATACGGTTACATAGGTAATTACACTGTAATTAATTAGGTAGATACACAGGAACAAGGACCCCTTAAAATAAAGTGTTACCCTGAAGGCTTTATGAAATAATATTTCATGCAGTCATCCTCCTGCCTAGCCTGTCCGAATACAGGCTGCGTGTATTTGTCTGTGGAAGGAGGCTTTGATACTTTAGTATATTGAACCCTGACCTGCTTATAACCAAGACACTATTATACTATTTTATACTCCTAATCCACTCATGATCATTGTTGCAGCATGATTCTTCAGCAATACTGAGCACTCAGTAGGCCAGAGTTTCTGAAGTAGGCCTATATGGTTAGCTATTTATATCACCAATTTTTACTTCACGGGGCTATTTGTCCTCTGCTGTGGGTTTCTAGCTAGGAGCAGTGGTGGTTGTTGCTTGATAAAAGATTGGTTGATTAAGATTGATTAAAAGACAGCGCTAGCTAGGCTATATCTTCAGGGCAGCAGTTGGCCTACCACTAAAAAGTGATGTCATGATACCGACTAGCTAGTTAGCATGAAAACTTCAGAAAAGAAAAGAATGGATACAAGAGTTCACACTGACATGACTTCCACCAGTTGATGAATCAAGGAGTGAAGTTTGATGTTGAACTTAACAACGTTTCTTCTTGACTGGGCTGATGCTGATGCTAATGCTGTGTAGCAACAGCAAAAGTTGGCAGATTAGCTCCTTTAAATGGTCACTTCACTCAAATGATAATCTATCTGTCAGTTTTGGTTTTGTTTGTCCAGGTTTAAATGAAAGAAACAATATGAACTTAGTTTGACATTAAAGAAGGTGGTGATTTATCCAAAAATATCCAGGTCATTGTTTCTGACAGGAGATGTCACTGTTGAATACACTTGAGTTCTAGTGACAGTGACATCCCTGAAAAAAAAAAAGGTTGGCTCAGCTCTGGACCTCAGTCCTCCAGTACACTGGGGTCTGTTATGGCGGTTTGGGCCCGAGGCCATGTCACTGCAGCAGCCTGCAAAACTGAAAATCCTGCCACTGCTGCAGCATCACCAGTGCTGCTAATGCTACATTATCTTTATGCATATGTAAAACCACAGTCTGTGCTGCTGTTGTTAAACATATGAGTCACTGAACCTCTGATGCCAACTGGTGAGCTACTGGATGTTTCTGAGAAGTCAGGACGCTATTTCACTTCCTGCCAGTTAAATATACACAACCTGAAAATAAACAGTGCCGAATGTAGACTGACAGTGTGGTGTACGTATGAGTAGAAATTACCATCAATGAGCTCTTCTTTTAGCTTCGACAGCTCCTTCCTCATCTCATCCAGAATGTCCTACAAATGAAACCACACAGTGCCATTAGATCAAACCACAGCAGACTCATCTCCACCTTCAGCTCACACATGTTAACTGACAGTAGTGTTGGGATTTAGGTGGAGCCGCTGCCAACTGTTAAAACAAGGTTCTTTGTCTACTTTGGAAAGTAGTTAATCCCTGTGAGATTAGGCCTAAATACTGACTTAGTGACAGACAGACATAAACAAACTGACAGAGAGAGCATGTGTCTACATTGGCATTATGAGCCTTCAGTCCGAGATCTGCGATCTGCTGCTTCCATACACACAGTGAATGAGAGAAACGATAAGGACAGTGTGAACTTTGCAGTGTCCTTGAAGGGTGTCATCTGAGTCTGAGCCGCGCTGCTGTGACCAGTTGTAGTGACAGATAGGCAGCACTGTGACAGACTCTCCACTTATCTAACACACTCATTGCAGAGGTCAGAGGGAGAAGCACTACTGTGCACACCCACACTGTTTCACTATCAAAAAAGGGCTGCATAATTACCAATGGAAAAACAGACCAACCAATGAAAATCCTCTCTCCTCTGTCAATGGAGGCAGAATTTAACATCATTTTTTACAAATATTTCCTGCAAAATATTAACATAAAAAATATGTTTTAGAAAAACAATTGGATTAAACATGGATAATATGTGGATAAAATTGAATATGCGTGTTTCCATGTGTCAGTAACAATTAATCACATAAAGTCTCTGACCAGCAGAAGTAAAAGACAGAAAAAAATGTCAAAAACGGAATTGAAAACAACTAAAAGTCTCTTTAACATGAAAATGGCAGATTACCAGTGTATGTGATTGTGCAGGAATTTTGTACTTTGCAAATTATGGGTATTTTAGATTTGAACACAACACACATATCTGAATACTGTAAGCTGTGCAGTTATTACAGCTCACAGAAGAAACCCAGACCGACAGGCTACTAATCCCCCCCAACAGGTTTTAACAGCTACAAAGAGCTGTAGAGGTTTCGCTAAATTACAAAATATATGTAATGGAAATAAAGAGAACGGATGTGTGTGTGTATGTATAAAACATTAAAGCACACAAAGTGAAGGATGTAAGGCTAAAAGGATACAGTTTGTTAGTTATAAAAAAACCTTTGTGTTAAAAAGTTGTGTGTGAATGAGGAAAACACAACCAGACATCATCATTACACCCTATAGTGTACATTTACATATCCTACCTGTTTCAATCTGTCATAGTCCACAGCTTCTGTTGGCACACCGTTGGCACTTAGGGATGCAGTAGGTGTAGGAGTGGATTTAGGTCTGAGAGAAGAGACACAGAAAAGTGGCAGTGATGAGGTCAAAGGTCAACACCATGTCTCCATCATTTATCTATGTCAAATCAATGCAGAGCTGCACGGGTCGGCCTTTGCCTCTCGTTCTGCATCTTCATTAGGAGATAATGTGACCTGTTTGAATAGACTGTAAATTTGATAAACTATCACAGTCTGGTCTGCTTCATGTTAACTCAATGCACTGTCTAATGTGTAGAAGTAAGATTTCACTATTTTCACTCCCCGTGAAGCAGCTTCTCAGTCTGTTTCATCCGATGACACAAACAAATGTTTAGGCTTTTGTCTACACACATAAAAGATGCTGGTTGAACTGCAGTTAGGGAACCAGCATGCACACACATAGACATGCACATAGACACACGCACACACTGTTCACAGCAGCCAATGAAACTTCACAAACACCTGTCACGATGTTAGAAACCTCTACACACTCTCCAACCTATCACAAAATGATCTTGTAGTGTGCCCACGTTCAGTTTCATTTCCTTCACATATTCACCAAACTAGAGCCCAGATGATCTTTGAATGAAAAGCGCAGCCTAAAGGCGGCTCAGAGATAAGACCGGAGGAGCCAGCGATTAATGAAAGAGCCACGTCGATGCAGAGACGCCGAACAAGCTCTTTGCTCGACGTCTCGAGTCATGAGGGTGGAAAAGCCACCGAGCGGCCAATCACTTTGAAGAGAGGAAGTGCTGCAGGAAGCAGAGGCAATAGAAAAGGAAATGTGCTCGGCGGCAGGTCATTCAGTAGCCGTGCTACACCAGCGGGCGGAAAATTATGCTGGGAGTCTTTCAGTTTTATTATTCTGGGTGTTTCCGGTTTAAAGCTAATGTACACACAACAGAACAAAAGAAGCCTAAGAGGTGAGGCGTATAAGTCAAGGAGAGAAACACTCAGTCTGTTTTTAATGCTTCTCCTCGTATGATAATGTAACTTCATAATTACAATGATTGACATCCACATTTTCATTTACAAAGATGTTTGTTTTTTTAAAAGTCAAACGTATTCCCAGCAGCATGGGAGTCTGCTCAGCTCTCACTGGGTCACATATTAAAGTCACTTTTAATGAGCTGCGATCAAAACCACCCATCTGGTCGCACACTCACACATTTATACACACACACACACACACAGCGGGGTCTTATCTGTGAGAGCCTGCTGGATCTGTTCTGGCTTTAGGATGATAACACTGTGCCAAGTCTACTCTGCACTGGGTGGACACTCGTTTTTTGTGTTTGGGTGTATGATAGGGTGGGTGTAGAGCTTGTGACGCACACATATGGATTTCCCTGGTTTTAAGGTCGGGGGAAAAAAAAGAGAGGTTTCGAAGGTTGAGCAAGCATGCAAGAGCAAGAACTGGATTATAAATCCCCATCCAGACAGTGACTGGTTTAGAGCCCACACAACATATTGTAACAGCAGTAGGAGCAGAGATGGACCCTGCAGGCTCCTAGGTTTAACAGAGAAGACAGAGGCAACACACAACTCATTCCATACTTCTAATCCAAGCATTTCAAGTTAGCTCCTCCCCCCCAAAAAATAATAATAATAATAATAATTATTAAAAAAAAAAAAAAAAAAAGGAAGGAAGCACGCCCATCACAGCAAACCTCAATGACAAAAAAGGAGACTGTTTTTAAAGCAAAGGGTTTCTGGAACTCTCCACTGCCTTTTCTCTCTACCTGTTGGAGGAATCTGCTCCCATGGGAAATCTCCACGGAGACTCTCGTCTGTGTGAGCAGCAGAGACACCGGCTTTACAAATGACAGCGTAGCATCTATCTGTTCCACCTGTATGTCCTCACACTAACCACACGGCTCTGGGTCAGGTGCATGACACCTTTTTGGCACTCATTTTAACACTATCAACAGTGTTACAACATTTGAGCACTTTGTTAACCCTGGTCTGTATGTGCATCAACTTATCCCAACTGCACTGGGCACTTTACCCAGTGTAAACTCTGTATAGTAGTATTAGACTAGCAGTCTAATTTCTATGCTGTCTGTTTTTTTCTCTCTAAAATCTCTGCTGCATGTTTTTGTAAATGTAAATGTACTTTATTTATACAGCCCTTTAAAACAAACCTTTCGGTGTACCAAAGTGCTTTACAGTGGGTCATAAAAGAGTTTTTAACACTGTTTTTACTTTCTGAATGTTTCCTTTCCCCCATGACATCAATCTGCTTCGGGACAACCGACAGAAATCAGCCTGGGACTACAATCTGGTATATTCACATTAAAATGTTCATAAATATGCATTGTCCCTTCTCTCTTAAATCAATAAAATAAATGTAAGAGGCTTAAGGTTGTAAGGTCATGGACCAACTGACTGAAAACAGTTGTGGAAAAAGATTTTCTGCAAAACTGAATGTCATTGTATTTTATTATGCCATAATTAAGATGATGGCAGTGAAGAATTGATCTATCTACATGTAACTGGACCTTTAGCACTGTTCCATTTATGGATCCTTCATGGGACTCAATCAATCAATCAGTCAGTCAATCAATCAATCAATCAATCAATCAATCAATCAATCAATCAATCAATCAATCAATCAATCAATCAATCAATCAATCAATCAATCAATCAATCAATCAATCAATCAATAGCTCTATCTTGAGGTAAAAGTACTGTCAACAACTATGTGGCAACATGAGTCTCTGACTGCACATATTTAATTTTGTCTTCAAGAAAAACGTACAATTAAGGATATTCTATTCAGTTTACTTGGCACTTGACACTTTCATCTCTGAGGTAGAGAGTAGGAAATACTTTTTTTTTTTTTTACTTTTACTTTATTTTTATGAAGTAGGCTATTGGAGACTATGTGCGAAAATGTTTTTAAATTCTTAGTGTGGTGTGTGAAAAAGATACATTTTTCTGAAGTAATGACCGGACTGCATCTTTACCCTCGGAGGGTGTTGAATTTCATCCATATCCACACAAAGAGGCTGACAACATCAAAAGAAAATAATACATTTAAAGAAAAACTAATCTTGATAACTCTGCTAGTTTAATAGCTAATATGTTCATTCACACCTCAGCAGTAAGTTGGGTGTCTGACGTACGTCTAACATGCACATGAAGGCTACATAAGCTTTAGTGATGTTAGCCAGCACTGAACGGCCCCAGCAGCGCTTCATGCTAAAGCTAGCTGATGCTAATCTATAAGCCCCCCCCATAGTTTCTTTTAATTGAAAGGAAACTAGTATTGCTACTAGCTAGTCAACTAGGCAATAATCACAAATAATCTGGTAGGTAAAAAATATATTTTGAGCCCTTGTAAACAAAATGTATAGAATATAAAATGTAGGCCTACTTTAAATGCATTTATACACAATATGAAGCAGACAGGTGGAGGGATACTGTACCTTCCAATAACTGGAGATTTGCTACCATTCATGGTGTTTGTTCTTTCCCATGGCTTCCTGGGCATGTCTGCAGAGAAAGACAAAACAGAGTTGAGAGAATCTCATCATGTGATCATCATCTGGGAAAAACAAACAAGCTGACTTCCAAATAGCAGATTTGTGCATGAAAATCCGAAAAGAAAAAGAAATGTAGGTAGTGTGTTGCTAACTTGCGTCCTCATGGCCTGTGTTAGGAAGCTGCATGTTAATCTGCCTCTGCTTTTGCTGCTCAGTCTTCCCTCTGACACTCACCTGGTGTGCTACAGGCTGACATTTTAGGGGTTGTGTTTGTTTCGCCTTCCTCCTATTGGACAGACAGAGACAGGGTTTAAAGATCAGGAGTCACACTCACAGATGTGATAATCAGACAGTGGAGAGGAGGGAGTTCTTCTTCTTTGCACCTCTGGTTTAATTCAAACTTAGAACAACAGAGATAAACCTGCTCCTGCACCTTTTTTCACCGAATACTTGGCAAACACAGCACACTTTTCCTCGCTTTTTCCTTCTAAGTGGGTCAGCATAAAACTAAGAAACTGATTCTTGTTTTCTTTTGACTGACAGATATCCATGCATCAAATGTTAAACTTGTGTATGTATGGGGGAGCTAAGAAATTTGCAACATGTTGTGGATCAAGATATAGTTTGAAAATAATAAAATTCATTAACACTCATTAACAATTCATAACATGTATTGCTTAGCACTAAGCCATAGTAAAAAAAGAAGCTAGTTCTGTCAGTTGTTGGAAGACCTATAATGTGAAACATCAAAAACATCAAAGTGGAATTAAATGGTAACTGTAAACTGTGGGAGAAGATGGAGCAGGAGTGTGGTGCATATGGTATGTCAAAACTGGTAAATTCTTTGCATTAACACCATCAATATGAATATTAGCCTGTTGTAATGCTTTCTTTGTATTTCAGTGACCGAGGAGTCCATTCAGGCAGAGATGTGGTGAATGAAGTGCAGATTGTGCAGCCTGCACTGAGGAAACTATGTGGATCATCACACAGAGACGCCATTGTGTGTGACTCAGCAGTGGAGGGAAAGTAGTGAAGACAGTTTTGGACCTAAATCAAAGCAACTGTAGACATGGCAGAAAACAGAGCAGCACTAATCAGACTTACTGATCTCTGGTCAGGTTCAGGTGATGAGCCCTTCTCTGCAATTCTTCTCCTGGAGGACACACAAAGGTTTAATGAGGAAAACAGCCTTTTTTGTGTTTACATCATTAATATAATCAATATCTTTCTTGAGATTCTCACCCGTATTTCAACATTTCTTTTCTTTTAGCATTTTAGTAGTAGTATCTGGTAACACTTTAGTACACATTATTAAGCATTAGTTAAGCATTAATAAATACTGAATTCTTCATTTGTAACGCATAAATACTCATTAGTATGTAGTTTATAAATACAGTTAGTGCTTAATGATGAGTAAAACATTTTCAACTGTGTTTATAAACTACATACTAATGAGTATTAATGTGTTATAAATGATGAATTCAGTATTTAATGCTTAACTAATGACTGTGTGCAGTATGTCTGACTGAGACACAACTATACCTCCTGGCCAACAGGGCGCTCATCTCCTCCATCAGCCCTCCTCCTCCAGGCAGAGGGCCGTTGCCTCTGGCTTCAGTTTTGGCCCCTGCGGCTCCACCAGCCCCCAACATGGCTGCTGCCAGAGCCGCCCCGGCATCGTCACTCTGAAGACGCACAAAGAAAAAAATACAGTGAAAAACAAACTGACACACCAGGTTCTGTTGACCCTATTTTGGGGATAAAATATGAATTCAAATGTTTTTATCTGTAAAATCAAAAATATTTTTAAAAATAGCCTACAATGTTTTTTTTGTCAGATTTAAAGTTGATTGACACAAAAAGACGTGTATTGTTTGGCAGAGACGCTATAGCATCATATGTAAATCTCCTAGTCTGAGACATAGCAGATGAAGACTCTGCGTGATAGTGTGTGTGTGTGTGTGTGTGTGTGTGTGTGTGTGTGTGTGTGTGTGTGTGAAATCATCCATGAACTTGGCGTGTGTGTGTGCAAATGTTTCAGTGACAATGATTTTGTGCGATGACGTGTGAGCGCTGTGTATGTATCTGTATGTATATGTATATGTGTTGCACTGACATAATAAGGCCTTTATCTGCATGTTGTGTGGTTCAGATACAAAGACATGAGATGTCAAGCCTTCCACTGATCAAGGAACCAATCAAGCGCTCACCCTTGGCACTTTGCGCAGCTTGGCTCCGGCGAGGGCGGCGGCCAGGCCCGAGAGGGGGCGGTCCTCTGCGGGAGAGAAGAGGCCGGCGGGGAGGGGTGGCGCCGGTGGCGGGGGTGGGGCTCCGGGGGGAGGAGGAGGACCTGGCGGGGGCGGGGGCGTCCCGCATGGTGTCAGTGTGGGAGGGAGCGGAGGGGGAGGGGGCGGGGGAGGGTGGGGCACCGGGGTGGTGGGGGTGGCGGCCGGGGTGGCGGTCGCTGAGGTCACAGTGGAGCTGGGCGGCAGGGGCGGAGGCGGGGGAGGGGTGGGGGTGGTCAACCCCGGGGTCTGCACCACGTCTGTCAGAGGGAAGTGGAGGGTGGGGGGTGAGAGGGGGGTGGGGCACATTGGGGGATGGGCAAAGACACAGGGAAGGAAAACTGAGTTCAACTGTCATTAATCAGAATCACAACATCACAAAGGAACGACCTGTTGACTGACTGAGGCCTTCAACACATCATGTGACATTTAGACTGGACTCATCACTGTGTAACTAACTCACGTCTTATACTGTATACACTCACTGAGAACTTTATAGAACCAATCGCCTTGTTGTTTACAACTAGGCCTACTTCTGGGTAGAAAACCAGCATCAGAACAATAGTGACGGACCAGAGTTTCGCTATCTCATTTTTCATGTCACTATATCGCTGTTTAGACCACAGTTTTTCAACATTGGGGTCGGGACCCCACGTGGGGTCGCCTGGAATTCAAATGGGGTCACCTGAAATGTCTGTTTTTAAAAAAAAATTATTATTCTTTTTTAAATTATGATTAAAAACACCACACATAATCTTAAACAACTGTATCTATACTTTCACTTTCTCAAATATAAATTCAGTTCAAATAAAATGCAGCATCTTGATTGACGGCCTCGATCAAGTGACTGAATTTGTGATGTCAAAATGGGGTCACGGGCCAAAAAAGTTTGGTAACCACGACTGATCTGGTGTTTGTAAAGTTTATAAAACCAATGATTGGACAAACATGACTATTTATGTGCGCACATTTTTGTAATTAGTCATGATTATCATAGCCGAGCTAACGGTTTAACTTGACTCAATAAACTCAATAAAATATTTTCTCCAGCGGCTATCTTAGTTAGAACATGACTGAGCTAACTGGAGTAGTTTCATGTCATGTCCGACAATGGGAGGGTTTTAACAGCTGAGCTGACTGATGCTTTCTAGACACTGTGATTCCCCCAAACTGAATAAATACAACACATAGCAACACAAAACACACACACAGAAATAGTAATGTTTCTTCAATCATTTCAGATTTGTCTAAATGGTGACAGGGCGTGAAAAATATGATATATAGCTAAACTCTCGTTCGTTACTACTGTTCTCATTCAAATTATGTGCTGGTTTTCTACCCAGAAGTAATAGTAAACAACAAGGAGATTCGGTCTATTAGAAAAACCACAACAGTGGCGAGTAGCTCCTCGTGGTCTGGACTCTACACGATGTTGGAGTCTTTTTCCTCTGAGATGTTTCCTCAGTCATGACTGCATCACATTCGTGCTGCCAATCACCTGTTCTACCACAGCAGCCCACGAGTGTTTTGGTGGATGCAGATCTGAAAACTGTTGGAGAGGAGGTGACTGAAGTTCACTGAACTCACTCTGGGTTCTCGACCAGCAGAGAGCTGGTGAGAACCAGTTCTCCCAGCCTGGGCCCAGTTCTTTGTCTGTGGAAACAACGAAAACTGGTTCCAACTTTGGCACTGGCTCCGAACCAGCCCCAGAACCACCATGGTGGACTGGTGCCACACAATTAGCTGATTGGATAGTTGTATACAGTAAATAAGCAGGTGTGCAGGTGTTCCTAAGAAAGGGCTCAGTGAATGTACAGCGCAGAATTGTACATTTGAAAAAAAAAAAATTGAAATGCGCTTTACTTTCCCTCCTACATACAATATCTCCTCCCTGGCTCTTTTTCCATTGTTACGTCAGTGTGATAAACGACAGCACAAACCGTCAGCATTAAACAAAGCTTCAGCCTGAATAATTCTTTGTCAGGTTACGTCAACAGGTTACGCCACTGTCATTATCTGCAGCAGTGGTGGTAATGTGATTTTCAAATGTAACATAACATGGAGCACACACATTAGGAATGACAGCATGCCACAACACATCACAGCGAATGCCTTTGTTGTCATGCAGCTGTAGTGAGTAGCAGTGAGTGGGTTTATGGTTAGAGGTCAGGCTGGGCAGCATGGAAACAGTGGGAAGTTATACACTGAAATAGCCTCTCATTACTCATTTTAAAGAGTTATAATGAACTCTGTGGTTGGCCAAACACGTTTCAAAGATATTCCATGAAACAGGAGACAAAAGAAGAGACAACACACAATAAAACACACACACACACACACACACACACACACACACACACACACACACACACACACGCACACACAATTATCCAAAGACATTTAACATAGGAACTTTGGCAGCAGTTGTGTTTTGGTCAATACCATCTGTGTGTATGTGATAAAAGCTCTTATTTGCTGTTTTCATACATTGTTTAAGTATGAACTAATGAACAGATGTTTACTTCATGTCACATCATCAGAGTGATGGTATGTTTCTTCTCGTCACAGAACTAAATCCATGATTGATAATCCATGAGGTAATGTTAACATGTGATCAATATTAAAACCAGCATTCCAGTCCCTTCAGGCCAATCATTTCAATTATCACAGAGGTCAAAGGTCATTGGAGCTCCTCCTTCAGCAAATGAAGAGAAATGCCTCGGGACAAAGGTCAATGAAGCAGCGGTGCCTATGCTGGAGCTTCAGGGCAAATGTGTTAATAGTGAATAAGAAACAAGTGATTTTTTTTACAACAGTATATATATACTGTATA
Organism: Trachurus japonicus; assembly: GCF_045865225.1. Taxonomy (NCBI): domain Eukaryota; kingdom Metazoa; phylum Chordata; class Actinopteri; order Carangiformes; family Carangidae; genus Trachurus; species Trachurus japonicus. The sequence continues at coordinate 20,254,907 of NC_140930.1, forward strand.
TATGTATATAAAATGAAATTGTCAAAATTAGAAATAAAAGCAGATATTTTGCGTGACATTTAGTGACACCTCTAATCTCCAACAGATGGACGAGTGCATGTTATACTGATAAAGTATAATTATCATAGATTTTAATGGTAGGCTTCCACTGTTTAAAATAAATGAGAATTTTATTAATGAAAACTTGAGGTGGAAGCTGAACTGAAATAGTGTGGAAGGAGTGAAAAAAAAAAGTTGATAAATGATGATAAAAATGATGATAAAAGAAAAACAAATCAACCAGCAAGTCAGAAATGCAGTGTTCGGAGACAGACTGGAGTCAGTGATCTGTATCCACCAATAACAGACTGCTATCAGAGGGGACGGGACGCCATGCCGAGTGACCAGACACCTTCATCAGCCAGCAAGCACATGGACATACAGTAACACAAGTGTACGAGACGACTGACAAAGAAGTTAGACAGGCCTGTGTAGCAGTGACTGCTGCACTGAGAGACGCCTCAGCAGCAGCAGTGTTAATGTCAGAGACTGAACCAAGGAACCGGTGAGGACAAAGTCAGTCAATAGATGAAATCTTAGTCAGACTGAATGAACCTGAGCCTGGTCGGCTCGCTTCAACACTGTTGGCCTGAGGACAATTTAAGTCAATAACACTGAAAACTATTGAGTTTGATTGAATAACTTAACCAATCTTAGTTTATTGTCCAATCATCTTTAAATTCAGTGTATTAATACAAGGTCATTTTTTTAGCCAGAACCCCCCCCCCCTTATTTATCACTACCTCCCTTTGCCAGCCTCTAATTGGCTAATCCACTCAACTCACTGAGTTTGATCAGGTCTTAATTCATGAGAGAGGAAAAACAACCCCCATGCTGTTTCTCATGCCGTTGCACTGTCTCTCCTCAGCAGTGAACCGGTGATGTGGAAATGTTTCTGCAACAACGCTGCCATGTTCTCTGTTTAATATGTTTCCACCATCACTGGATGAGTTTGGATGAATTTAACAGCTGACTGCCGGAAGCTGAGGAGACTTCACCCTCTGCTCCCTCCAGCTCCATGTTTTTCATATCCTGTCATTTGGTGAGTTTGGGCTAAGTCAACAAACTAAATCACAATTACTTACATTTGAATTTCAATGTGACTAAATGACATAATCAATATAGTTAAAAATCACGAGCCACTTTAAACCAGCACTGATTTCTGTATCTGTCATCTTTGGGGACGGTGCTTTAACTTCCTCAATGCTGATGAGCGACTTTATTTAATTTTAGTTCACTTCACATGTTATTTGCAGATCATGCAAACAATTAATTTGCTCACCAGTAAACTGAGAGTGCTACCTACACATGTTAACTTTCAATACTATCTCCTTTCTTTCTTGAGTCTTCATCCTATGCAAATATTGATGTTGAGATGTTCCTGATGGAGTCTGGTGTCTTCTGAAGTTCCCAGAATGCATCAGTTTGAACTTTAACCTGAACCTGGGTGGAGGTGAGCTCACAACTAATCTACATCAACAACAGCTTCTGACTGTAAGAGCAGGCTGCTTTGACTGCATGGTGTTGAATGTTTCAAACAATGAACAAAGTCAGTTTTTATTGCCACTATCTTATCGTAAGTTAATTTTTGATATTTAGTTTATTGCGCTGTATGTTAAAGGTCCCATATTATATGGTTAGTTTCTCTCCGGAGGCTCCACCAAAAACAGGTCATTGAAGAATCACTGAGCGCTTTCTGAGTGTCTGAGTACAAATGTTGGCAGATTTCATGGAAACACCTAGAGAAACCAAATCCTGCAAAGTAAGACGGTGGGTCTAGGTGGGCGGGGCTTACGTGGCTGAGAGTGGTGACTGCTTTCTTTGTGACATCACAAAGTTAAAGAAGTCCTAACGGCTAGTTTTAAGGCTCGGTTTCTGTGTGGACTGAGGTTTTGATACCTTCACAGAAGAAATATAAAACCTAGAGCTGCTTCATTATGCACACGGACGTTGCCCCTTTATTTACAGTAATATGGGACCTTTAAGTAAAGTCAACTTGTTTGGATTTTCATTGATAACAGTTCCAACAGTGTTCAGTAACCCCCCCCCATCCTTCCCCCACTGTTAGTGTGTGAGTCAGAAGAAGTGACAGAAAGATGGGAGAGAGGCAGTAAGAAAGAGAGAGCAGAATCCAGACTGGAGGCCTTACCCTGGGGCAGACAGGAGAAGCCCCCCTGAAGCAGGTGGGGCTCTGGGCCTGCGGCTGCGTTGGGCTCCCCCGGCCCCGACAGGCCCAGGCCCACAGGGAGGGAGAGGTGCTCGACAGAGGCAGAGGCTGCAGCAGCAGGGGGCGCTGTGGAGGGAGAGGGCACACCGGGAGCCTGGGATGAGGAAGGGGAAGACGAGGCAAAGGAAGGAGACGAGTGGGCTACAGGGGAGGGGAGGGGAGGCGGGGTGGGCGGGGGAGGCGGGGTCGGGCAGGTGATGCTGTTGGGGGTGTAGCTGTGCGAGATGGTCAAGGGAGAGGGCGCCGGGAACATGGGCGGGCCGTTGGGGGACGGCGAGGGCGGCTTCTGCGTCAGAGGGGAAGGCGCCGCGATGGGGATGAGCGGCCGCGGACCGGTGGCCTTCCCCGGGGGGCTGCTTATCATGACGGGGGGCGACGGAGGCAAGGGGGTGAAGCTGCACGCGGACCACACCACGGACTTGGGCGGAGGAGGGGCCGCGGCCGGGGCTGGGGGCGGGGCCGGGGCCGGGGGCGGGGGCGGGGCCTGCGGGAAGGCTGGCTGTCGCCTGGGGACCGTGGCGTAGTGAGGCAGGACCGGGTGGAAGGCAGAACCGAGCGAGGTGGCGAATCGGGAGGCTGAGTGGCGGAGCGGGGGGGTCGGGGGCGTGGCGGAGGAGGGGGACAGCGGCGTCCCGGGAGCCGGGTAGTTGGGCGTGGATGGAGATACGGGCGTAGAGGATGTTCTGCCGTACTCCTGAGGTGTGGGGTTGTACAGGGTGCTCTCAAAAGCTAAACGCCACACCACGCCACGCCACGCCACGCCACGCCAAGGGACAAAACCAAGGTCAAGGACAAAGACAGCACAGAACGGGGAGGGGAGGGAGACAGAAGGAAGGAAAGAAGGCAAGGAAGGAAGCAGCCATTGTGCACACAGGAGGGAAAGACAGCAGGTCAGGAGAGAGAGAAGGAAGGAGGGAGGGAGGAAAAAAGAGAAGGGGGCAGATGAAGCAGGAAAAACCAGCACAGAGCTAATATATATATAGATATAAACGTCTTATTGCAGGTGGTGTGTTGTCTCTGGGGCTGATGTTAGTGGACAGGTGTTAGCGCTGTGGACACGGACACACACACACACACACACACACACACACAAAGCTCTCACAGTCCTGTTCGCAGGAGAAGAGTGGGAAATAATAAAAAATCGAGGAGGAAAATTCAGGCTTTACCATATAGCACACACCCACTGAAGAGTTTCCAGTGTCATCAAGTCATATACAGACTTTTAACCAAAAGACCCATCATGCACCACTCCGCCCCAGAATCAACCTGAGCCTCAGGGAAACAGCCCGTCATCTCCATGTGAATGCAGCAGTGAGCAGATGATTTATAGTACACAATACTTTGATCAATGCTATAGACGTCACATCACAGCCCAACCCCCGCTCCTCTTTAATGCCATGTCTGCTTTATTTCCTGATCACTAGCTTCACCTCGCCCATCAGAGAGATAAGACCACAGCAGCACGATCTTCTGTTACGTGACGTGACGTCGTCTTTTTATCGTCTTGTTGTCTTTTTGGACTGAGACATAGGCCACACTACAATATTCTCTGATAAGCTCAGATCAGCTTATTACTGTCCTGATGTCTACCTCCTCATATGAATGAGTGATGAGCGTCCTCTTCTCATCTTCTACTACTGGAAATGTCCAGGTCGGTTCTAAACTGTAGACAAGAGACTACAGCCGTCTACTGTATCTTCTGTGTAAAGGGCTGTATAGGGACCCACTCATTAATAGGGCTTTGACATCATAAACATTATCAATAAATATTTGAATATATTTGAATATTAATATTAATAAACAAACGAAGTTCGAATATGATTTTTTGGGCAAATGTCAAAGCCCTACTCATTAATATAATCTACTCTAACCATGGTGACTGTGTCTTAAATCTCACCTCCGGCTGAGCGGGGCCCTCTCTAAGTAATTACCTCCACTGTCTGTGTATGTGTATGTGACTTTGGTGCTGAGTGTAAGCTGACCTACTGCTGCACAGGCATGCCATATGTTTTCTGTATGTATGTGTATGTGTGTGTGTGTGTGTGTGTGTGTGTGTGGGGGAGGGGTGAACAATGGCTCCAAAAACGGCCATTTCCTTTGTATCAGCAACCAATCGTATAAGTATTATTTACATTAACAATCTATGGAATTTTACAGTGCAAGTCTTAAAGGAGAATTCCGGTCATTTTTGACCCCTAAATCGTTGTCTTGATGGTCACCCAGTGTTGGGGGGAGCAAAACACGCGACTAAAATTGATGCAGGCAAACCAGAGTTACACCATCATGGCTAGACGGCGCTAGCGATAGCAACAACGCTAAAGTATGAGGGCAATTCTTTCAACCACAACAAACACTCATAAAACAATCAACTATCTATGGTACATGACTGGAATCTTTATGACACACCACTAAACTCATAGTGTACAGTATAAACAGTATAAACTTTGTGTTTTTGCATGTAATCACTCACCTCAGATAGCCAAACTCTGAAAGAGATATGTTGGACTTTACCATTGCACTGCTCCACCATTTATTTTTGTAAAGAAATCATCACAACAAGGAATCAGGACAACAATTTAGGGGTCAAAAATGACCGGAATTCTCCTTTAAAGGCCGTTTTCTCAAAATTAGTTTTTCCTCAGACTCTGGGCCCGAAATCTCCACTTCAGCAGCACTTAGAGACACCAAACCTTCCAGTTTTATTCCTGTCTATATTCTGAAGGTTTTCACAGAGGGGATTGTTGATATGTCATTCAAAGCCTGATTTATACAACATTTTATTCCTAAAAACATGGCAACATTTTTTAGGGCTGGTGACAGTATTTTCTCATTTACAAAGTGATAAAAAGAGATATCCAAAATCCCCTCTGTAAAAACTTATGACTCTATGTAGATATGTAAGAATTTTGAAAGGGGCTTTATCCATTTTTCAGATATCGGTTCTGGAAATGTATGCTAGCACATATTTCATTAGATATTGCCTCATTTACATATTTAAACATAAAATTTTACAAAACTTGTAATACAAAAAATATTTGTCTTAATGTGAGTGATAAACTTGGGAAGTTTCATGGTGATATCTGTTATCTAATTTTTTTTTTATTTACCTGTAGTGTCTCCCCTTAATCAGTTGTAGCATGTCTATTAAAGTTTTATCCTTTCATGAATGATGAAATTGTTCACAATAAACAAGAGATTTTTCTTTCCCTTTTTGTTGATATCTCATCCAGTTTCACATCATTACAGGAAACCTGACATACATCAGTGACACGTTTACTCACAGACAGATCTGATAGGTCAGATCCACACACACATAATCAGACGTTACGCACAAACACGACACATTTCAGCCGACATTGCTGGGTCAGTAAGACACACACACACACACACACAACTGGAATCCACGTGAACACCTGACCATCAGTCATGAGACAGATACACTGATCATTTTTTCTGGATCCATGTGACTTTTCTTTCCCCTCCTTCTCCCAGCTGAACATTCAGATGGTGTTTATCCTCTAACTGGAGTTACACACACATGAAAACACACACACACACACACACACACACACACACACACACACACACACACACACACACAGTATTTTTTTTAGTTTTCCACTTCACCACACACTCCATCTCTTTCTCACTAACCCTGATTGTCCCCTCATGCTTTGTTTCCTCCTCTGGGTTTCTTCCACTTATCCACTGCACTGTCTCCTTCCTCATCCATTTATCTCCACTTCTCCACTTCTCCTGACCTTTGACCCTTTCAATTCTTCTCCATATTACCTCTTCTCCATCATTCCACCACGCTCCTCTTTCATTCTCTCTCTCTCTGTGGCTCTGGGCTGATCATGTGACTGAGAGGCCCCAGCTTTACTCCGCTCTTCCACAACAAACACACGACCAGAACACACCAATTATGCGGACAGCCGGACACGTGCACACGAGAATATGGAGAGCACATGCACACAACAAAGCTCACACATGAGAACACAACAAAGCTCACACATGAGAACACAACAAAGCTCACAGTGCAGTCAAGCTCCTCTGCCAAACCAACTGGACTTTTAGGTAAACTTGGACATTAAAAGCCAAAAAAAAAAAAAAAGTCAGAACAACCTGGAGGTCAAGTGAATCCACTGGACCACCTTTGACTGGAAAAATAATAAACAACCTGTGTGTATGTGTAGCCAGTTCACATTTTACATAATATATTTATTAGAGAAATTATAGACACTGAACATGCTGCATAAGGTTAATTTTAGTTACAGGCTACTGTACATCCACTCATTTTCAGAAATGTTTTGCAGAAGAAATGATTAATGAAGAACATCAAAAGCAGTCAGTTATGGTCAGTAAAGTTCATGATCCATGTTGAATTTTGTCCTGGTAACACCAAACCAAGAGTAATTTAACTAAAACATTGAAAAAGTCTCACTATGAAGGGTTTGAAAACTCTGGATGCCAGTTGTAAATTTAATAAAAGTGATGTATTTTGAGACTAAAATGCATTAGTGCGAATGAAGCCTCACATCACGGTGCAGCATGATGAACACGGCGTCGAAACAGTCAAGCTGAAACATATAATTATAGACATTTTAACGTCTGGAGTGTTGGAATAAGTCAGAGAGAAACAACTTGGATGAGTCAGTTTTGTCAGTGGGTGCTCATCAATGTCCAGTGTTTCAAAAGAAAGATGCCATAACTAACCACTGTCAGACAGCTAAAGCACAAACTGGGTCTCATTAAGAGAACTTAAAGGGATAGTTCAACATTTTGGCAAATTGGCCCATTGCCATAACCCCTATAGTCATAGCAGTAGGTTTGTTACCTTTAATTGTCGGTGCAAGCTATTTTTAGAACAGCGGAGCAGAGCCGTGAGCTGCACAGAGCTACGCTACGGAGGCTCATGGAATTTCTTGATTTCCCTCATCAAACTCATCTAATACACAATCCAACAACTCCAAAACACTCTGGTGGACAAGTTGTGACCTGCACATTCACCACGCTATGAAATAATAACAGAACGTTACCAGACAGAGTTGTTTTAGAGGTAAATACAGAGACTGCTTGATGAAAAACTGCCCTCGACAGGAACACGCATCAGTGGTTTTGTGTGAATTTACCTCTAAAAAATAGCTTGCACCGACAATTAAAGGTAACAAACCTACTGCTATGACTATAGGGATTATGGCAATGGGCCAATTTGCCAAAATGTTGAACTATCCCTTTTAAAATAAATCAATTAAAAACAAAACATCACTACACACACATCCTGTAAGAGAGACATACAACTGAAGGGTTAAATGTTACATCACACACTCGGATCAAATCTCTCAGGCTCATACATATGTTCAAACACATGGCATGTGGGCACGTGTGTGTGTGTGTGTGTGTGTGCGCATTCCTGCATTTCTGTGAGATCCAGTGGGTTTGTTCTGTGTGTTGTATTGTATTGTATGTGACATGTGAAATGACCCCTCCCCTTTTTTCCTAGGGGGCCTTGGTACGCACACACACACACACGCATAGGCTTATGCGCACACACACACACACACACACACACACACACACACACCCCTGGGGGGGTCTCACCAGCATTCTCCCTGATGATGTATTTTTAGCCTCTGAGTAACACCACCGAGCTGTGTCTGCCTGCATGTGTGTGTGTGTGTGTGTGTGTGTGTGTGTTTATGCATGCATATGCTAACAGGCTAACTAGCACTGAAGCCTGCCACGCTGCGTTGACCTCCCTACTGACCCACTCCTTAAATGTAGGAACTTCCCCTTCTCAGTGTCACACCACTCAAACCTGAAGCTCTGGTCAGACTGTGGCTCCGCTGTGTCTCTGCTGCTGGATTATTATCTGTCAACTAGACTCTACAGATTTTTACCATATATGAAATATTCTGCTATTCTGAGTTCAAGAGAAGAAAAATGATCAGAGACATTTTTCTAGTTCCCTCTCACCTCGAGATGCTCTGCATGGAGACAACATCTCTGCACCAAATCAACACCTTCATTAGATTTTCAGATGTGTCAGTAGTTTTGTTTGTATGTGTGAATGGTGTGATGGTTGTCAGCACTCTTCACTCCCCGCCTCATGCCTACACGCTCACGTGCAAAGACTCAACATACCCCCCCCCACTCCCCTCTCTTGCCCCAGTAGCTCAGCAATCTGTTGGTAGCTCCTGTTCCCCCCTATGGGCAGATGAGCAGAGTGTGGGCTTCACTGTAAGCACTGACTTAGAGAGGCAACACAAACACACAGTCACTGTCCGCTCAGCAGGAGTCAATATCTTCATCCCGTGACCTTTTCAAACACCTCAGCGTCACACTAGAGTGGGTGTCAGTCTCTCAGCTTCCATCGGTAGCACATACACCTGACATCCCCACAGATATAAAGACAAGATTTAAACTCTCTTCAGCTGACGTGTCACGTGAACCTTGCTGGAGCAACAACTGGCAACATTTGACAATTTCTACCAAGACGTCCAACTCACTGTTTCAGATGGAAGCTGTGCCCAGTTCCACACTGTATACTAACTAGTCTATATGTGTATTCACAAGGGGAACTCTGGAAGTCAGTGTACAGGTGTGCATACAAAAAACAAACAAACTCTGAGTTCCCTTCCTCTTTGCATCGTCTGTCCCACAGTGCAAAGAGGAATATGAACATGATAGTGATCACAGCTTCAGAAATACAGAGCAAGCTGTGGCAAACCATGGTGGTGAGTTACAGAACTACACAGAGTTAAAGACTGACTTCCTGTTGGGTGTATATGGTTTCCTATCAGCTTAAAGAGTATTTCCAGATATCAGGCCACCTATCAGTTCATTTCATACCATCCATACTCCCAACTGCAGCGTGTGGATGTTTAGATTCATTTTTGTTGAAGAATCTAATGAGTTTCAATGTTCATTAATGGGCTCCGGACTCATTTTAAAATTGTTCTGTGGTCGTAAGTAACATCCTTTTGATCATCATTTAAATTTTAAAATTCTCTCTACAATTAAATTAAAGGGACAACGAGGAGTTTTGGAAAAGCGAAGCGTTTTCACACTACATTTATGAGCCTCCGCGCGCACCGTAAAATTCTTTTGACCGGCGCAAGACAGACTCATGTTTTCATTCATCAATAATTAAAGTCAGAGGTTCAAAGAGGTTCACATACCACCGTAGTTCCGACCATAAACGGCGATTCAGCTACGTTATTCTCATGACTCGTTGCGAAACTGAAAGTAAAGAAACGCTGGTTGGCTCGACCAGCATCTCCGCCACCACTAATAATAACAAAATAACGATAGAGACAGAATGATATATTTATCGAAAATGGGCCCATTAACAAGTGTGGGTAGCGGAGATTCATCCACAGTAACGTGAGACTTTTTTATAACCGATTAGAAACTCCTCGTTGTCCCTTTAAATCAAAATTTGGGCTTACCACGGCTTCCGCATCGTTCCTCTCCGGGTTCAGAGAACAAACGCCTCAAAGCCTCTACTGTTGTGTTCTCTGACCCAAAAAGGAACAATGCGGAAGCCATGGTAAGTCCAAATTTTGATTTTATTTAATTGTAAAGCGAACTTTGAAATTTAAATGCCCATTAATGAACATTGAAAAAATGATAGATTCTTGAACAAAAACTAATATAAACACGCTGCAGTTGGGAGTATGGATGGTATGAAATGAACTGATCATAGGCGACCTGATAACTGAGGTGAACATTGATTACAACTGGAAATGCCCTAGGTTTGCCATAGGTATGTTGATTTAATTTATTACTGACAGCAAAACCAGAATTGTAACATTAAGCAATACACAGTATGAATATTGCTTAGTGTATACATTTAGTATACAGTGTGGAATTGGGATCAAAACCTCCTCATTACAACTTCAAAACCAAAAACTATCTCAATGGAGAAAAAAATCAACCCCTCATTAGGATGTCAAATAGTCATTAAGTGATAGAGCATCCAGTCTGTATGTGTTCATATAGGAGCACATGAAAACCAAATCTAGAAGTGGACAAACTGAAACATTATAGAATCTTTAGATCTTCAGTTTGAGCTCTGGCCTTCAGAAACTCAAACCCAGTATGTGTGTCAGAGTGTGTGTGTGTGTGTGTGTGTGTGCATCACTCACCAGCATTAGAGATGCGTCTCCCTCTCTCCCAGTCCTGCTGCTCTCTGTCCAACTGCTCCTGCTGCTCCCTCTCCAGCCGCTCTCTCTCCGCCTTCTCCCTCTCCATCAGCTCGCGCTCGGCGCGCTCCTGCTGCTCGCGCTCTAGCTGCTCCCTCTCCATCTGCGCCTCCCTCTCCTGATGCTCCCGCTCCAGACGCTCCTGCTCTTGACGCTCCCTCTCCTGGCGTTCGCGCTCCTGCTCGCGCTCCATCACCTCCCGCTCCAGGCGCTCCTGCTCCTGACGTTCTCGCTCCATCTCCTTCTGCCGCTGCAGCTCCTGAAGCTGCCTGGGGGGGAGAGAGGAGGAGGAGGAGGAAGGAGAGAGGGCTGAAAACAGTGCACAGCAAAAAATAAAGTCATTCAAACTTGACAACGAGATTGAGCTGGTGTGAATGAGAGGAGGAACCCACCAGCCGAGGAGGAGGAGGGTTAGAAAGAGAAAGAGATGGAGGAGGAATCAGAACCACAGTGTCATCAACTAGTCCAAATGAGCCCATTGGTGTGAGGCCTGTCTTAACCTCTCTGACCCTGTTGTCATTACATAAGGGGTGTCATTATATAATAATTGCTTTTAGGCACAATAGCCATGCTGTTATGTAACCACAGCCAGCTTTGCTAAAAAAATTTGGGCGCATTATTAAAAACACAAACATTGAGCTGCCCAGGGTGAACACTCTCTCTCAGTAGCAAAGAAGCAGCTGTGTGTGTGAGAGGAGAAGACATACAAGAATAATAATTAAAAAAAACAAACAAACTCTGATTAGTTTTGTTTTTTAAGTGAGGGTGCAAAATATGTTCAGGGAGGTTTTTCCTAAGGGTGCAATCGAGTGTGTAGACTGAGGTTTGGCCACTAGGTGTCAGCAGAGGCCAGAGGTAGAGAGGCTGGTAGAGGGAAACGGGAGATGTAAGCAACAAATGAAAATGTGTGTGAGAGTGTGTGTGTGTATGCATGTGAGAATGAGTTTAAGCATAAAAGAGAGAGAGAGAGCGGTTGAGAAGGGATGGAGAGAATTTCTCCCTCACTACATCTGACATTCAATGAAATGTAAAATGCCTGCAGGACTGTGAGCACAGATTCCTACACTCACAGAGGAACCTCATCCTCCACAGCAGTGCTTATCTCCAAGACAGTAAATTACACTGACTGTACTAAAAGGCATTTTACAATTACAGCATATACTGTGCTATTATATAACTCCATGCCATGTGATGTGGAAAGGAGGAACGCTCCATCTCAGCTCCAGGATGAAATATGTTGTCTAACATTACAGAGATAGTTTAACACGAGGAAATGTTACTGTGTGAACTTTGAACTCTGAAACACAAGACATGAAGTTCAGAGGACTTGGTCGGAAGCAGAGACCAGTGGACCTGACACCAGAGGTGGGGGGGCGAGGAGCTGGATCACCTGCTCCCAGAGGTGAGTGAAGTGAGTGTTTTCTCACTTTCTATTCTGTCCAAGGTGAAAGTACATAACTCAGTCAGATCACCACATTAGTGAGCTGTGAGTGTGAAAATGTGAAAGAGACACATACGATTGAGTGAGGCCATCAACAGAACCAGAGGAGTAGGAGAACAGGTCCAGAGGCAACAACATGGATATTAACCACATTTTAGATATTATTAGGGTTGCAAAGAGGCGGAAAATTTCCAGTAAATTTCGAGAAACTTTCCATGGGGAAGTTAAGATGGGGAATTTTGGAAATATTTCAAATTGGAAACTTTCCCTGGGAATTATGGGAATTTATAGGAATTATTGGGAATGTATGGGAATTAACTGGAAATTTGGGGTAATTTAAACAAACTGTATCATATCCAAACATAAATGTAAATTTTGTTTTGTCATAAGCAGACATCCATGCAAAATAATACAATTAAAAAAACATGACATTTCAACAGATTTATTTGTGAGTAAAACTTTATCAAGTTTTAATTCTTGTATGAACAATCAATTCTTTCACTTTAACAAAAACATGAATGTTGAGTAAAATATTGCTAATTACTTATTAAGGGCCAACCTTCAATTTTGTAAATTTTGGATTTATTCCCGTTTATTCCCATATATTCCTGTTAATTCCCATCTATCTATCTATCTATCTATCTATCTATCTATCTATCTATCTATCTATCTATCTATCTATCTATCTATCTATCTATCTATCTATCTATCTATCTATCTATCTATCGTACTAAGTCTTTTAATCTATAGCTCTTTGTCAGCAGATACAAGTGATTCAAACTAAGAAATTACCGCGGATTAAAATGCTGCTTTTTCACATGTCTATGGGGAAACGGTTGTTCCCTCTTACAGGAAGTGACGTTTCCTTGGTGCAAGAGAAGAAGAGTGGCACTTCCGTGTTTACACTTAGAGTAGCAATGGATCTACGTCGTTATTTCGTTGTTTTTGCATTTATTTGCGACTCTACGGTCTCAGCAATTAGTTATCCTGATGAGATACTTGGCTGAGAGAAGAAGACGGTACAATTTTTCTGCTTATTCGCTTTGTTTTTGTTTTGACCGGCTTTGACTTCCCTATTTCCTGTTTCCTATTTCCCTACGTACTATGGCGCAAATGCGCAGAATGAATAATCCACTTTATCATCCGAATCCCTGTTTACATGTGGCATGAAGCTTACCAATGTATATTATTATCAATCGATCCGATCCGAAACACAATCAGATCCGGGTGAATGGGATCCGGTACGGTGTTTACAAGAGACATTTAGAATCTGATTGACCTCTTAATCTAATTGTAAATAGGATTTTTGGACCCATGTACACGCACCTGTGTTAAGGGGAGAGAGAGAGAGAGAGAGTGTTTTGTGAATGTGGGAAGTGAGAGGAGAAAAAAACAAAAAGGTGAGAGCAGATACAAGTTGTGGGAGGTAGTAATCTGTCAGGTTCAAATGCGCTCGCATACACACACACACACAAACACACACACACACACACACCCACACACACACACACACACACACAAGGTTCCTGGGAAATCTTTGATGGAGTTGGAAAGCTGCGACACTCTTGTCACATTCTGTGATTTACTTGGTCATAAATCTCACCGGCTGCAAATGAGCGAGCGTTTCATTTATAAATGACAAAAGCAGAGAAAGAGATGCTGGGAACTGCAGCTACGTGCCAACACACACTTTCTCTCTGTCACTCACTCACACACACACACACACACACACACACACACACACGTGTATATCAACTAAGCTGTCAGGTCGTCTTCCCTCACTCATCCTGTTCTGCTGAGAGCTGACTCACAGCTAAAAGTCAGTCATCAGCATTAATGTTGCTTAATGCAAACACTCACTCCCCCTCTCCCTCCATCTGTACAGGTGACGCGTTCAAACGCATGAACCACACTCTACCATTGACACAAACACACACACTTAAAGCATGTTTGGACCTGCAGGTGCGCGCACTCACACACACACACACATAGTTGGAGATGTGGTTGTGATTGTGTTCCCAGTTCCCACGGTGTGTTGTGGAAACAGTGGTTGGCATGCATCAGGCCGGTAGGAGAAACCCTCCCTCTGACTCCAAATCACTCAGCGCGCACACGCACACACCACACACCACACACCACACACCACACACCACACACCACACACCACACACCTGTGCTTCAAACCAAGAGCAGCAGGTGACCTCACTCAGACCAGGACGTATTTTTCAGAAACATGTGGACTGACCTGACTCAACACTTCAAACTTCAGATTCAGTTTGACTTTTCAAAAAATCTTCCTTTTTTGGGATTATGTTTATTTAAATATTTTGTACAATGGAAGAAAAATATTTTTTCCTACCAAACTTTGATAGGAACAGAAGTGTTTTATTGCTGTTGGTTATCATATTAGCAGCAGCTGACAGAAACAGTCAAAATATAGGCTATTCATGACAAAAGGATGTCCACTGCATTTGTTCAAAAATGTCTTATCTGAATGTAAGATCTAGAAACTGTAAGATCCTGCTGCTTGTGCTGCTAATCTGTGTTGACAGTAAACATCCATGTGAAGTTAGCTTAGGTGTATAAAAAGAAGGTATTTCTGTTTCTGTATTCAAAACACACAGGTTTGCTGTGCATGGGTAGGCTACTTTAAGAAACACTTGAAATATTGCACTTCTTCTGGCCACAAACTGTTGTGGACTAACTGATCCTCTGCCAGTACATAAACTACACTAAATCTAGGGCAAACACAAACCCTTCAAATTCATTTCATTACATGTGATATGTAGAACACGCTCGGGCCTCTATAGCTCCATCCAGTCTTATCTCCACTTGAACAGATTTTCTATTCTCTGGCTTCAAGAAATGTCAAGATGGCAGCGAGCTGAGAAACTAAACTCTCGTCCTCAGGGACACCGCAGATGCTCAGGCCAGGATTTCCATTCCGTCAAAAAAAAAGAAAAAAAAAAGGGAGAATTAAGACGCATCAAAGACAATGATTGTTGTATTATAACCCTGGTGCTTATCAGTGACCTGGCTGCAGAGCTCAAGGCCTCACAGCCGAAGTGATCTGCTCCTCAGGATTATTCTGAGCAAAAAGCTGCAGATGGAAAGGAAAAGCAGGGAGGAGATTTTAGAAAATTCCTCCTTTGTGTCTGAGACGCCTCAATCTCCCATAGTCCCACATCCTGTCTGAGTCAGTGCAGCATGGTATTCTCCTCATCTGCAGTCTGTCACCTGTCTCCATCTACAGACAGCAAGAACACACCAAAGCAAAACACTTTGGTTTTCTATATAAAAAAAAAACCAGACCAAATTTACAACTGTGTTTAAATTTGTTAGTTAATAATTTGGTCTATCTATCTATCTATCTATCTATCTATCTATCTATCTATCTATCTATCTATCTATCTATCTATCTATCTATCTATCTATCTATCTATCGTACTAAGTCTTTTAATCTATAGCTCTTTGTCAGCAGATACAAGTGATTCAAACTAAGGAGTTAGTTAATCTATATAGTTGTGCTTATAACTTTACATAACCTGCCAGAATTTATGGTCCTTTTTTTTTTTTGAAAATATAATTGTTCATGCAAAAAAAAGAAGAAGAAGAAAATTCAGAGTTAGTGGATGGGCAGAGTCATTTATTATCACACTGTTTGCTCTTTTTAAATCATAATGTTAAGTGGAACCACCCAAATGGCCCTGATCAAAAGTTTACCTACCATCAAAAAACTTGTTTGCTTGTTATTTTGTGTCTGTGTTTAAAAAGTCAGTGAGATTCTGAGCTGCACACAACACCTGCACATTTCGTCCACTGCTGCACTGAAAACAAAAACCTTCAGAGGACCTGAGGAGGAAGGTTGTTCAACTTTATAAAACAGGAAAAGGACATAAAAAGATGAGGATTTGAGAATGCCAATCAGCAGTGTTCAAACTCTCATGTAAGTAAAAATTGAGGGGTTCTGTTGATATGAAGCCATGGTCAGGTAGACCAACAAATATTTCACCCACGACTGCCAGTAATTGTTCGGGATGCAAGGAAAAACCCACAAATAACTTAAGCTGACATCCAGGCACTAAAGGGGCAATATTAAGAACAAACGGTATATGCAAACTTTTGAACAGGGATCATCTCAGTATTTTCTTACTATTTTTCTTAATTTATCCCATTAAAAAGTAAGAGAAAGGTGTTTGCCTACTCACTTATGTTTCCCTTAAAAAAAGGGTACACATTTCACAAAATCTGCCAGGGTATGTAAACTTATGAGCACAACCGTATCTTGGAGCCTCCTGTACAACAAACATTTTTTCCAGTTGATTTTTTCGATGGAAATCAAAGTGATAGGTGTTACACGCTCCACATCCTGACCCAGCACACCAGAGCCCCCATGCCTGGCTGCACCCTCACACACAGAAACACACAGAGTGCCCCAGTTCCCACGCTGTTTGAGTGGTCCAGTGATGTAATTACAGAAACACAGAGGTAACCTGGATTCATGGCCAAAGGAAGCTTGGCAGTGCCGTGTCTCTGAGGATTTCACAGTCTTTACGAGGGCTCCCCTCATCTCATCTACGAGAATTTATTCTCTCTGATAGCGAATCTGGCCCCCAGTGGGATCCACAGCAGCAGAACATCTTCCTGATGAAATACAGCTGATTGTGTGATGGCGCGATGGCAGTCAAATCCAGTCTAATCAGACACATCAGGCGGCCTCCGACAGTTTTGCTCACATCACATTTTTTGGTATACGACTGAATAAACCCCCCCCCCCAAAGAAAAAGACACCAACAGCCAAACACTGGTAGCTGGAGGAGGAGAAGCCTCAGTCTGTCGCTTCACAATACATACATGCTGTAAAAGAGTGAGAGAATTTTATCATTGATCATCTTCATTTTGTGCAAATCAAACTGACAGACAGAACTTAAAAAACAATAAAAGTGATCCCTCAACATGAGATTTTCTTCACATATTATACTCATATAATATCACTATTATAATTTTAATTAATAAAGCCCCATTATGAGAACAACAAAGTCAGATTTGACTCCATCTACAACTAACATCTTTATTTGGCTTTTTTCGTTAGGATATGAAAGAAGACTTAACTTTTTTCATCACCTGTCAAGATTTGTAATCTCTGACTCAGTGACTGCTGAGTGGAGCACAAGGGGATACTGAGAGGATTCAGTCGTCCCGGGACTAAAGAGTAATACGTGGGAACAGGTGAATTACAACATCATTATTTGTGTGTCAGAGTAGACGGATGAGCAGTGGGAATGAGCTACAAGTGGACATGTAGGCTACTGTATATCTTCAACGCTTGTATACCATATTACCTACAGTATACAGAAGCTGATGTTGGTCAAGACTCAGAGAGCAGATGAATATAAAGAAGATAAAAGGTTTAGAAAATGTCAGACGGATGAGTTTACACCCTCAGTAAAAGAATATCTGGCTCCACAACACATCAAAGCTCCTTCGGCAAATAACACCATCACTGTCCAGACCATGGAGATGAGCTTCAGCGCTGAAAGCCGAGGCATCATGCACAGACAGGAGACACCGTCCTGTCCCGGCCGGGACACCTCTAGATGATCTGACCTTTCACCTCTCAGCCTCCACCACATCTGTGCTGTCCTGTCGTCTGCTCCCAGAGTGACTTTAATGTAGAGGCAGGATATCTGCAGTAACACAGTGTTTCATCTGTCAGTGAGGAGGCTGAACTGTCTCAATGAGTCCTAATGAGTAGTAGCACAGAGACTCTCTGTTGTTGTCCCTGTGCCGGTGTGTTGATGAATGAGTTTTTGCTCCTGAATGACTGAAAGGACCAAAGAGTTGTAGCTTAGTTCACTTGGGATTCCTGCTTGTACAAAACAATGACACACGCGCACACACACACCTCACCATTCACCTTAATAGGAGATCATGAAATTCCTAAACAATGTGCACACACTTAAAATAACCTGTCTGGCGAGACGTGTTTGAGATGAGTGCCACTGTCTGGGGAAGTTGTGTACATGCAGACTCAGAGGGGGAGAGTCAGCCTGTCATCCATCAGAGGGACAGCGTAGCCTTTCAGCTGATGTCATACCACAGTAACGCTCACACATTCCTGCAGAGTGAGAGCAGCTTCTCCTGCTGCCAAAGCCTCATGAGTACAACGTGCTTTCATGAAGAGCAGTCAGAAGGAGAGCCAGGCCACCTCTGTCCTCACATGAGCCCCATCGCAAGGTCCAAGGTCAGCGGTGATATGATGGAAATAACGGCATCATAAATAAACGGCGTTACTAACGGCGCTACTTTTTTCAGCACCGAGTAATCAAAGAAGTTACTGTTTCCCCCGTTATAACGCTGTTGCCGTTACTGACAATAAAATGCACCATTACTCCCGTCACTTGACTCAAAGAGTCTCGTCACAAAATAATACAACCGCTTACGTGTACGTTACAGCCTACACATTAGTTTCAGTCAATAAACTGATTGGAGAAAAAAGGGTTAAGGTTAGTTAATTTGACATATAGAGTGCCGAAGCGGAAGCAGGAAGTAACGGCGCCATGGGTCCTCAATTCAAAAAAAGTCTCCATGTAAATGAATGGGAGTCCAAGTTTTGTTTCGTGATCCGTTTGAATTGTGCCATGAGAAAAAAATATGTCCTCTACCCGTTTAAAGCATCACGTTTCATGCCGAGAAATCAGCAGTTCGCTGTAAACCTATTGTAAAATAAAATTGAGTCCGTAACCAGAAAGACTACAGGTGGCGTAGGTGACGTCACACACCAAATGCCGCCCTTTCCCGTGTCAGTTGGTGACGTGTTTTTTGTGGGACACCAGATTTGTAGTCCGCAGAGCGTCGTCACACAAAATACATTCTTCTGTTGCCGTTTTACGATAAACTGCTGATTTCTCTTCATGAAACGTGATGCTTTAAACAGGTAGAGGACATATTTTTTTGTCATGGCACAATTCAAACGGATCACGAAACAAAACTTGGACTCTCGTTCATTTACATGGAGCCTTTTTCGAATTGAGGACCCATGGCGCCGTTACTTCCTGCTTCCGCTTCGGCACTCTATATGAGTATTTTATAAAAAACAAACACAATAGTTACTTTTCATGTTAATTAGTTACACTTATTATGTAGCAACTCAGTTACTTTAGGAAAAAGTAACTCTAACTAATTACTCTTTAAAAGTAATGTGCCCAACACTGAAGGCCAGACATGCTGAGGTCACTCAGATTTATTTCTACACAAACTGCTCCAACTGTAAGAAATGAATGAGTCAAAATCTGCCTTAGTTTTTATGGGTCCTATGAGACACACACACACACACACACACACACACACACACACACACACACACACACACACACACACACACACACACACACACACACACACACACACACACACACACACACACAGTGCCAGGAAAGTATCAACAGCAGCTCACCATCACTTTTTTTTTATAGCAGACATATTGACTTGATCACCCTCCTCTCTGTTGCATTTTCTTGATTGACTGCAGGACATTTGCATACAGAATTTGCTGAGTGCCGTTTTCCACCTCCCTCCCAGTCCGGTTGCTTTCTTGCTGTTTTGCCGTTGAAGCTATGAGTTTGCTTTTAAGCCTTGTTTCCATTACTTTATTCAAATTAAAGAAAACAATACATAACTGTCCAAATACTCACAGTCTGCACTGTATCAACTACTGACACTTGCAGAGCGATGACTCCCACACTGAACCCTCCGTCTACACCGTCCACACACTGAATCTAAAGCAGGTTCCTCTTCCCTGCACGTCTTCCTTCTTTGCAGAAATAAAACGTCACAGGAGTGAAAGCTGTGAAAAGCCTCCCGCACCGTTCAACTGGCATCTTGCTCGGCTCCTGACAAAAGTTGCCAGGGAAACCGTTGCTAAGGGAGCGTGGGCAGTGGCACGGCCTGAATCCCCGCAAAAAGAACAAAAAAAAACTGCATTTTCTGTAGTGGAGGAAAATCGGAGGGGTTTATCTAAACCAATCATTTCATCTAAAACAGTTATAATGAAGCTGAGTGGCAATAGTTTAGATTTTAAGAAATGAAACGATGACAAAACAAAAAAAAAAAGGTAGTAGTATCACCAGAAATAGATGAACGGCAGATGGAGAGAAGATAAAAATGACAGGAAAAATAAACTGCACAGAAAGTGAATACAGAGAAGGGTGAATTATACATTCATCATCATGTTGAGCTCGTCTCATCTGACAGGTGTCACTGCAGTCACACACTCTTGAATAAAGATACACCCACTGTCTCCAACAGCCAACCAGCTCTAACACTCGTCTCCCCATGGCTACACCTCTTCCTCTTGAATGATGTGATCAAACAGCAGCTAGAAACTACAAACATTCATTTGTTTCTAATTGTGGCAAATTCTTTTTCATCCATTCATGATATAAGGGCCCAAGGAGCATTAAAACTATGGAATATTTCACAGAAGAGTCATAAGATTTGGGATAAAAGTTTGTATTTCTATTTGTATATATTTTTTTCTTTGTCTGTCCTGTGTTTGATTCCTGTTCCCCTCGACCGACTGGTTGAGAAACAGTTACAGGAGAAAGAGAAAACAGCAACGAAGATGCTGCAGTCATAATTTTCTTCTCTGATTATTTATCTCTGCCATTTATCTCTGATTGGTGCGGGTGTAGTTGGTTTGGCCTGATGATGGTGCTGGATCAAAAGCACCACATGGCATGATATTCTCTCAAGTTGGTGAAATACTAATGTTGATAATATATATATATATATATATTTTTTTTTTTTTTGATAAAAGGTAAAACGTATCACAACATACAATAAAATCACTGTGGTGCTATGAAGACACCCTAATGCAAATCCAACTGAAATCACTTATTATAAGGCTTGCATCATTCAGTCCTAGTCTGGACCACAGTGGTGCACTGAGTATTTATTCCAACCTCAAGCCATGCCAGACAGATCTATTTTATTTGTCACAACGCCACTTCACTTTGTCACAAGTGACAACTGCGCTGAATCTCCAGGGACGCTGAAGTCTGCTGAAAACCTGCAGGCCAACTACCCGCAGCAGCTCTCCCTCCGCCTGATTGGCTCGCGTAGCCGGGAAATGTTGACCGAATTAACTGGAGCCCAGATGGACCACATGGACCCACTCAGGTCAGGATCAGGTCCAAGTGTGCAACACATACATACAAACGCGCCCACACACACGCCATGGGCCGGGCATCCCACAAACATGAGTGTGTGTGTGTGTGTGTGTGTGTGTTTCCTTGTTGGACTGAACTTGTGAACTCCCACAGCTTTAGGGACGGGTCCCCACAAACACACTAGGATAGAGTCGTGTGTGTCCTTTTCAAACCCGTGACTGTAATGTAAGAATAAATGCAGATGTCAACATTCACCACAGTGTGCTCAACATGTAGCTGCCAGTAGCTGGAGCATTTAGCCTGAATGAGTGCTACATACCAGCAGCTAAATGCTAACAAACACCTTCATCCTCTTACCAGTTCTCCATCCTCACTTGAATTCAACACAACGCATTTCCTCTATCTCTCTCTCTGTTGCTCTCTCTTTCTCTCTTTCTTCCGACACACACTCCCTCTCTCCCACGCAACGCTTGACTATTTATAAACCGCAGCCTATTATTTCCAGCTCATGTCTTTTTAATCTGAGGGTAGCACCCAGCATTTCTGAACAGGTGGCTTATTGGCAGTCTTCCCCTCAGCCTTGCATGAATCCACTCAAACATGCAGAGAATATTTCCATCAGTCCATCATTCAGCCTTGAAGTGGCAAGGCCAAGGTGCTTCGACTGTTCCTCATCTATCTACAGCACGTGTCAATGAAGAAGAGGGAGGGGCTGCTGCTGCTGCTGCTGCTGCTGCTGCTGCTGCTGCAGATGGAGGAGGGAGTGGATGAATGAGGATGACAATGAGGAGGCAAAGTAAATGCACATCATTTTTTCCATCTCCATTTCAGGCCACATGGCTCACTATGACACACATAGTACTTCTGACACAGAGCACTGGAAAGTTGATAGATTGTAGATCAACACACATAAATCTATCCAAGGTAGGTTGGAAAAATATGAGAACATTCTTGTATATTATATATCATGAACATCTGTTAAAACACTGGATTATAAAATAGACAAAAAATAATATATAAATAAAAAAGGCATCGCTAAATTCTTCCTGCATTTTAATCAACTGACTAGCCTACAGTATATTTGATCAATACTTGACAATGCTTTTGACTATTATAAACAAGGAACAGAGGGTACACTAGGCGTTACTGTGAATTAGTTAGTCTGTTAGCTATTGATATAAGCCAAAAAGATGCTGAAAGATTGATTCATGCTTCGATTTCTAACTAACTTGATTACTGCAAAGAACTTTTAACTGGACTACCATTAAAAAAACAGTGAGTCTTGACCTGCACTGGCATCTGGTTACATTTAGGATCAATTTCAAGATGCTCCATATTATTTACAAAGACCTTAATAGGGTAGGATCAATCTACATTGTTAACTCTCTGACTGTAGAACTCCAACAACACTCAAATCATGTTTGTTGACGGTTCCAAGCCACAGCTGTAGGAAATCTGGGGATACAGTTGTCAGTCATGGCCAAGAGGTGTGGACCACAATACCTATCAGAGGTGGGAGAAAGTCCCTATGTTGCAAGTCCAAGTAGAGTCTCAAGTCTTTGCTCTCAAGTCTCGAATAGAGTCTGAAGTCTTTGCTCTCAAGTTCCAAGTCAAGTCCAAGTCCTAAGATTTTTTGTTTCGAGCCAAACAAATCGATTATAATTAATGATATGTAAAGATCATGACCACACCTCAATTGTTAGTTGTTTATATTTTATTGTTAAAGCAGAAGTAAGTGGTCCGGTCGTTTTCGCTAATGCTGCGTTCCAGGCAGGCTTTTGAAATCGTAAATTACAGCTTCAAGTCACAACTTACGACTTTGTAGCGTTCCAGGCAACCCACTCGTGTTTTTCCGACCTGTTTTACCTGTGAAAGTCACTATAACGGCCACTCGTAACTTCCGACCGGTGAACTCGTACCAGATCGAACTGGTACCACTTCACGGTCGGAAAAATACGAGTTTCCTTGAACGCACCATAACAGTCCTCGTCCCTACGTCGCCACATTCACGGCGTCCCTTGGCTGCACACACAGCCCTGCATGCCGTCCTCTCTCCTCATTGGATAAAAACTGTAGGATACGATAAAAGTTTTCTCCTCGGCTCAGAGCAGAGCAGAGGGACTGAGAGACCCGTGTTTCAGTCCAAACACTCTATAGAAGTGATTGCTGTCGGAAGATAACTATTTAAGACTTATATTAACACAAATATATCACTTACTTCTGCTTTAATGTTCTGCCACTTATTCATCTGTTTATTTTTATTAATATTCTATTGATATGCTTTGTCAATATAAGCACTGCCTTCTCATGCTAATAAAGCTATTTAAAATTGAAAGAAATTGAGAGATATCTTCAGTATCTTTTAGTGTTGGCAAGACTGATAACAGGAGTGGGTTCTATATAGAACGCCTCTGGCTGGCTGCTACAGTATAACATTTATGTGACACTTTTTAAAAATATTTTAATAGTTGTGCTTGCTGCGTGTGACTTGACTCGAATTTCAAGTCAAGAGGGTTAAGTCCAAGTAGAGTCTCAAGTCTTTGGCATCAAGTCCCAAGTGAGTCCAAGTCTTTTTTGATTTGATCAAGCAAGTCTTAAGTCATCAAAATTGGGACTCGTGTCCAAGTCCCCACCTCTGCCTATCAGAGAGACCAGATCACAGCTCAGTTCATTCAAAAGAAATCTTAAAACCTCTCCTTAGCTACATGAAGTTTTAACTAGCTCTACAATTTTGGACTTTGCTCAGCACTTTCCTTAAAAGCTTTCTATTGATGTCTTTAGATATTATGCTCTCTATGTAAACACTTATTTTGTTTTTAATTATTCATTATTTTATCATTAATCCATCTCACTTTACATTAAAGTTATTTTTAATATCTTATAATCATTTTATACCGATACTGTTCCCATCACCCGTAAGTTACGGCTTCAAGTCACGACTTACAACTTTGTAGCGTTCCAGGCAACCCGTAACTCGTGTTTTTCCGACCTGTTACCCGTGAAAGTGCACTATAACAACGGCCACTCGTAACTTTCAACCCGTGAACTTGTATTAGATCGAACTGGTACGACTTCACGGGTCGGAAAAAACTTACGGGTTGCCTGAAACTGCACTATTACTTCATGTGCGCCAGCGCGGGAATGTCGCCAAACGTCACCAAATACAAAAAGAACAAAATACTGAAAAATACCGCGAGGTGTTAGAGGAGCCGAACGGCTTAATCAGCGTTGTATCATCTCGTAGTGGCTTGGGTGAAACAGATATATACAAACACGTACAAGTTACGCACTATACAACTTTAAATCCGTGAAATGCTCTGATGAAGGTTGACTGTTTAAAAGTTGGATTAAGTAAGTCTTTTCTTAGCCTGTAAGCCTCCGATAAACAATCAACAAATGTGATTGGATCACTGAGAGTGGTGCACTGATTAGAAGCGACACAACAACTCAAAAATAATGTGTGTTTATGGTGCAGCAAAGCTTCAACATCTTGCAAAGCTTTCAGTATGTTAGCTTTCCTTTTAAAGTGGCAGAGGGTTTGATGTGAGAGTGTGCCGCCAATACTCTCCACTCTCTTCCTGCTCTCCCTCCTCCCCCCTGTCATCCCATTCTCACTCTGCTCTACACATCCTCTATTCACTCTCCCAGTGGGCTGATATTGGCCTCTGTATCAGCAGATGACCTCAGCCACTGATCCACTCGCTGCCTGTCTGTCATCTGCTGCTAAATATGGAGCAACCGAGAAGGGGATGAAGGGATGACGAATGGGAAAGAGAGGTTAGAGGAAAAACAAAGACAAACGAAACCAGACAGAAACAAAAGGGTGAAAGTGAGAGAGCTGAAAGAGGGGAACACAGAATATCAAAAACATGGTAAAAATGAGAGGAGGGACTAATGGCTAACGGCCAGATCCATTAGCCTCTCAGATCTACTGATCCCGCAAAATTCGTGGCAGACCCAAGTTCACCTCTAACAGAAATAGACGAACCACTGACTCACACCTGAAGAAATGCAGTGGCGTGCCGGGCTAGCAAGGCGAGAACAATAAAAGCAAAAAATAGACTTAAACTAGAAGGATATTGTGGCGGAGGAGAGCTCTCTCCTCACATCTCACAGCAGGATTCTGATACGTTTACTTCTTGTATCATTTGCTGCCCTCTTGTGGCAGCGGGAGGCTTGTATCTGCTAGCTAGCTTGACTTGCCGCCATAAGTTTCTGCCATTTTCGCGGGTGTGCCTATTAAGGTTAGCGTTTGTGGGTACAGGTACATGTGCAGATGAATGTTGAATCTGTGCTTCCACATTAGAAAATGACTGAATGTATTTTGTTTCTGAGCATTAAGGGAGCGATTCATCAATTTTGCTATTACAGTGTATAGGCAGAGTTGGAACAGACAGTTTACTTAACAAGCTACAAGTAATGATGAGATTAGCATTAACAACTCTCTTGTTTGACTTGTGCTTCTAACACTTTTTTCTTCTACTGAAGACAGAAGAAATTATCATGAGAAAAAGTTACTGTGTGCTAAGCAGCTAGCCTTGATTTGCCTTGATTTGGCCCATCTCTTTCTGATACACTGTTCAGATTTGTGCCACTAAAAGGGTGTAAGCCTATGTGCCCTTTACTGGACCGGTTAATAAACAGATCAGCTATGTAGAAATAGCAAAACTTACAAAAAGCCTACTTCCTGCCAAGTAACACTGGTAGGCTATAGTTGGTTCGGCTTGGATTGACTATGTAAAGGTCACAACATGCCACTGATTATATGACCGAGAGGCAAACACAAACAGTAGTGGACATGTGGCCTATCATCAGTTTTCTAACATGGCTGATTATAAAGGTAGGGTGGTTGTAGCCTCTAACCCTGGCAGTGCTCCACATCAGCTGAGACTAATTCAGGTTCATTCACACATCAATTAACTCACACATTTAACAAGAGGGTGAAATCAGGACAGAATAAACCAAAGGCAATGTGTCCCTGTGCATGATGTAGTCCATGCAGGCATGTGTGAGGGGATTATGTGTGAGGGTCACCTTCCCTTCAATTGTTAAAGCACACACACACACACACACACACAGAAAGACACAATGGTCTGGCGACAATGCTGTGACCATGTACAGGTATTATAGAGAATAGCTGTTGACAATGTGTTGACTATGTCGTGTCTTTGATGTCATGGTTGTGTGTTGTACAGCCGCCACCCTTCATCTGAACCGCTTACCAAATCAGTCGTCACCTTTTGGCTCATGTAACTGATACTAAAGTTAGATGCTTACATGCAGTATGTGTGTGGTCATGGACTGAGACCAGGGATGAGTAAATATAAAATGTCTTTTCCGTGCCTTTGTCTGGTTGTAATGCTGTCGCAGTGTGTACCAACACTAAAGCCATGTGAGCATGCTGATACACCTCAGCCTGTCTGTGTTCTTGTGTTTATGTAACGGATGTGCACTCACTACACCCATAAAGGACGTGCTAGCCAGCTTGTCAAGCGGTCGTCGACCTCTTGGCGAAGCGGTTAGCATCGGTTAGCTAGGGCAGGCCGTGAGAAACACAACGCAGAGGGCCAGATACGAACATCGGCTACATTTACAGTGTAGAGTGTCTGTGTAAGCAGTCCATTATAATCAATGCTACAGCAGCCGCCTTTCCACTAAGTTGTGGAGGTATCATTGTGCAGCAGCTTGTCTACTGCTCTTGTTGTTTTTTAATGCTGAGTTTTAAAAATGCTGTTTCGATCGTTGTATAATGGCATAGCCTAATGGAGTAATTGTGTAGTCTGTACTTATCATCTCGTCTTGTTGTTGTTGTTGTTGTTGTTGTTATTCTGCCCATGTAGATGCTTTCTACTAATGCTTCTCTTCTGTTGAGTTTTAAAAAATGATGCTTAATTTTGCACTTTCTGTCAGGTTTCTGGTTTAGCCCCTGTAAAAGTTGTGGGAGATGGTTCCTGCTATGGAGACAAACACCAATGGCTCCGGCCCCGTAAAATGACCCTGAGGTTCCTGCAGTGGAAACACCAGTGTGTTCTGGAGATCAAGCTAGCATTAGCCATGCCTAAAAACTAGCTTGAAGTCTTGGTGCAAAAGGAGAACTAGACTAGATGTAGCCTACTTCCACGTTTTGACTGACAGTCCTGAACTCCCACCCTCCTGATTCTCACCTTATCTGACCTGATAGAAGGACAAAGCAAACCTAAAAACTATAGAGGAAATTATCTCTGTAGCTACTGCTCACGGTGCTCAATGAGTCAGGGTGACGGAAGCCGTTAGTAACATCTGTCCACATTAAGATATGTTCAAACTAAAACTTTGCTCATGAATAAAAGATGTTAAAAAAAATAAATGAACAGGCCCTGCATCTTTAAATCCCTGAACAAGATTTTCTGGTGAAGAGGTTCTTAACCTTGGCCAACATCTGGCCTCCATTAATACAGCTGTGCTGTGTGTGTATGCAAATATTTGGTGTGAGTGTGTGATATGTGCTTTCTGGCTATTATTACCTGAGGGAATGACTGACCTTGTATGGAGAAGTAAAACAACAGTGAGTGTGTGTCAGAGTCAGTCGGTGTGTAAGACACTGATACGAGGTGAAAAACATAATTAGTTACAAATTAATGCCTGAGGAAATGAATAGAAATATAATTAATGGGAAAGATAGAGGCTGGAAGAAACAACGGCGACAAAGCAAACAGACTTTTTCTTATTAATCCAAAGTCTTGGTCTAAACTGCTGAGGTTTGTGAGGTCCTTACCTTCTCTGCAGGTCCATCTCCTCTGGTGTGGGGCCATTCTGGACTTGGGGGCCCTGTCTGGGCAATGTGGGGCCTGTAGAGGGCGACACACAAAGACAGCTTCTGTTATCATCATCATTCAGGCTGAGGTACATGAGGTACATCTTGGTATGCCAAGAGACTCTTACAGGCTCCTGTGAACTGCTTTTTAATCCTGCTGCTGGACTGAAACACAGCTCACGTCAAAAACATGAGGTAGAAAGTAACCGAACCTGTGACCTTTCAGGTACACAAGTGCGTATGTAATGATACCTTGCCAGAAACTGAAAAAAACTATTTGCAACCTTTAGAAAAAAAAAAAAGTCCCTGTTCAACATTTGCATAGACAGGCAGAGAAGTGACTGTGTAGTCACATGTTTCATTGTGGCCATTACACAGCATGTCATATAATCAGATCTGGAGCTCAATCCCTCTAAGCGCGCACACACTGGGCAGCTACACTGCAAACCACCCCAGCCTCAGAGACCTTCTATGTCCAGCTTGTTCACATGTTTCTGGAACCAGCACAGCTGCAAAGACTGAAAAATGTTACGATGCTGCAGTAAAGAAAAATAACCTGAGTCGGAGTGAAGAGAATCTGAAACACTTGGTGTGAAGAGAGACGCTGTTCAAACAGCCACATTACTGATGTGCAGCCAACACTAATATTTTACACTGTTTAACGGAGCTGAAAAGTTTAGCTAATTACATCATTAGTGAATCAAGAGGAAATTAATTGCCAAGTACTTGGTTGAAATCAATAATAAATTATGTATGTGTGTCACCATTTAAGCAAAAATGGCAGAAATGAGTTGGTTACAGGCTTATTATCTTCTTCTCTGCTGTTAACAAGTGACTCTAATAATGGATGAGGACAGAAAAGATCACAGTCTTAGTCTTGTTCACACCTGATCACAGCATTTTTTAATGTTATACCATATTATTCAGACAAAAGCCCGAGTTTAAATAGATATTTGCATCACATTTTCAAATTAGCAATGAGTTTTTTTTTTAAGAGTGGTAATAATTTGTGAAGTGATGTATAAATATTTGCTCAGTATCAGCAATGTATCACACTGTAAAAAGAGTTTCAAAGGGCTCGTGGGTCACAAAGAGTCCAACCATCTTGAAAACATACTGCGACGGAGCATCCACCTGCTTTCTGATTGGACAGTCTGTCACTGTCCAATCAGAACCAGGTGTAAAGAAAGGACACAGTGGGAACTTTTACACTGAGATTTCTGCATACAGTAGTAACTGTCCACTGTTAGAAATGTTTGCAGATGCACAGTCTCACTCTCCTGGTGCACAAACCTTTTTTGACACATGCATGCACTTTGGACACAATTTTTCATTGAATTAAGCTGAGTCTACAGGCAGTCAATATCCGTGAGTGTAATTGCACACACGGTCTCTCGTCTCCATCTTCCGCTGCCTGTGGGTGTAATCGTGTTACTGTCTGCTCTAATAGAGCTTATGTGCTAATGACAGAACACAGACAGAAGCCTTTCAGGGCTGCGGCCCCAAAAGCTGCTCAGGAGGATCAGATCAGTGGGCTGGGCCTTTGTTTAGCCTCATCTTCCTATTACACCGACATATTTTATTACTGTATCCCGTTACTGAACCATTTCACTGCATCTGTATCTTCAATTTCTAAACTCTTAACTTAAGGGTGCCTGCTCAAAACAACAAAACACTGACTGATACAATACTGAAACGAAAGGAAAGAAGAAGGAGCGGGAGGACAAACACACAGGGAGCAGAGAGCTGGAGCCAGAGAGCGGGAGTGGGATTAGCTCACAAAAGCAAACAGAACATATCAGCTAGTCTCCAGATCACCATCTTAAAAAGTACAGTAGCATCTATAAATACAATAAAACACAAATCCTGTTTCCACAGCTGATGATAAGCCTTTAGCTTTCGTCAACCATGAAATCCCACAGAGAGTTTCCCACACAGTGTAAAACAGCCACAGAGGTCTGCCCCCCAGCCCCCCCCCCCTTCTCTGCGCTGTGTACCTACATGAAGGCGGCGTCAGCGTGGGCCGCCTCTGGCAGCAGACGTAGCACCACAGTCCGCGCTGGGCCCCGTCTGACCCCCCCCAACCGCTGCCACCAGGCCTCAGGGTGACCGCCCCCCCGCTGCCAGCCTCACCCACAAACCCTGCTCCCCCAGAGCAATCCTGGGAAGTCACATATAAAACCATAGCTCAGCCTCTGGTGCTTCCTCCTTCAGCTTCCTGTTCCTTAGCTATGATTCTTCCACATCATAGAGGAATTAAAATTCCATCAAGATTTCAAAAAAAAAAAAAATCAGTGTTAGTAAGAGAGTATTGGATCTTCTTCTGGTGCAGTATCCACTTCTTTCTCCTCTGTAATCTGATGCCTTGATGTTCAGATGGTACACCTTTAAAGATGACTATGAAACGCCCGGCGTGGTTGTTCTCTGTGCCGGCTCTCCAATACATTATCATTGATGGAAACAAAGGGAGGGGGAGAGGAGAGGAGAGGAGAGGGAGGCAGAGAGAGAGAGAGAGAGAGAGAGAGAAAGGAAGGGAGGGGTGGAAATAAGAGAAAGAGAAATTAAGAAAAGAGAAAAAGAGCAAGGTAGAGGAGGAAGAAGAGGAGAATGCAAACAGACGAAAGACACAAGGCAGAGAAAGAGAAAGAAATATGAGGGGAGAAGGAAAAGAAAGAGGAAAGAGAGTGAGAGAGAGCGAGGCAGAGACGGAGAGATGGGGAGAGGGAGAGAGGAAGAAACAGGGAGCTGTGTGGAGGATGTGGTGAGACACTACCTGATGGGATGGTCAGCCAGTTTGTACTTTCTGGATCCAATCTATTATTCATACACTGGATACAGAGAAGGACACAACGCTGCTGCCCTCAATATCATTACCAGTGTGTGTGTGTGTGTGTGTGTGTGTGTGTATAGTGGATAAGACACAGGCAAGAACTCCCACAGTTTGACGTCTCATAAATGTCTTTCAGCTAAATTATTCATTGCGATTCCAGAAAGAAGCATCAAAAAGTAAAGAGTCACTTTATCCAAATTAGAAGAAAAAAACATTTTCCAGCCATAAGGATGAAGGGAGGGAAATGTTGTCTTGGCTCTCAGCCTGAGTGCTGACCATGTGCATCATTTTATCACCACCATCTTCTAACGGCCACTTCCTGCAGGAGGAGTCATCTCGTCATCACGGCGGTGAGTTCAGTGACCTTCAGTGACTTCCTCAGTCGCCAGCAGAACACCTCTGGGTGGCGCTACAACAACAGACTGTCAGCATGACTGTTAACTAAAAAATCTGAAAAAATGTGTTTCAACATGGAGAAGAGCTGGCTGACCTGAGAACAGAGGACGTATACATCCAATATTAGTGTGGTGTTCTAAGAGGAAAAGGCCAGCAACCATGTGTCTTTTGTCTGCAGCAGCATCTTGTGTCACTGAACCGTAGGAGGTGTTTTGGACACACTCGTGTCAAAATATACTTGAGGGAATAATCTAAAAAACAAGTGGGAAAAAATGAGGCTAAAGAGATGAGAGGAGAGGGTTTGACAAGAGTAAATGATATGAGCGGACAGGGATAAAGGATGGGGCCATGACCCTGCTCACCCATCCATTTTACTAACACAGCAACAACCTGTCATCAACTCTACCATCCATCCATGATGTTAGTGTTAGCATTTCTATATGTGTGTGTTTGCTGTCGTTCAGTACATTTCCCCACACACACGTCTACATTGGTTCTGAGTAAATTAATTGACACTAGCTATAAAGTCTCGGCCTTATTGTGAGCAGGTTTAGATCAATAATGAAAGGACTTGCCGCTCTCGCTCCAACCTTCAATTGTACTGGTTGCTAGTTGGGACTTGGGACCCCCTCGAAAACGAGGTGATACACCTCAAGGGGTTAATCCTAATAAAGAAATTTGAATATAGTAGCTGAAGCTAAGCTAACACTAACTGTATTTAACGAGCAGCAGCTCCAGTGCTGACAGCGGACTGGAAACACAACTGAATCATTTCACACTAACTCACCTGCAGACGAACCTGACAAACCCACATCATCACGCCTGCACCGGAAATGTTACAGTACCGGCTGACCGTTAGTTAGCATTAGCATTAGCACAATGCCATTTTCTCCACAAAGCTATCATGATCTGGCCCCCCCTGAGCTCCGCCTCATGTGACATTAACGTAGCCTAGGCCTACTAATGCTGTTGGCGCAGAGATCATTTCATGCCAGATGTAAATATTTAGGCTATATATTCATATTCATCAAAATTTCTAAAACAATTATTTATATACTATAAAACAATTCTGTAAAAATAATAGGCTACTTCTATTCTGCACCCCTCTAGATGTTCTGTGGATGAATTATTTTTGAAAAATTAATTGTTTTGATGAAAAGTTGTAGCTATAACCTTATATTAAAAACATGAAAGAACTTGTTAAACTAAGCCTGCGCATAATCTCATTTGTCCAGGTCATAGTAGCCTATCTCAAAGGAGGTTAAATCGAAAGCAACTGGACTTTTCCCAGACAAATAACTAAGTCCAGTTGCTTTCGATTTAACCTCCTTTGAGGAACTTGTTAAACTATATTTTGAAAAGCCTCTTCATGTCAGTACAGTGCGTGAGGAATGCTTCTGGGATGGACGAGCATGTTTCTTTATCAAAATGTCATAACCAGAAATTGGGTTCTGGGGACTCATGAAACAAAAATCAACCTCTACCAAAATGAACAGCTGAGAAATGAAAAAAGAGCAGCTTATGACCCAAAGCCACCAACACCTCTGTCTAACATGCTGCTGCGTCTGCTTTGGGTTATGTGGCTGCCAGTGGGACTGACACTGGATGAATACGGAGGTCTATGGACACGTATTGCACAACGTGGCATCATCCAGCAGGACGAGCTTCCTAAATATACCAACAAAGCAGCCGCACAGTCAGTCACCTGATCTCAATATCATTTTGCTGGATTTTTCGCAATCGCAGACTCCCTAGACTCCTGTGGAAAAATGTGGAGGAAATTCCAGCTGTCCTCACTCTGTCAAAAGTCAACCTGAGGGTGAGACAGATGTCCACGTCCAGGTTTATTTAGACAACCTGGTTAAAAAAAGGTCACATGGCAGGATGACACACGGGTGGACACATTTTAGAAAGATACAGTCCACATATAGAAACATATGTGACTCATGATGTCACCCTCCGAGATCTGTTGTCGGGTAAAAAACGCAGCATCTGTAGCTACAACTTGTGACTGGCGACAGCCCAGGCTAGCAGCAAAAGAAAATGACACACGAGACGAAGAATTCTCCCATGAAGTCGAGTTTAAAGTCAAAGTGGGGCTTAAAAAACACTTCCACTGTGGAAAAATCAGAGTGGAGTCAGAGTGGGACAGAGAGTTATTTCTGTCAGTGACTCTCATATCAGCACAGAGGAGGAAACCAGCGTGATGTTACTAATTTACGGTACAATATTCACACCAAGGAAGCAGAAACTGGATATAGCACAGTAGGCTTTATGTACAGGGCAAATCCACAATTTAGGTAACTAAGTAACAAGATTATCCTGCATTTCTCCATAATGCGGATAAATTCATCAACACTTCTCAAGTTATTTTCCTACTATGATCTAACTATTTCACAGTGAAATCCCAAGTACTGTAGGAGATGGTGAGCTTTTATCCACATTCACTAGAGGGTTTTTTAATTTGAAACCCTTACTGTACTGGAAGTGGTGAGTTTTGTACTTTTAAGGAATCCAGCAGACAGGAGCAGATCAAAACTAGGCCCCCTAATGCATGATCAACTCATATCATCTACTGTATCATCTTTTTTTCTTTCTGAGCCACTTATGACTGAACAATAGATGTATGGATACATAGATGATAGAATAGGTATTATAAATTGACTCAGCTGTGTGAAATGATTGCATCAGCCATAAAACCTATATCATTTTACAGTGTTGATTATGATGTCACATACACACATCATTGCATAAAGCATTAGGTATTAACAGCCAGCAAAAATGTAAAAAAAAAACAAAAACAAAAAAAACTATCTGCATCCAGATCCAGGTTTCAGTATACTCTCACTGAGGAACTTCGTTGAATTGAGTGATTTAAGATCAAAGTTTGGTTTATTACTTCACTTTTCACCTCACTGTTTTATAACAGCACAGCTTGTGTACCTGCACAAGGTCGCACAAGCCCCTAAAATGATTCACCCTTAGGCAGTCTGCAGTCTTTTAATGAGCTGATTGTCATTAAGCTTTCCTAAAACTGCCTGAACACAGTCTCCTGGCAGCAATTCAAGCTCCTCTGTAGCTCTTCTAAATATTGACTGTGATGGGAGAAATTAAAGTTGATAAAACACTTCAACTCCTGCTCCTAAAAATAGGACTAAACACATCCCTATGAAGATGTTTGGGCCTGTTTGGACTGATTTTCCTTCTCAGAATCTGCTGATGAACATACACCTTGATAGAGGACAGGGGTAGAGAAGAGATTTCTAGTTTCAAACCACTGACTGTTCTTCAGTTTGCATTTATGCAGAATGAAGAGAATCTATTAGGAAACCAAAAAGCTTTTGTTCCAGAGTTGGGACGACGCCTGGAGGCTGTTCTGCAGCTTTGCTTTTCTTTCCTGCCTCTTGCTGACATCAGTGTTTTCCAGCAGAAGAAGGTGAAATGGTTCTTTGAGGTCTTATTAGGATGTTCCATCAATAGCCATTATGTTAGATGGCCAATGAAAATGGGCTCTTTGGCACGAAGCGACCTACTTCACATTCTCTATCCCGATCCAACCCTCTTCATCAATTGTTATTTTGTCTCTACCTCTCTGTCAGCAGCCTTCATCTCTGTTCGGCCTCCCCCATGACAGAGCCTTTACATTTTATTTGATGAATGACGTTACGGTATGTATGGATAAACTCACTGCTGTCACATTAAATTACTTCTAATGACTTTCAGGATCTTTTTTGTGGATTTTTCAAGGACTCAACAGTTTTATGCCCCTAATATAAGTTTCATCTTGTAAAGAACATGCGGAGAATTCATTTCTTTTCAATCCCACAAAGCAAACCTCCAATGTCCTGAAGCAATCTGATAAAACTCAAACTTTTCAGAAGATACCTTATAAAATATTCTCCCCAAATTCTAAAGATCCAAGCAAGTGAATTCAGGGTGAATACCGACAGCCTCTTAGTTCATCTTTTACCCTGATTGCACTCATTTTAGAACAATCTTTGAAAATTCCTAAGAGACACTCAGTATGGGACCCCTGTTTTGATCAAAGATTAATAATACTAATTAGCAATGGAACCTAGTTTCTCTTTTCTATCTGCTTTCGTGACCATTGCCACCACCTTCACTGTGACCTACATGTTGGGGGATTATTTCGGGGCTCAGGGGAGTCAGGATGTCTAGAAGGGCAGTAGAATAACGACATCTATACCTCAGCACCAGACCTCCATCGCCCCCCCCCTGACTGCAGGTCATCTGACTCCCACCCAAAACCCTGTCAGGATATCTGAGCGACACACGGCAGGGACGAGATCGCATGTCAGAGTGACACAACATTGCAAACACACACTTATTATAGTTTCAGATCTGCCCGGCAACAAGTGGGTTGGCCCTCTTGGACGGCCTTGAATGGTTAAGGAGATCATTAGCTGGGGTAGTCACAGGGGTAGCATGGAGGAGGCAGGGGGCCAGAGTTCACAGAAACGAATGACGTCTTCTCCATCGTGAACGCGAGACAAACAGGAATGGGGTCAAAAGCGACGGCCAACCCAAAGGAACGTGAAGGAACAGAAGCTCTTCTGGATCCTTAGAAACACGAGACAACTCAAAGCTCTAGTATGAGAACATTTAGTTCCAGTTATGAACAATGGTGTCATGGGGGCCATAAAGTTAACAGGCTTCAGCCATAAGGTGCGCAACAAATTTCTATGATAAGGTTTTTCCCTTTAAGCTGTAAAATGAATCTCATCCCACACTGTCTGATGGTACTGTAGCTATTCTGTATCTGTTTGTTTCAGCGATTGCTGAAGTTACATGATGTTGACACTGAAACTGTGTTTTTACAGCACCACTACTCAAATGGTTGTTCTCTTTTCAATTGTTTTAAAGGCATTTTCCCAAATTTGCCATCTTGGGATACACAGACATATACATTTTTTGTTAGTCATACAGGAGTTAAATTTTTGTTTCAGTAGTCCACAGAACTTTGTTCCAGACTTGTGTTCATGTTTTAGTGAACTAGTTTTCATCTTATGGTGAATCTTCTTTGCTTCTGGTCCTGACAAAGACAAAGTTTGCCTATACTTCCTGGACAACATTTCTAATTTACTGTACACAAGAGGTTTTTTTTTCATCATGATTAGATCTTCAGATGAGACATTTCAGTCAACTATGTCTTTTGCTACTTTCTAGTTTCCTAACTGTGAACTCTGTAGAATCAAGTAAAGAGTTGTCAGTGTTGAAGGCTTCACATTAAACGCTACCTCCACTTCAGCCATAAGTATCTTTTAGACACACAAAACCAACACTCTGCATGGATTGTACATCACTGTGTGACTCACCAGCTCACCAGGCTGATGGCAACTAAAGACTAGAGACCCTCTGGTGATGAGGTCACACCCGTCAACATGGTGACGTTCAGAGCCATGAATGATCAGTAGTCATTACTGTGATGGATGGATACCATCTCCATCTTTAAAGTAGGTAAGATGAATTGAGGGGGAAATGTGCCTCATCAGCTTCTCCAGTGAACTGCGTCTCACATCCTTCATAACTAGCAGTTAGCGCTCAATAAATTGTGAGGAGGCTCATTTTGGTTTTCCGTAAATTACAAGAGACAACAGTCGATCATTTGGGGAGGATGGGAGTGTGATGTTGGTGAATAATTCATCGTCAGAATTGAGCCAGTCAGTTTTATATTTAATCTGTCAGAGCTTTCATCACGATGATCTCCACAAATACATAATTATGGTAAGGAGCACACAGCGTCCGGCATGTTGGTTTTCTTATGACTCCTTTGAGCTGGAGAAGCTTTAATACACGGGGATATACGAACCTCGGGGATTGGAGCATCGTTCAGTGTTGTTACTTAACATGCAACTATCCGTCTCTGCACACAAGATGTCTTGGCTCATAATAGTTTATTAATCATTTTACTCCAATTATGGAAATATTGGAGAAAGTCACTTCCAGCTTGTAAACAAGTGATCAGAAGTCTCTGAGCTCATTTACAGGAAGGATGTCGCAGTCTGACTGAGGACAAAGTGCCTCTGGTACATAATGAAACAACATAACACAAAACGCTGAAGCTGATGAGTTTCTACTGATGCACATGATAACTTGTTTTTCTGATTATCGGTTACATATTACACGAGAAACCAGAGTACCAAGTACTGAGGTTTCTCCAAGTTTTCCCTGTTTAAAGGGTTTTCCATGGAGTTTTTCCTCAGTGGATGTGAGGGTCTAAGGGCAGAGGATGTTGTTATGATGCCATGTAAAGCCCTTTGAGACAAACTGTTTGTAAAAACAGGCTTTACAAATAAAATTGCCTTGCCTTGCCTACTATTCTATACTGATGAAAGACAGGAAAGTGATTTGTGGGAGAGAAATGGTAAATTAGAGTATTTGACAGTATGTGATGGATTATTAACCAGAGGCTGAAGGATTTAAATACATTAGCAATGACCTGTGGTAACAATGGATATTCTCTGGGTCTTGGCTGTTGTGTGTGCTTCCTTTCGGAAAAGTTGTGGTGGCCATGAACGCAGCAAAATTAAAGCAAATTGAATTAAATTACTTAACGGTCAATATCAGATAATTTTATATTTATATTTTATGTTAATCTAAAACAAAGAGATCTATGTGATCTGTATCAATGTTGTTCTATAGGGCATTGTTTTTTTTTTACTTTTCATTGTGTTCATTCTAGTGTTGTGGTACTGGTGCTTTGACCTGTCAGGGAGCAGCTGTCAACCAACACAACACCACACATGTTTGAAAAAAACAAAAAAAACGGAGGTGCAGGAAGCTATTCAAGGATCTGGAGCCAAGCTGGTGCTAGACATGTTACACTAGTGCTATACATGCACACTTCCTAATGCGCCCTGACCCGTTTAGATTCTGATTTTCTGTTCGCAGCTTTCCCTTTCCTTTTGTTTATTCAGCAGATTTTTAAAAGCCCAACTCAGTCAATTAGTGTGGTAGTTTTGTTGTTTTAATCCATGTGCAAGTGCAGCACTTTACATACTACACACACACACACACTGACTAACTAACACTAAAAACATAGTGGTGCTGTGGCTCACATATAACATGAAACTTCTCCCTAAAGCTCAGGGGACCATGGCAACTGCGGTCAGGCCTCCCTCCAGCCTTCCTTCATACTGTTGTTCCATGACAACTAGAGCACAGCTTAACCAATGAAATCACAGACGGGCTGCGTAGCCAATCAGGAAGTCTCAGAGGAGACCTCGCTCGCGGCTACAATATGTCTGAGGCTCATGGGACAGAATTATTAAACGTTTGAACACATACTGACTCGAACTCATGGCTTTTTCACGTATATAATTACTTGTATAGGGAAGCAGTGGTGAAATAAATCAATCTGTGATTTTCACAGAATCCACGTTTCGCCCCTCACCAACTTTGAAACTCACATTTTAAATTTTTACTTGTACAGTTGATAGTTTAGTTCATGCACTTAATTTTAATCCTGTCAATTTAAAGACAATACAGAATATAAACTAAATTAAAAAACTGTTTAATTGGATTAGACAAATCCTGCTCCCTGTAATAAAGAACTGAGCATCAGTAAAGGTATTTTTTGATCATTGTTGATACTATTGGGACTTGGGAGAGTTGTGTTGAGAGTAAATGCACAGTTTATATGATGTTGTCTTCAATTTGCTAATTTTGTCTGAAATTTAAGCAGCAGATTGCATTTACACAGCAAGAAGCAGAGAATATTCTGCATTTCCTGTTTAATACACTTCAGTAACTTTCCTTCAGCTCAAGTGATGGTTGTTTCAAACACACCTGCATCTCACTTTGTCCTGTCACTCACCATCAAAGACTAAAGCAGATCCCCTGTGCAAAGCCTCGCCTTAAGGAAACACATACATGTCAGAGTGTCAATGCACACACACACACACAAGCGTCCACCCTCCTGCAGCGCTGTCAGGTTGACTACTCACTCCTGAGGATGATTTGAGCACGGCTGATTCTCTGTTTGTCCTGCGAGAAGCGTTGAACTCTGGCTGCAGCAGGCATGTCTGTGGATCCCACTGTGACGGGGCCCTCAGGGCTCCACGGCTCGACACTCAGAAAATATACAACAAAGATGGTGGACCTCTATTTTATCTCTTTTTGACTTATCCTTACTTTTTCCCCTCTATTATTTGTTGAAATTCCTTCCTGTCTTTATAAGCTTTTCTCTCACAACTACTCCTTCTTCTTTCACTCTCCGAGTCTCAGTTGTCTCTGCTGCTGTCCAGCTGTGCTGCCGCGTGTAGTCTGCCACTGTGCCAGCCTACATTTGGCACGCAGTCCACAATCCGAAAGCGTAAACACATGCCAGACTGATGCGGTGCACGGTCAGGGGAGCCGTCTTACCCCTAAATGTTGACACCGTGTCTTCGCCCTCATGACCTGAAAAAACAAACTCATTCTGGTGGGGGAATGCAGACTGTTTCTATGGGCTTTACCTTTCTGCACCTACTGTAGCGTCTCTCTCTCTCTCAGGTTTCAGCCCCCTCCTCTCCACAGAGGTTTACCATGGTGCTCAGTTAGCAACTTTTCACATGTCTCCATGGAGACAAGTCTAAGTCTGGACGTCCAGACAAACAGACAAACTCCCCTGGCAGGAGCCCGCCAAGGATTCATATTATCATAAATTATCAGCTCTGTTGACGTCTGTTTGTTGGAAAATAAGCAAATAGATCAGCTCAAGTACAGTGTTTGACTTCAGTGCTTAGGTGCTAGTTCAACTTCCTTCTACTTCTACAGTACTATAGCCTACTTCAAAAAGGAGAAATATTGTGCTTGTACTAAGTCACACACAGGAGCAAAGTCACAATGTGCTTCACAAAAAAACAAAACAGGCAACTGTTATAGGAGTGGTGGACAAGTTGTGAGCTGCACATTCACCACGCTATGAGATAATAACGGAACGTTACGAGACGGAGTTGTTTTAGAGGGAAATTCATGCAAAACCGCTGATGCGCGTTGCGTTCAGGGACAGTTTTTCAGCAAGCAGGCTCTGTATTTACCTTGAAAACAACTCAGTTTCGTAACGTTCCGTTATTATCTCATAGCGTGGTGAATGTTCAGGTCACAACTTGTCCACCAGAGCGTTTTGGAGTTGCTGGATTGTGTATTTGATGAGTTTGATGAGGGAAACCAAGAAATCCCATGAGCCTCCGTAGCATAGCTCTGAGCAGCTCACGGCTCTGCTCCAGCGTTCTAAAAATAGCTTGCACCGGCAATTAAAGGCAACGAACCTACTGCTATGACTATAGGGATTATGGGAAGGGGCCAATTTACCAAAATGTTGAACTATCCCTTTAAAATGCTTTGAATATAAAGAAAAATTTGGACTGTTGGCATTTTTAGTATTTTATTTTTAGATGTCTCATGAGTAGTTATTTCCAGTGGAATTTACATTTTACATACAGCAGAAACCACTTTGTAAGAGGCGGCAGTAGTTATTGGAGAGGTCAACTGGTCGATGTCACATAGACAAACAAGCTGCTGGTCACATTCTTCCTGCAATCCTTTCAACACAAAGTGTTTTTAAAAAGCTGCTCACACGTACACACGTCCAGAACAATGATACAGGTTAGAGCAGGACCAGGACCAGGACCAGGACCAGGACCAGGACCAGGACCAGGACCAGGACCAGGACCAGGACTGTGTTTCTAATCTTTCATTCAACAAGGCTATAGTTTGTTTTGTTGTTTTTATCAAATACAAATCTATCATGTTTCAGATCACCTCTCCACTCTCTCCACCTCCGCTCCACTTTCTACAGCTCATTCCACCTCTATGACTGTGACTCTCTGTAATTCACTTCTTCCTCTCTCTCTCTCTCTCTCTCTCTGTCTCTCCCTGCCCTGCCCTGACAGGAGCGGATTACCGTCCAGACCACAACACAGACAGACGCCCGGCCACTGGTGACCCATTCCTCCCTCTCCTAATCCCGGCCTTCCACCCGGCTACGCTTTAGCCTTTTTAGGAGAAAAGAGGAACGTAGATAAACAAAGTGTGT
Organism: Trachurus japonicus; assembly: GCF_045865225.1. NCBI lineage: Eukaryota > Metazoa > Chordata > Actinopteri > Carangiformes > Carangidae > Trachurus > Trachurus japonicus. The sequence continues at coordinate 20,296,049 of NC_140930.1, forward strand.
GTGGCTGAATCTCCACTTGTCGTGTGTGTGTGTGTGTGTGTGTGTGTGTGTGTGAGCTCACGGCTTTGGAGCGACGTCACTTTGCCTTGATCAGAGAACCAGGCTGCTCGCCTTCTGACTCGGCACATAGCAATGAAGAGAGGATCCAGCTGGTTTCAGTGATGTAAAACCAGATGAGGACACTGGTGTGCAGCGGTGGTCCTACACACTCTGCATGTGTGTCTCTGTGTGTGTCACAGATGTTTCCTCAACACCTCATATACTGACTATTGGTAGACACATCAATTTACAGATTTCACATGAACACAACTGAAATTCTGACTATTGGTAAATATTACAAATTCCTCTAAATGCCTCACATGCAGATTATTGCTAGATACATCAATTTACAGATTTCCACTGAAAGCCTCAAATGCAGACTACAGTTTGGCCACGGATCACGACCAAACCCTGACCTTAACCACTGACCTTGAGATCCGACTGGTTTCATGACTTTAGTGCCCGTCACGGTCAACATGCCGATGTGGAAACCTCAGAAAACAGCATTTTATTCAGAAAGCCTTTGATTAGTTGAAATAATCATTCTATCTGGGTCAGACTGATCTTCAAAGACGGACATCAAAGCTGTTTCAGATTAGAAGAGACATTACGGAGAAAATCAGTTTTATCTACACAATGACCCAACATGTGGTTCTCCTTATTTGTGCATTTGTACAGTGGGCCACTTCTTCACTAGATCCAGCACCGTGGAGCAAGATCACATAGAGACTAACAGGTCACTGAGGGCAAAGGTCATAGGTATGATTCACTGGTAGGTGGTAAATGGACTGCATTAATATCACACTTGACTCCTTAAAGCACTTTACACCCTCCCACTCTCACTAACACACACACACACACACACACACACACACACACACACACACACACACACACCACACACACACACACACACACACACACACATATTCATACAAACATTCAAAGCATCAGGAGCCATCTGGGGTTCAGTGTCAAGGAGCTGGGGATCAAACCACTGTCCCTGAGCAGCCACTGAACCGTAGACTGTCATCAACAGTGGTGGATTTAGAAAGTGACCCACACCAGTATACTGTATGTTTACACTCGCACACACATTGTTATTTCTGGAGCATGACTGTAAAAGCTCTTTAACTTTAACCAAGTGTTACTCAATGTATCCTCGTCTAAGATACAAAAAAAATGGATGAGAGAAATGATGCTGCTCTGCTGACAGAGGTGTCAGACTGTGAGGTCGGGGTCAGAGAGGGCCAAACATATCAGCTTCTTAAATTGTTATATTTCATCTCCTCAAATTCAAATTTCATATGAATGAATGAAATGTTTTCGTTCAGACAGTGGCAGGTGAATTAACCAATCACAAGGTGACTTTGTGGGTGGGACCTAAAAAGTCTCTACCCAGATCTAAGGCCATCACCGTCTTCACTCCGTCCTCCTGGATTATACACAGCAAACTAATGAAAACAAGTAAACCCAAAGGCCGCCAGATACAAGTTGAAAGGTTGTTTTCAACAGAGGGTTAGAGAGAGAGAGAGAGTAGAGGAGAGGAGTTTAAAGGCATCAGCTCTCATACTCAGGGTTTTCGCCACTGGTGTCAGATCAGAAGACACTTCTGTATTATTCTAGAGGGCGCAGATAAACGAGGGTTTCTCTTTTAATTTGGAGGATTTGTTCGCTCCATGGATCAGATGGAACCATATGCGGTGCCTTGAGGATTTCCCTTTTTTTATTACTCTATTTTCTGCACTATTTCCACCCTCCCTAACAGCAGCCTTCTTCTCTTTTCAAGTCTAATAAATGTTTAAACTTCAGCTCTCAGGTCCGGGATGAGAGAAAGAGAAATCGCCGAGAGCAAAGAACAGGATCAGGCCTGTAAAATGAAAACTACTCTAAATGTAAAAGAAGCTGCATAAATTATCCTCACTTGAAAGTTTGTCTTGTTCCATTTGTCTGTACTGACCGGCCGGGGTCTGAACGAGCTCTGATTTATGTCTGTATTGATTACTGAGCAGTGATCAGGGCCTGGATTGGGTCACTGATTAGACCAAACTTTGGAGAGCCGGTTTTCTTGCTTGTTTTCTCCTCACTCACACATGAAACATCTCATCACACTATTATTTCTATTACTCGCTATGTCAATCAATATTATTGTTTTTTTTGTTACTATTCTTATTCTTATTCTTATTCTTATTCTTATTATTATCTTTGTTAGTAGTAGTAGCACTGTAGCACTGCTTGTCCCTGATTCTTCACAGCATGGTATTGTCTTTAACTTCCATCCTACTACAGTATATGTTCATCAAATCTGTTAATCTGTATCGTATTGTATTGTTTTGTTTTATTTTATTTTGTTTGTCTTTTATTCTTGTCATCACCACATGTGTCTTAATATTGTTTGTCTCTACACAATACAAAAGAAAAAAAATAATTTCTTTTTGTCATACAATCAGCACTTCACGTCCATGCGATGGTCTGAGAGTCACAAAACAAGTCAGATGACAGCTCCCATGTACATTCATACAGAGTGATAGTGGCATTGAGCCAAATGCAGCACATCAGAGCTAAAATGATCATTAAAAGCTTCCTCTCCATCGTTCACACAGCTCATACGACCACACGACAACACACGGAGGTCTAAAAGAAGCTCTCTCATGTGGTAAGGTTTTAACACCCACTGAGTGAGTGATGGGGGGGGGGACTTGGACTGGAACAGGCGCCATGGAGAGCAGCTGTCAGGACACAAATATATTAGCAAAACAGTGGGGTGAAAGGGGAAACCCTTCTGTGAGAGGGAAAGAAAGGGAGGGAGCGAGGCGAGGAAGAGTAAGACGGTGACAGACAGAAGGAGCTGGGAGAGATCAAGTGAGGTAAAATATGGAAATGGTGGCGAGGAGAGACGAGGGAACAAAGACGGAGAAAATTAAGAGAGACAATGAGGGAGCGGAGGAATGCGTCTGAAGCCGGAGCCTTCACTAGCGAGACTCTTCTTCCAAGGCCGGTCCCTCTTACTCTGCAGAGTGGAGCCTGTGTACTGTACATACTGTCTCTCATATGTAGTAGATCCAGGTCAGGCACAAACAGATTGGATTATTATTGTTGTAAATACTGAACCAAGAACTACACCAGAAAGAGATGCCTGCTGTTGTGGTGTTACAACAATGTGCAGTCTCTGAGGAGGGAGCTCTCACTAACTTCTGCCCTCAGGTTTGTTAACTTTAAAGGGACAGTTTGGGGTATTTGACATAGGGGGCTGTAGGAGGTAGACATACAGTATAATCAGTGTGTCACGTGCAGAGCTGCAGTATGTGTTGCTGTGCACAGGGCCACCACAAACACTCCAATGTCTGTTAGTACCAATATTGAGAAGAGCTGTCTTATGTCTTACAACACTGTCTTATGTCTTAAGGCTTATAACACTCATGAAATCCATGAAACTGAACCAATACAAAAACTTTAGTTATCTGTATCTCCATAGAGTCAAGACCAAATATCACAACATACAATATTATAACATGTGGAGATAATTGCATTCTATCTTTCAGGTATAAGTGATGCCTCCTGTTAAGGTACAAATCAGGGACACAGAATCTGACAGTGTCAGATTCTGAAGCAGGGAACAGTGTATGGAAAATAAATAGATTAATAAATAGAATTAATTAGAATATAATAAATAGATTTAAATGCTCAAAAAATAAAACTTTGTTGTAAAATTGTAAAGAAAAAATATTGCAGATTATGCATATACTGTGATATTTAATATCTATATATAAAACAATCAGCCTTATCTCAAATAATGTGACTTCTTTGTGCTGCGTTTACAGAAGCACATTGAACATGATTCATGTATATTCTTTTTTTTTTTTTTTAGCTGAACAATAAGTGCAATGACCTTTTGTGAACAAGGTTTAGTGACATTCTGCTGGTGCCATCAGCAATGAGACAGACTGACGAGCACATGTCACTGCATCATTGCATGACAGCACAATTATTAAAAACCCTGCACTGAGAGACATTCTACTTTCATCATGTCAAATTCATTTGAGCTTCTGTTGCTCAACTCTGTCTGTCTGTTTGATTTTCCCCCACTCTCATCCTCACACACACACATACACACACACACACCTCAGGACCATTAGTATAATGAAACGCATCATCCTGAGGTTAATTAGTGGATGGGATTAGAGTGCGGTGAGAGTCTTGGTTTAGAGAGAGGAGGAGGAGACGGCCCAATAGAGAGAGAGAGAGGAGAGCATAGCAGAGAGGAGGAGGTGAGGTCACAGTGGGTCATACGCAGCAGCAGCAGCAGCAGCAGCAGCAGCATCTGGAATCACGCACATACAAAACAGGCTGCAATTAAAACCTCTGCTGTGTCTTTGTTTGGATTAAAATCCAGAAAGGATAATAGGGAAAAAAAAGCAGGAAAATGGAGGGAACCAGCTGCAAGTTCAGCCTCAAAATGTGGTAGGTGAAGATTAGTGTTGACTAGTGTGCCCCCCCCCCCGCCTCAGCCCTCCCAGCAGGCGGGTTAATGTAGATGCATACAGCCAGAGAGGACTGAGCTACGTAATGAGTGTGTGACCAAGGTCATGGTGAACCACTGACAGAACAGCCTGGTAATATATTTTGTGGCACAACTAGACTGGGCTTGAACATTCACGTGTGTGTGTGTTTGTGTGTGTGTATGTGTGTGTGTTTGTGTGACCTGAATAGTGAATCAGCCTCTCATCACATACAGTAGTTGTTCCCTTTTATGCTTTAGACCTTTGCTCAATTACAGGTTTTAGAATAATGACTTATAATTGCCGGATTTAAGTACCGATCATGCTCCCCCGATGCTAAAAATACATCATCCTATTAGACGACACTGTTACCAGGAGCCGTCTATCATTAGCTGCCTGCTGCGCCTTCAGACTGTCAGCTCCAAATGGAAGTTTTGATTAAGAGAAGTCAAGGCCGTTGAATTGGAGGAGTAACCGCGGCCCTCTCTCTGGGTGGCGAATTAACTCTAATCATTGTTTCTGCTTGAGCCCATTAGTAACTCTTGTTCGCTCCCAAACATTGTTTTTGTTGACAGACGTTTTCCTCCTGAAGTTTTCTTTTTTTTCTTCCATCGTGTGCACTAAAGCCTCCTGTCCCTCAATGTTTCTTACCCAGAAGTCAATCTGTTCCTGCGCTATTACAGGTCCATTCTGCAACAACAGCTTCACGGTAATGCTCAGTTATTAAATACATGTAAATCCTGAGTCTTTGATGTAAAAGCCACGGCCTTGTGCTGTCCTGGTACAGCTCTGCTCTTCTGCAGCATATCAGGGTGTTCTAGGTATTTTGCCAGACATATAGATGGTAATTGGTTACACCCCCTGATGCAAAAATGATGAGGCACTTAAATCTGGGTTGGGCTTCACTTGCTCCAGCGCTGCTGAAGTGGGATCTACAGTAGATGCTGATGTCTGCAGATGCAACTGATGTAATAAAAAGCAAATGAGTGCATTTTCTTGCCATGAGTCTGTTGCTGTTATAGCAGGAAAATAGTTTTGTTGTCCTGCTGCTGACTGTTTGATTTTCATTTGCCTCATTGGAGAAGATGTGGACATATCTTTGTATATCTGGGCTTTGTTTGAAGGTTTCCCTGATGTTGAATGTGGTTTCTTGGTGGGAGTGGGTGGTGGCGATTGTTGCTTGACAAGAACTTTGGCCGTTGTTATGTGTTTATAAAGAGGAGAGCTCTCAAGATCTATAGAGCCATAAGCTAATTTAAAGGGATAGTTCACCCAAAATTCAAATTTTAAAATTTCTCAATATCTACTCACCCTCATGTCGACTAAGAGCTGGGAGAATTTTCAGAGTCCTCCGTGCCTTCTCTGAGTTACGGGGGGGGGGGGGGTCCGCGCAGCAGTATTTGTCCATATAATGGTTGTGAATGGGGCTCACTTTTCTTCGTCCAAAAAGACACACCAAAAAACATCCAAATACCTCCATACTGCTCGTCTGTAATGTCCCTCTTGTATTGAAGCCAGACATGAGAAATTGTTCCGAAAAAAATTAAATAAGTCTATATTTTAAGCTTGTTTGTGGCGGAAGCTCCCAGTGTCTCAGTTCACTGCTCTTCCTGTGGGGCTTCAATACAAGAGGGACATTACAGACGAGCAGTATGGAGGTATTTGGATGGTTTTTGGTGTGTATTTTTGGACAAAGAAAAGTGGTATCCATTCACAACCATTATATGGACAAATACTGCTGCGCAGACCCCCCCGTAACTCAGAGAAGGCACGGAGGACTCTGAAAATTCTCACAGCTCTTAGTCGACATGAGGGTGAGTAGATAATGAGTGAAATTTGAATTTTGGGTGAACTATCCCTTTAAGGGAGCTCTTAAAGGGATAATTCACCAATTTTCTACTCAGCATCATGCCAAGGAAGGGTTGGTGAATTATAAATTTTGGGTGAAGTATCCCTTTAATAAACAAGACCAACAAGACAAGTCACATGACCAGATTGCCCACAGTCCGGCGCTGCCTTCAGGTGCTGCAGGAAAACTCATACAGTCTGAGAGTGTCTTACCGGAGTCCTGGGAGTTGAGCACCTCCAGGGCGTGCATCATGGCACTGGCGAATACATTGGCGTCCTCCTTGCTGCCAAAGTTGAGGCCGTAGACCTGTCTGGAGTCACGCCACTGGTGGAAGGTCTGCGTGGCCTGATTGTACTTCAGACCCTTGGGAATTGCACAGTTTATCACCACCTGGTGACGACCACAACAGGGACACAGAGAGAGAGGAAATGTCCTTTAGATTGGCTGATAACTGGTAGCTAATGCATTATTAACACAACCTCACTGCAGGGTGTGCTGCGGAGTTTATAGGAGCTTAAATGTTTTGGGAAGGGTATGGGAAAGTGTGTGACGCCACGTTGCCAAGCTGAGCAGAGATTTATGTCTTTGTAGCACAAGAACAGAAATGGCAACAGGGTGTAAAGGTATCAGTGTGGCCCCATTCTCAGGAGCTGAAGAAAACACAAAGATGATCCTCAGTGTACTTCAACACAAACCGTAACTGATAATGTGGTAAAGATCATTGTTAGCTGCTCGTAAAAGTGACTTTATGATCTTTATGATCCACTCAGACTGTGTTTAAGGTGCCTCCACCGCTCACTTCAGGACTTTTTACTGCCCTGGGCATAAAGCCAGTGAGAAACGCCCCGAGCTGCTCCTCCGTGACAGAGACGTAGACAACTTTAATGTTCTCTGAGAGGCACTTTGTGATACAGTACAGAACATTAAGCTTTAAAAGCCCATCAAATAAACACAAACAATAATCACAAACATCACATCACATCAAGCGTGTACCTGAACAGACAGACAAGGAATACACAACCACAGAAACCACAATAATTCAGCCATTAGTGACCTCTTGAGATGGAGTGAATCTCACAAACTGGTGAACCCAAGAACCAGATCTACACCTCTACATCCTTCACGGTGTTTAGTCCGGAGGATGGAGGAAAGCCCCCTGCCTACAGCCTCTGTCTGACTGAATGTGTGTGTGTGTGTTCATATATAAGCTTGTTGTGTGTGTGCTTAGTGGTGACTGGGATGTGCTGACATCCACATGATTTAGAGGAGCTGAGGGGTCAAGAAAAGAGGTCACAGCTGTTGATCTTATATCACGGGTGATCACACTTTAACATGATCTAAGTTTCACATGAGTCATGCAAATCATATCATTAGAAGGAGCAATGTACGCTTAAAGGGATAGTTCAACATTTTGGCAAATTGGCCCATTGCCATAATCCCTATAGTCATAGCAATAGGTTCGTTACCTTTAATTGTCAGTGCAAGCAATTTTTTGAACGGTGGAGCAGAGCCGTGAGCTGCTCAGAGCTACGCTCCGTAACCAAGCCGGTGCCTCGACGCCATTGTGCAAACTTTCAAAGCTCTGCGTTGAGGGAAAGCATTGCTGTGCAATTCACCCCCATAACGATATGCATAGCAAACCAATCACAGCCCTTGTGGTCTGTATCACCTGGACGTGTTACAATATTTTGCAGGTGCGCATAGGGGTTTGCCGTCGCCTTGACGCAGAAGTATAAATCGGCTTTTACTTTTAACTCAACTCAAGAGTTGGGACTGAGATGAAGTGACAAGCTCTGTGTCCAGGCAACAGACCTTTTGCATAAGTCATGACTTCAATTATATCCATTAAGAATGATTCATAATGATTCTACCTGAAAAGACTGTGTTAACCAGAGTCCCCCATATGGGTGACTTGAAGACATGCATAACAATAACAAAGCCCCCACTGCACTGATTATGAAAGAATATGGTCATATTATACGTCAAATTAAACAGCAGAAGCTGGGCTACAACGTGTAAAAACCATGTTTATATGACCCAAACACAGCCCAAACACTACTCAAACAAACAACTAGACATCAAACTTCATAAAGCACCTCTGTGTGGACCCAGTCGCCACATTTCTGGCTCGTATACTACTGTACATAAAGCAAAACACATCAGCGACCTCTCATCTGAACGTGAACATCGGGGCTTCCCCCAGCAACAGCAGCTAGCAGCAGCAGCTAGCAGCAGCACGGCAGAGGGAGAAGACAACAACCAGCAAAGTCGAGCAAAAACAGACGCTGCGTGGCCAAAACATGGTCGTACATTTGCTCTTACCTTTGCTGTTTTGCCGTGAAAAGGTTGTGTTATGGGTAAATCCACAATATTTCCAGTTGAACTCTGCCTAGTGTGTACATCTGAACTAGCCGGGCCGAAACCCGACGGCGCTAGGACCCTACCATGGATGTAGGACCCTACACGGAAGCCTGGTGCGCGCGCATACAACCCCACGTTGGCCTGCACGTGGATCTGCTGATCTGACTGGTTCATGGCTGTCACATGGCTGCCAGTGCGGCCAATCACATCGACCTGGGTCTAGCGTCATTCCTCTCTCTCTATTGGTTAAAATGAGCCGCCCCTCACTCGAATCGACCACTGCGCTGCAGAGATAGAGGCTGGAAGCCAAACCCACCCAGAAGCTGCTCTGAGAGTGCAGCAGTACGCAGAGAGACTGAATCCACTATTTTAGTTATTTCCAATCGGTTCCAGTAGATTTATTTTCAGTTAGTTTATCCAAATTGTGTGAAAATAAAGATTAAACAATAGTTTATAGTAGCAGGTGGTTCCAAGCTGTGCCAAAAATGGACATTTTGGAAAGTTCGCCTGGATATTTTGTAGTAAAATCTCAATCATTTTGTCCTGCTTCAATTAATCAGAATCAACCACTGCAGAGACAATGTTCACATGTTGTACAATGATTTTATAGAGAGTTTGAGGTTCATCAGCATTATTCTAAAGGGCACTCATCAAAAATATGATTTTTTTTTTAGGCGAATATTAATTTTATTAATTTTTTTCTGTGTGTCATCTTCATTTACTCTTCACCAGTAACAGATATACTGAAATTTACACATTTCAGCAATTCCTCATTTTTTTCCCTTTACTATGACACCAAAAGTATTCAAATAGACCTTGTGGTTGCAGAGATATACTCATTTTATTATGGATATGCAATTTTCGAGAAAAGGCCTGATCTTTTCACCAGTCCTAAGTCTGCTTAGGCGGATACACTGTGTGTGTGTGTGTGGTTAAATGAGCAATTGGTGACAAAACACATTCATTTTTAAAAACATCTAATCAGCTGAAAAGAAAATGCAAAAGTTACACTAGACTAGACAAAGACTTGGAGCATTTTATAAACTCACTGACCCCAAATAAAGTAGCCCCTCATACTTACCGACAGGGTTAACTTTATATTCTTTTAAACTGTGAATATTAGATTTCATATCAATAATTCAAAGGCTTTTGTCAACCCTGAGAGCGCTCAGCCCACACTGTCATATCTGATGCATGTTTGGAAAAGGCTGCCAAGTGGCTAGTACTGTAGCATGTGCTGCAGCCATTACATGCTGTTACCACAGGATTCTCTGGCCATGCAGTCATATGTTCACGTATTTTTATTCGCCATATTTGGTAACAGACTCTGATCTAATAGTCTCTATAAACCTAAAGCCCACTTTGTGGTTGCTGTGCTGAACATGCTGCTGCCAAACCTGTCACACTCAACACGTCCACGTTCAGTCTGCTACATGGGTGGTCACTGGAATGAGGCCATGAACTCTTTGCTACGTTACATAACAAGAATAAGATGTTAAGGATGTTGAGACTGTGCATTTCTTGGTTTAAAAAAGACCTGTCAATAATTTTGACAGCAGTTTTAGTTTCTATTGTGGGATTTGCGACTGACCATTAAACCAGTAAATCAATTACAGAACACAGGTCAGTAACTAAAGAGCTGTTAAACAGCCTATATATTATAAAGGTAGATTTTCACAGGTTGTTTTTTTTTCTTCATTTTAAAGGAGGTCTGGCTTCTGTGTTAATGCTGTGAAACTATCAAAGTCACAGTCTGTATTCAGAAACTAAGAATTAAAACCAGCTATTAGGACTTCTATGACTTTGTGATGTCACAAATCAGTCACCGCTCACAGCCATGCCCCAAATCCCACCCACCTGGACCCACCATCCAAATTTAAACTCTGTAAGTGTTTACCTCAAATCTATAAAATTTTAATTTGATCACCCAGTAAACAGTCATCCAACCAGAAGAGAAGCTCAGAGCCTCCTCTGGCTCACTGACCTGTTGTTACAAGAGCTGCAGAGAGAAGCTTGAGAGAGGAGATGTAAAACTACACTACACACTTTTTTTTCCTCTTCTCAACACAAATAAATCGTTTCATGATTTAACACTTCAAATAAAACACTATGGAGCTTTAAAGCTGATTGACAGAGTATCAATTTAAAGTCAGTAAATTATAATGTGTATTCACTGTTTTGGGTTACTGCTTACAGATCTTGCTGCTCCCCTGTGACTTGTTTCCTCTCCTGTGATCAAGTCCAGTAGTTGTACAGTAGCTGTGTATGTTTCCTATATACGTAAATCTGACTTTATGCATTGAAAGAACAGCACTGATCTGACCACTGACCTGATGATCCTGGATCTTGCGCCCCACCACGCGGAAGGCGTTGTTGCCTGTGTGGTGGTAGATGTGGACTCTGCTGAAGCCGGTGGAACCACCGGCCGGGACCCACTTCTTATTGGCATCGTCATACACCATGACAGCGGCTCGCGCCTGGCAGATGCTCTGTTCACTGTGGACACCAGACACAGAGAGAAGATCATGATACATCACATTGACACAAGGCATAGAAGTGTGCGACGGTTTACAGATGCAACTCATGTGAAGCCAGCAGTGTGAGCTCGAAACAGCCTCAGATTTTAAAGCAGAAGTAAGTGATTGTGTTAATATAAGTCTTAAATAGTTATATCTTCCGACAGCAATCACTTACATAGAGTGTTTGGACCGAAACACGGGTCTGTCAGTCCCTCTGCTCTGCTCTGAGTCGAGGAGAAAACATTTATCGTATCCTACAGTTTTTATCCAATGAGGAGAGAGAACGGCATGCAGGGCTGTGTGTGCAGCCAAGGGACGCCGTGAATGTGGCGACGTACTGTAGGGACGAGGACTGTTATGGTGCGTTCAAGGAAACTCGTAACTCCTGTTTTTCCGACCTGTGAAGTTGTATCAGTTTGATCTGGTACGAGTTCACGGGTCGGAAGTTACGAGTGGCCGTTATAGTGACTTTCACCGGTAAAACAGGTCGGAAAAACACGAGTGGGTTGCCTGAAACGCTACAAAGTCGTAAGTTGTGACTTGAAGCTGTAATTTACGATTTCAAAAGCCGGCATGGAACGCAGCATTAGCGAAAACGACCGGATCGCTTACTTCTGCTTTAATTTAAACATGTTGTTTAGTCATTGTAGTCTGAAGGATGCTGTGACCTGTGGTTATAGATCTGATGCTGATGCAACAGTGTTGACAGTGAGAGCACAGTCTGCATCATCAGATCTCAGGCTTTAACTAACACAACACAGCATCATCTTTTCAGGACAGTTTGACCCCGGTGCAGAGAATCAACAGCACTACTGCAACATATTCTGGTGTGTCTGATTTAAATGTATTTGCCTCTTCTCTGATAATCAGTGTCTGACATGGTTTAAACACAGAGTTAACCTCTGTTATTAAACACAGCACCGTGGTGTCAGCTAAACTAAACTCATCACAGTCGTATTACCCTTCGTGTTTAGACTAAATGTCATCAGTGCTGTGTGTGTGTGTGTGTGTGTTTATCAGTCTGAACATCTTCCCAGAAACCCAAAGTGCAGCACAGATAAATCAATAAAATCCTCACACGCTGCCACAGTCCTGCATCAAACATCACTAATAATCCTGTTTACAGGAAAAACAAAGCAGAGTGAAGCTGAGACAAGCAGAGGGGAACCATGTGCCACATCAGCATCACTTCAGTCATTTGTAGCAGCGCACAGGAGAATTCATTCAGAAGAGTTTAACCCATGAGAAACACACCAATGAAACAAGTTTCTAACTCTAACTTGCTTGGATAAGTAAATATCGAAATAATCTCACACAGAGTTGAGCAACTAGCACAGGGAGCGGCCATGTGCCGTGTGTTTAAAGGGACACTACAACAATAAAGAGAGAAGCAGTTATTGTATATTTCCTATCATGACAACTGCATCATTTTTAGACCGTCACTGCCTGTTAGCAGTCCACATCTATTAAAATCCATGACCTATGTTGGTCCAATCTGATCACCCCAATGACATCATCAGGGTGAGACAGGAGACAGGAGAAGAAAACCTCCTCCTAAAAGTCAGGACTCCAGGAGCAGCACTGTGAAGTGTCTAAACTGGATGCCTGCTCACCCCACATAGCAGCTGGACAGAGAATCTTTCTTGCAGTGTGTTTGTTGTGGGCCAACAATTGTATTCTATTCTATTGTTGTGTGGTGTTTGCTTCTATCTATTTTGTGTGTTGTTATGCTGTTCATGTGAAGGTATGTCATTCAGAAATTATGTTTATGTGCTTTATCGGTGACAATCAAAAAGAATAATAGGGTGTAAATACTGTAGGCTCCAACATCACATCATGGTGAGATTAGAGCTGCAACTCTGCAACGATTATTTTCATTATCGATTATTTAAACGATTAATCGAATAGTTGTTTGGTTTTTTTATGATCTTTTTATGCTTCTTAACAGACGGGAAAGGTGCGGGAAGCTCTTGTGTGTCCTGTGTCTTGTGTGTTCTTGTGTATCCTACTGTGAATGACTACTATGTCTGTTTTTATCTTGTATGAGGCCAAAGATGAATTTCCACGGCAGTGGACAATAAAGATTTCAATTCAATTCAATAAAATGTTTTAAAAAATGTTTCTCAGTGTTTCTCAAACCACACGACGACATCCTCAAACGTCTTGTTTTGTCCACAAACCAAAGAGAGACTCAATTTACTGCCGTAAAGGAACAAAGAAACCAGAAATATTCACATTTCAATTTAAGAAGCTTAAAGCCCCAGTGTGTAACTTATTTGGCTTTAGCAAAAATCAAATATTGCTTTCATAAATACGTATTTCACTGAAGTCGAATGACACCCGCATACAAATGAAAGCTTTCTCGTATGAGTTGTTACAAGTCGTTACAAATATACAAGTGGACGACGCACTGAACCGAGGCTGCCATTTTGCATCGCCATTTTTTAGGTTCAGTGGCAGCGTGACCGTAGGTAACCACGGAAACACAAGTTTTCCAGGTAGCGCCTGTTAAAACTGTCACCACTGTGTAGTGTGAGGAAGGACGGAGGCACTGATGTTGCATTCAGGTGCAGTCAGGCAGACGGCCGTCGGATGTCATTTTACTCCACGAGAGAAAGACAAGGTACCAAGGTAAAACGTGGTTCAGGTAAACAATACGACATCACCATGACAACATATTGTCACGCCTGTATTGTTTTAACACTTGTTTACATAGACACTTGTTTATCCTGTTACATGCACCGCTAGATGGGGGGAATTCCTACATACTGGGGCTTTAAATCAGAGAATTTGGACTTTTCTTTTCTTAAAAAACTACTCAAACCGATTATTAGATTATCAAAATAGTTGACGATTAATTTAATAATCGATTGTTGCTTGATTAATGGATTAATTGTTGCAGCTCTAGGTGAGATATATATAGAAGGGGTCCACAAGCAGAGATGGTATAAATGGAGTAAACTGCCAGTGGAGATTAAAAGAAAGAGTGGGAAAAAAAGGAGAGAAAAGATCCAAAGGAGTGGAGGAGTGAGGAGAGGAGGACTGAGACTCACACCTTGTATCTGTTTCAAGGATGGAAATGCATGAGAATGGAGGGTAAACACCGAGGAGCAAAATACTCACACGCTGAATACCAAGTGTGATGTACACGTGCGCACACACACACACCAGAGGAAACCGTCTACTGCACGTGTCAAAGCTGCTTGTGTGTCACACTAGAGTTGAAATCATTTCCATAAGAAGAGAAGAAAAACAGAGTCGTCTTGAAACGGCTCTGAAACATTTATCTCTTGTGTGTGCAGCCTGCTTGTACTTACAAGTGTGTGGCAAACTTAAGGAATCACACACACACACACACACATATCCACATCTCCTCTCGCATCAGGCTTTCACACACACTTTCACACTTCTGTTAATGTGCCTCATTTTGACAACAGAGGCTGAACTGTGTTCACACTCAGCAGCAGCTGATGAACTTCAGATTACCAGCGAATCTATCGTTGTTTGACTGACTTTCATCAGTGAGGTGCAGTGGGAGTTAACACCTCAGCAGCAGCATCTCAACACCCAACTGGCTGTGTGTGTGAGTGGAGACACACAGTGGAGACACACACAGGAGCCTGTTATGAATTCATGGCGTGCTGCTGGGCTGAGGAGTTTTACATCATTCTACAGGCAAATGATTAAATGATTCGTTTATGATAAAGGCTCTAAGCAGCAACAATATCTATATAACATTTTGTATAATATTATGTCTTTGTATTTTGTATTTTAATTCTTTGTAATTATATCACTGTATATAATGTTTCTGGAGTTTCAGCTGAGCATCATAATGAGGAGTCAGCTGAAGTTAAAGCAGATGTAAGCGATCCGGTCGTTTTGGCTAACTTCTTATCAGCCGATGGAGTTACAGTAGCAGTCCCTGCCCTCGTCCCTACGTCACCACATTCACGCGCATCCCTTGGCTGCACACACATAGAGGACCGCCCCTTTATGCCGTTCTCTCTCCTCATTGGATACAGCTTGTAGGATATAAGGAAAGTTTTATCCTCGGCTTACAGCAGAGCAGAGTGACTGACAGACCCGTGTTTCGGACCAAACACTCTACAGTATGCAAGTGATTGCCGTCAGAAGATATAACTATTTAAGACTTATATTAACACAAATATTCCGCTTAGGTCTGCTTTAAATCAAGATAGATAAAAGAAATAAGAAATATGGAGTGGGGGGATGTCAGTCAGGCTATATATATATATTATTCATTATGAGACCATGCAAGAGTATGGTACTTCTTCAAAAAAGGATCCATTCCAGTCTGTCCATTGTTAGTTTATTCTGTATACTTTTTTTTTTTTTTTTAAAGACCCTTTTAGGAGGGTCTATGTGCAACACATACCAAGCCAAATGGTTACACCTTGAAAAAATATTTTATTTATTATTTCATTATTCTTAAATGTTGTGTCAGTTTTGGTCGTTTGTTGTGCTGTGCTGTCAAACTGTTTGTGCAGCTGTGTTCTCCACTTTTAGCCCAGAACTAATTTCCTTTGGGGCAATAAAGTTGATCTAATCGGATCTAATCTAATCTATTTCTTGACGTGATGCAGTGATTTAAAGAATTTGACCTGAGATGCTTGTAGCCCTCATTGCTGAGCTGCTGCCTGTTAGTAGCTTCATGTTTTGGACATGGTCTGGAAATACACTTAAAAGATTTTCTTTACTCAGGATTCAGCCAGTATCATATTACATTCCTGAGGCTGGTCTACAGGCTGAGTGGCTCGATATTTTTATCAATTAATCTGATGACTGAAGCAAAAATACTCAAATGTCAAGAGTTTTCATCGACTCAAAGTGAAAAGAACGGGTTTGGAGAGACATGATTAAAACCAACATGGACTGAAAATAGTGGACAAAAAGTGAGATCAGACACCAAACTATCATCATCATCATCAAAGTGTTTTAAACATGTCTATTTGATTTGACTATAAACATAATGTTATTTAATATTACATTAATATGAGTTGCTTGTTTTATAGAGAAAACTATTAATTGAGAAACTAATTAAGAGAAAATAATGGTTTCCTGCAACTTTAATTTATTCATCATGTTTACTTATGGGAACCATTCATCTGTTATATCTAATTATAGCCAGTCATATTTATTTATTACCTTAAGCCCAGTGCTGAAGTGTTTAGACTTCTCTGTCAGCTGAATACACACTGTAAATCATCACATGCTCAGGCAGCTGAGTCCGTGCGTGAATCTATATTTTAACTAAATCATAAATTCTAGTTTTATAATTAGCTCAGCTACTCCACAGTTTCTCCATGTAACCGCCGGCAACTGCAGATTTATCCTCTGGAGTTTGAGTTCCCCTGGTGGCCGTCCACACGTTCACCCACAACACACTCTTTCCTTCAGTTTCAAGATGATTAAACAGCTTAACACACACACACACACACACACACAGAGGAAAAATCTGCAGTAGCAGAGAATGCGATATGAGATTAGAATATTTCCATCTCCTTCATTAATGTTAATGAGGCTCCGAGTTAAAAACAGCTCTGACTTCAAAGGGGAATGAAATGGTTCAAGGGCCTTTTGCTGCCATGATGTCACAACCTGGCAGGATGGAGTGAGAGGTGGGATGGGTGAGGGAGCTGGGTGCGGGTGCACAGAGGGCAACAGAGGAGTGAGGTGCAGGCGGGGGAGGAAGAAGAGGAAGAGGAGATGAGGCAACGAGAAATAAACAATCCGACTAATGAGTGGAAGAGGAGCGGTGCTGATGTGGCCTCTCCTGACCTGTAGCTGTTGAAGTCACTGATATCCCGGCTGATTAATGAGCCGTCTGACCATAGAGATAGAGAGGAGCCCTGACACACACTCCTTACATCACTAGCTACTACGGGTGGAAATTGTGACTAATTTCATCGCTGATGGGCCAAAAAGTTACATAACCAGCACAAAGACCGAAACTAAAAATAGAAACAAACCAAACCAGAATCATCACCTCGGGTTTGTTGCAGTTTACAGCCGCATCTGTCCAGATGTGTCAGACATGTGACGACTCTGAGAAAGGCTTCAAGAGGATTTTGTCGAAACATGTTTGACTGAAAACATGTTTGGTGGGGCAAACAGAATTGCCCTATGGGATAAATAAAGTAATCTCAACTCTCAACTCAACTCAACTCAAGACTTTAGGCTGGTGCTCAGTGATACTTCAAATCAATACCACAATCAATTCGAACTATACCTTGATTATAATTAATGACCATTCATTTATTTCTATATTTATCGACACTGCCCTTATAGTTTTCTGTATTATACTGAAATAAAGATGAACTACAAAAGCTGCCTGGATTGAGGCTCAGTTCACCACTAGCTTCACAGACTGACATTAATTAAACTAGGCGGAGCCATGTGACCTGAGGTAATGAAGTATTTCCCTCATGAACGAACACATCAGTGAAAGTATCGACTGAAATAAAGTCATAAGAGAAATTAAGTCAGAAAGTGTTTCCAACCAATTCTCCTTACCTCGCCGTCAAATCCAAGTGGATATATGTGCCAGACGTAATTAAATTCCCTCCAGATGTTCCTGACATTTTGACTGCACGAAGACGAGGCAGACGGACGGACAGCTCCGACACATAACTCCTTCTACAACCACTGGCAATAAAAAGCAGGAACTGAAATCTCATTGGCTCAATGTGACAAACCCAGGTGAGACAGGATGATGTCACTCTCACTTCAGAGACGCAGCTCCTCCTGACTTTACATGTGTCATAGTTCAGTATAAACCTCTGACTTTCTCTCTGATGTTCTCTTCTAATGTTTATATCATTAATTGATTATTGATCATAATAATCTACTTGCTTCACAAACAACCATTGGTAACACTTTACTTGAATAGGTATTCATAAGATTGACATAACACTGTCATAACCATGACATAACAGCTGTCATAAACATCAATGAATACTTATGACAGCTGTCGTTAAGTGTCATTCGGTTATGTCACTTTTAATGCAAAGCTGACATTGTTTGAGATGTTTTTGTTCTAACAACTTGACATAAATACAATTTAAACTGTCATAGCAGACCTAATTGCCAAACTTTAAAAATTATGTCAAGTTCTCATAACAAGGACATCTCAAATAATGTCAACTTTGCATCAAAAGTGACATAACTTACCGAATGACACTTAACGACAGCTGTCATAAGTATTCATTGATGTTTATGACAGCTGTTATGTCATGGTTATGACAGTTTTATGTCAATCTTATGAATACCTATTCAAGTAAAGTGTTACCCAACCATTCAAAAGAGTTTAACCCAGGAGAAACACAAACACACCAATGAAATAAGTTTCTAACTTATTGTTTGGATAAGTAAATATCGAAACAATCTACAGACACGTCAGTGACTGGACGTTGGTACAGACTGTACAGAGGGAAACAGACCGACGTAATGTCCACTGTAACAGTCTTGTTATGGCTGTGAATGGATTTTAGAGGGAGGCGTCTGATACTTTAACACCATACCCATCCAACAACACCCCCCCCCCCACACACACACACACACACAGGTCATCTGCTGCTCAGCGAAATGATCATTATGTAAAAAGCAGTGTGAGGTCGGAGAGCGGAGCCGCGCGTGTGTGTGTGTCGAGTCAACTGCTGCCACAACTTGATGACTGCAGCGAAAACACTGAATGTTTCATGACATTTAAAGTGGATCGGTCACATCTTAGCTGGAACGGCCGTTTAAAACAGCCAGATTACTCAGCAGCAATTAAGCTTATTAACTCAGCGTTTCAACCGCTTGTGCCCAAAACCACCTGGTGTTTTACTGCCGTTCTCTGCCATTATAATTAACTGAATATTGTGGTGTTTTTGGCGATTGGTCAGATGGAACAAGCAGTTTGAAGAAGTCACACTGGGTTCAAGGAATGATGGGAATCTTTCACTAGAGTCTGCCAGATAATTCAATATCAAAATGAATTGTTGGATCAGGATAATTAATAAAGGAGAGCTCCTGCGTTTGTGTTTACATAAAGCTTCCTTTACATCGCACGCTGAAGACGGCATGCAGAGATGCGACCTGTGATCACAGTGTGAGAGCACCGCCCGCCCTAATCTACACAACAATCTGCTCAGACAGTTTGTGTTTGTCTGTTTACCTCGTTCATTCATTTTCCAGTTCTGACGGTAATTTCATGGGACTCTTAGGTTTTTTTGGCCCGAACAGAGCGCTACATTTCCTCTGCTAGCTTCCTGTGTAATCACTGCTGCTCACTCAGCTGGTTGTTATTATGGTTTAATTCTCCTATTCACTTCTTCTATTTCCTCTTTTTTCCCACAACACAGGCAAACTGACAAAACAAACCCTGTCTCCTAAAAATGATGTTTCTATACAACTCGACTGCAGCGGCAAATATGTTTTGGATGAAACGTAATTACAACCAGATTAGGTTTCCTGGCAATGTAAGGAGTGTGGTGCAGTGGTGCAGCGGTTAGTGCTGTTCCGTCGCAGGGGGAGGGGCCTGGGCTTGAACCTGCATGTTGTGCCTATGTTATCTTCAGGTTCTCCGGTCTTGGCGATGCTCACCCAGCTTGAGCGTGGTTCTGCTCGAGGTTTCTGCCTCTTTTGGAGAAGCTTTTCCTCACCACTGTTGCCAAGCGCCTGGTCATGATGGGATCATCATAAAGAGGTTGTCCGGTGTATAAACACTGACAGATGGAAGGGTTAACATAATGAGGTTTGTTGTTCATTTACATGTTAGGTTGTAATATTGATTGATACACAACGTCAAACCGGTTTGTTTTTTGCTAAATTATTTGATCTTATACCTAAATTTCCATGACAACTACCCTTTAAATGTTTGGTAACACTTTATAGTAAGTGCACACTTTTAAGCATTAGTTAAGCATTAAATACTGAATTCACCATTCATGAATACTCATGAGTATGTAGTTTATAAACACAGTTAACAATGTTTTACTCATCATTAGTAAGCACTAACTGTGTTTATAAACTACATACTAAATAGTATTAATGTGTTATAAATAAAAAGAATTCAGTATTTATTAATGCATAACTAATGCTTAATAGTGTGTACTTACTACCATGCTAAAAACACACCTTTTTAAATCAGCTTTTAATACATAATTTCAGCCGTTATGTCTCCTACAAATCTGATTACTGATTAGTTGTATGGAAACTCAATTTCTGGGAGAAAGGGTTGGACATAAAAGTTACAGGTCTCTGCTACACACACACAACTTAGACTACACTCTGTGATTACAATAGATGAATTAGTGAACTGATTTACAACTGAGGTCTCTCTCTCTCTTTCTCTCTCTCTCTGAATTGATTTGCTTTCTGCAGTCTGGCCCTCTTTGGCTTTAAACCATCTGACGATAAACTGCTCCACTCTGAAAGGCCAGAGTCAGGTCTTTCCAAGCTGTGGGTGGATGATAAATCCTACACAGCTGAGACAAAACATGGAAGAAGAACCATGTAAATGTTAAAGGATGCTTCTCCAGGCCTGTGGTGTGGAATCCAGGGGGAGTCCCTCCTGCTGTGAACAACGGACAAGGAGGAGAGAAGAGAGAGAGAGAGAGAGAGAGAGAAAGAAAGAGAGAGAGAGCGGTGTGGTCGGACTGAGGGAAGACCCGAGGGTTTGCAGAGGGAGAAGTGCAGCTGGCTTCAGGCAGGATGGAGGAGCTCTGGGGAACATCTCAGCAACATCTGCATCCTCCTCTTCCCCTCGCTCTGCAAAACCATGTCTTCAATTTTCCGTCCTCCCGCTGCTTTCCTCTAACCATTTTTTCCTCATCCGTCTCTTTCGGCCTCCCCTCTCATTCCCTTTCTCTCTGTCTCTCATTAATCAGCCATCACTTATGGTGTGGTTGGGAAGATGTCGAGTGCTTCCAGCCCATATGGAAGTGATCGGATCAGGGAGGGGGGGCCCCGCCGACCGGAGAAAGTCCCTGTTTTACCACAGCTTGTACGGTATTGTACCAGTGTTTGGTATCACAGCAAATCAAGTCTTTACGGTGACAAGTGGCCACCGCTTCCTCGGAGAAAACATCTAGTTAATTCAAATGATCAGAATCGTCCAAGCCACAAAACCGAGCTGTAGGGCGACTGCAGACAGCAGCTGGTCGCTGACACACTCCCACAATGCAACACAGGAGTCCCCATCACCTCCCCTCTGCAACCTCCACTGCCTTTTTATAGGCACCGCGAACAGAGTCGTCACCCTGGCAACACAGCCTCGTGCGTGGGCGAAGGTCTGCGCGCTGCTAAAACGAGAGAGAGGGTGGGAAAAACGAGGAATCCACATGTGTACAGATGTGCATACATGTACCTGTCTGCTGTCCATTCACCAACAGCTGTCTGCCTGCACGGGGAGATTACCTGCTGTCTGCTACTTTTTACACACACACACACACACACACACACACACACACACACACACACACACACACACACACACACACACACACACACACACACACACACACACACACACACACACACACACACACACACACACACACACACACACACACACACACACACACACACGCGCGCGATGTGTCGGAGCCATGAGAAAATACCCACAGCTCACAAACATGAGTCATCCACTCCACCAGATGGAGAGAGAGATGGAGACAGAGCAGGAGAGGAGCGAGACATAGGCCACCACCACCAGTCATTATATATAACCACAATGCGAGAGTAAGTGTGTGTGTGTGTGTGTCAGTGTGTGTGGCAGGTAGACACACACACACACACACACTCTCTAGTCAGATGAACAACCACTGCCACTTTGAGCGATGCCTCTGTGAGTAAAGGTCAACATCTGGCCAATAACATCAGCAGGATGCAACAGTGTTACACTCGTCTCATATTTAGAAGCAGTGTGTTATCAGTCGGCGTCTCAAAGGGCAGCACAGCAACATGATGGAAGTGTGAGGAAAACACACACACTCACACACACACACACACACACACACACACACACAACAAAGCAGGAAAAAGAGCTCATTAGAGACACGGGACACAGAAACAGTAACAACCTCCGATGCTTCTGCTGCTACATCTGCTGCTGCAATAACTAATCAACTGATCAAACACCAGATAATTCATTTGCAACAATATGAAAGTCTGTGTGAGTCATTTTAAGCCAAAATCTATTAGAATTCATTCTGTTATACATGTCAATTGTCCTCAGACTGGATGGCAACAACATAACTTGGAGCTATGGGATGTTATATAGAAGAGTTTTCACTGTTTACTGACATTTTATGAGGAAAACTACTCAAAAATGTAAAATAACCAGAAGATTGATCCATGGTGGAAATACTGATCAGGGGATAAATCAGGCTGAGCAACATGGATGAATTCACACCTGGTTAAACACATGATCATCACCGTCATTGCCAGAGATCCTCTCCAGAGAGATGATTCCTTCTGATGTTTGAGTGCAAATATCAATTTAACTTTACCAGCCAAACACAGGCCTGATTAGCTGACAATAAATCTGCCCGATGTGAGCTCAGAGGATGCTGAGAGCAAGGTAATACATCAAAACTGTAGATAATGAGCTAAAATGATTTATTCTGGGTCTGTGCTTCAATTTACATTATCAGCTGCAGGTATCAACAAGGATGCCTGATGTGCACGAGCAACAGAGAAGATTAATATGCTGCCGCAGTTTTTCCCAATGTCAGTCGTCCTGCTTAGGACGGAAACGCAATGGAGATGGTGGAGATGCAACTAAAGCAAGTAATGAGAAGACAGAGTGATGTGGGAAATCAGCAGTTTGCAGAAAACTCTGATATAACTTTAATTCAACACAATAAAAATGCTCATATGGTGAGAAATATGGCAAGAGAAATCACACAAATAATACTGTTAGTATCTTTCACAGCTGGACCCTCTTTTATTTACATTTAAATATTTCTATGTTTAACATTCAACAGCTGCTAGAAAAACAATAGAGCAGCTTTGTTCCCTGATTGTTTCCCAAACACCTAATGCAGGTCATTATGGTATAAGACATGATTGCCCAGTAATTACCTGGACCATCGACCGGCCTACTCAAGCTCCAGGCTTCTTTAATGAGTCGTCAGATCCGATACCCAGAATCCTCTTGGATTTAATTAGGCTTTGAGCAAGTCGGCCACAGAAACCGTTAGTCAGCTAACGGTTTCTTTTTCTCAAACACAGATCCCCAGAGGCAGGATCCACAGGTCTGCCCCCTCCTCCTCCCCCCACCCTCTCTCTGACTTTAATGACTCTGCCCTTTTCAACGCCATGGTAATAAGCACCTTTGTTATCACCCCCTGGAGAGCAGGGTGGGAATCCCCTCAACAAGCCCGTCTGACCTTTCATTAAATAAAATGGCACAATATGTCAAATGGGTTAGAAGTGGGTCACAAACAAACCGAAGAATCACTGTGAGAGCCACTTGGCCACGCTCTCACCGTTGACTTATGATAAGTAGGGGTATAACGATACACAAAAATCACGGTTCGATACCTCGGTTTTGAGGTCTCGGTTCGGTTCATTTTCGGTACAGTAAGAGAACCAAATGCAAAACATAAATTTGCTTGTTGTTTATTAGGAATTTTTCTCAACCAAATTTACATGTTTTAGTCAAATGTAATTATTTTACTCACCTACTAATGTTATGTTGTAGGTTCATTGTCCCTGATACAAATGCACTTATTAAACTAAACTAAACCATTATACAAAATATGAAAAAATATATAATAGCCCTACTGTTGTAAAGTGCTGCCTAATAAGTTCAATAAATTATTCTCAAATTAACAAAACATATCAAATAAGCCAAATAAGACACGTGTAGCTGCAGGCAAACTGTAAACACACACAACTTCTGTACCAAAACTCACCCGTGCTCAGCGCTGTACCAAACCGAACGCCCCGTACCGAATCCCTTCAATACAAATACATGTATCGTTACACCCCTAGATAAAGGACATAGTACAGTGGACCAAGTGGAGCTAATTTCAACTAAAAAAAGAAAGAAAAAAAAAATGGTTACCATGATAAGGCAACACTTCTGTGAGAGAAAAAGGAGACACATCTTCAGGGGGCCAAACCAGGCAAACAGGGGCCCCTGATGGTCCCCCTTTGATGGGCTTCTTTGCCCGGGGCTCACATAGAGTCTAGGACCACTACTGGCGAAGCAAAAAGTCTGAAACTGAGGAGGCTTTGGGAAATGAAAATGTGGAAGTATACTGCATAAAAGTAGCCTAACACTATTAGTAAGACCTCATATCAAAAATAAATGACAAAATAATGACTCTGTTATGAAAACATCCACCTTAGCAAAGGTTCATATCTACAGGCGTCTTTTTCACAACTCTAACACTCGACAGCTAAGGACCCCAACACACTCCACACTCTGTTCTCTCTCTGGGACGTGTGCATATTTGCATGTGTTGGGTCACTGATCCTGTTAACGATGTATACACACCACACACACAAACACCACAGTAGTGTAGGCTACTGCAGGTTGCTGAGGGTTCAGAGTGAAGGCTGTGTGTTAACTGGGAGCTTGGCACATTTTAAAAAGAGTCCAGTCACGTTTCCATTCACACAGGAGACAGGGGACACATTGACAGCAGAGCAGGTCTGGACCGGACCGAGCGGCAATCAGCTTTCACTCCTCGTACGTAACCATGGAAACCAACAATTGAAGCCTTGAGATGAACAGTGTTCACTTGTTTCAAGCACAGTCAGAACGCAACAGTGGACTGGGGCAAAAATGGTCCCTAAAAGTTCATAAAATACCAGTGAAGTTCAGTTAAGCTGCCAGATATTCACCTGTGAATGGGGCGTTTGTCCCTTTCGAGCAGCCATAGGTGGCTTGTGGGAACCTGGTGTATGTCAGGGAAACTTCCTCTTTATAGGAGACCATATTTTATATCAACATTGACTCTAAACTTATAGATTAATGCTAAAACACTAAAAATCAATTAATCAATTTATAGCAGTTTTACATGACATGGGTGTAGGTTAAAGTTGAATGTCATTGAACTCACAGTAACATTAAGTATTATCAACCTTAACGTAGGTGTTGTTATGTTTAGGCTACATAGCTACTGTAGCTAACATTAGCAATAGCACTGTTTACTTATCTTTATTTTATTCAATTATTTACAGCATCAAACTTAATTTGTCAACTCAAAAATGTCATGGTTTGCTTCTACTTTTCTCACTTTTTATTCTCCTCTTTTACTGAAGTTAGCATGCTAGTTCTACCTCCAGCCGAGTCATTTTCCGATACCGAGTCACTGTAGCTTCCTCTCTGACCTCAAGATGTCTGCTTCTGAGGTGGTGTATTATAGCTCCTGTATAACTCTTGTGAACACAAAGATGGCTTTGGGTAAGAAAGACCATTAAGTAACCAGAGCTCATGCTAACATTACGTGTACCAAAAACAAATAATCCACTTCCACTTCCAAGTCATATCATTAACGTATATCAATACAGCGCATATAAATTGATTAATTGATCACATGTTAAGTTGTGTTTTTATATGGCAAAAACCAAATCACATATAGTGTTTTTACTCTGAACAAAGTCTTGAAATTACAGCTTTTAAAATGTTTGTTTGCGAAAATGCTTGTTCTCATGGATTTAACATGTTGTTATCCTTTGTTTTTTTAATAGTGATTTTTATACCCAACAGTTTGGTGAATCACAGAGAACTGTTGCGTCTACTTGCTTTTAATCTGACGTGGTTTGATCAGCATTTTTAATCACTAAACAAAGGCTCTTTTTTCTTCAGAGGGAATAAATGAACATCTTAGCACTAATGAGTTTTTACAATGTAGCCTGAGCTGCTTGTGCTTACATGTAAACTCAGACATGGGAGGAAACCTCGGCAGATTCTAAAGTGTGTGTGTGTATTTGCAGCACTGTTTTTGATCTGGGTGCCACCGCAAAATGTTGGCCATCGTTCACATCTCACTCCAATGCGTGACACCCTCTGCCACTATAGCACACACACAGCACTCGTTTTCATTAGTCTAGGCCCAGGACTGACAGGCAGACCAGAATAACCAGCAAAGCTCACCTTATCCATCAAGCTCTGACTTAATGAAAGGGACTACAGTGTGACTGTTGAAACATGGGATTTTGATTGGATTTCCTGTTTAAGCTGGATTGTTTTTTTCAATGTAGAATCTCTATGGCAACACAACACAACTACAACATCACTTTCTTTTCTATTGACCTTCCCTAATGTTTCAACACAGCTTTCCAGTTTTCAGCTGTCCCTCCAATAAGTGCTTTGCTGAGACGAAATTACTCAGAGCATCAACCCTATTTAGTACATGTCTATTTAACCTGTAGAAAGAAAAGAGACAGGGGTAAAATGTTCCTTCCTCTTTCTTCCTCCTCACCTAAGAAAAACTGGTAAAAAAAGGCCAAACGTCAGACAAGGTTTGATAACAGCTCTAACAAATCTAATTTTGTATTTCAAATTGGCAACCCCCCACCTTGTGTTCAATCAATATTTCATCATCTACTGCACCTAAATGTATCCACTTGTGTAATAGAAGACTGATGCATCAAGGTAACCGTAGTTATGGCCTCTTGCAAGGTCAGAGGTCAGCTACAGGCCATCAAAGGTTATTTAGCTGACGGACAATCAATCTATTGATCCATTAGGGCCACTGAGATACACTGAGTATAATTAGTTTGCTTCATTCCCTTGACTAAATGCCAGCATTTGAGGATCCCTTCAAGTGAACATGTGGACCACTGAGCTTATAAGGAAGATGTTTCATGACATTTTAGCAAACAGCATCAATAATTAAGCAGCTTCTCCTTGTTTAACATTATGTTACATCTGGTAAACGCAGAAGTCGGTGGTGGAATCCTAACCAAACCCTCGGGGAAACAGACACACCAGGCGCAAGAGGGAAAATCCAAAAGGAGAGTCAACGCAAACAGGAAAATCTTCGTCTTAACAACCAGTCCCCAGAAAGCTTACAGCTAGATACGAAACTGCCAATAACCAAAACCAGAGCTTCTGCTGTGGAAATGAATCCAACACAACCTCTAAAAATCTGGTTTTCAATAAAGTGGGGATGAGCTATTATTTAGTTGTTTCTGATTGACTGTCCATGACAGTACTGTCACTGTTTGAAATAAATGGAAGTGCTGTTTTATTTTTGCCACAAATGCAGCTGGGTCAGAGTGACTCAGATGTAATGATGCTTGCTGGCTTTTAGTTTTGTGAAACAGGATTAGAAATAAAAGATCATGTCAACAATATCATTCTTGTTCTTTCTGAATTAAATGTAATGTAAATCTAAATCTCTTTGGTGCATGAAGTTGTTTTCTTTCTCAAGCTTAATAGAAAATAAGTTTAAATACAACTAAACTACAATGGCACTTTTGGTTAAGGTTGGAAAAATACAGCAGTAATCTTTCTCAAGCCTTAACAAGAGGGTCTTAACACAACCACAAACAAGTTTAATAAGGTTGTAGTCATAAAAAGTTCATACTGCAAGATCTGCAAGTTTTTTGTTGTTGTTGCTGTTTTTTGTCAAAACAAACATGTTGACTGTACACATCTTACTGACTTGCCAGATAAGTAAACCAACAACATTTCACAAACTGAAACACAATCTGTCAAAAAATAACATCTGTTTCCTGCAAAACCTTTGGGCTGCAGCAGTTGAACTGTATATTAATGTTATTTCTAGGTTGTGTGAATTAAAAACTAAAATCAACATCAATTAACAGATTATTTTCATGCAGCCTGTGTGTGGTGTAGAGGAAGCGTACTTGAAGGCACAACAGCTTTTCTAGTAAAGTGTCTAGTTTAGTCAGCTATACTCACACATACACTCACTCTACTGATGACACTGACACACATGTGATGCTTACTACAACTAAATAGAACCCAAATGTCATTAGCCAGGAGCCAAAATACCACTCAGCTAGCAAAAAGTGTCTTCTTGCACAGTCACAGTCAGTCATTTCATTCCATGAATTACTATTATACACAATGTAAATGAAACTGAACCACCAGCGAGATACTGCAACAAGTAGTTAAACTGCTAGTTTAATGACATGTACTTCACCCAACAACACTGACTATGTCTTATACAATTATATATCTGGTATATCCTGTATGCTGCAGAGGCAGAACTGACTCAGCTCCACAGCAGCTGCTTCTTAAAATCTGATCATGTGACACATCAACATGACTTAAGAATGAAGAAAGGACTCTGCTTTCTATGTGAAAGTTTTCCTTGGTCATTCACGAGGCCTACGCCGATCACTGATCTGATGACAGATGAAGAACAGCACCAACAGACGTAGTACGAGCACAGCGAGAGTAAAGACTTTGTGTCGGAGGGAGGCACATGATCGGAGGAGCCCACGTGTGTGTGTGTGTGTGTGTGTGTGTGTGTGTGTGTGTGTATGTGCGTGTGTCAGCTGCTGCTACGTACCGGTGGGTTTCCATCTGTGAGTGAGGCTGAAGCTGGAGGCTTGGGGCTGTGGACCAGAGGACTGGACCTGCTCTAGCTGCTGCCCCCCCCCCCTCCCCTCCTTCCTGCTGTGCTAACCCAGCCAGCTGCCCCCCCCCCTCCCCCTTCTCCCCCTTCTCCCCCTTCTCCCTTGGCTCTCCTGTCTCAGGGTCTCCTCTCCCCTTGGCTTCCTCTCTTTCACTCGGTAGCCAAGGTGATCTCTCTTGTTTCCCTTCCTACCTACAAAACAGCTTTCTTCATCATCCAGAGCAGGGTGCCAGCCCCCTCCTCCTCCCCCTCCCCCCCACTGCCTCCCACCTCCTCCTCTCCTCAAAGCCCACGCATCAGGGTGATTCCTCCCTTATGTCAGCGAGGGAGCCATTCAGACAGTCAGCCAGCTGTTTTTCCCACGGCAAATAATACACACACACACACACACACACTCACTCACACACGCACGCTGTATACAGTTCGATCCTGGCTCTTTGCCGCCGCGGCGACAGCAAGGGGTATCCAGGCAACAGGATCCTGCTCCTGCTCCCTCTGAGCTCCGTGGCGAAGGTTGTTGGGGAGCGGTTGGCAGGGGGAGATCACATCACACAGCACAAGAGGGTTCAAGTGTGTGTGTGTGTGTGTGTGTGTGTGTGTGTGTGTATGGGGGTCCTCCTCTTCTAGAGCGCCCTGTCAGTTTTCTCTCTCTCTCTCTCGCCTGGCTCCCTCTGCTACGTCTATCTCATCCCTCACTTGATCTCTCCCTCTTTCATCTGCTCGTGGCTCTCTCCCTCCCTCCCTCTCTCCCTCTCTCCCTCCCTCTCTCTCTCTCTCAGCATCTTGCGCTGCTTTCATCTGTGTGACTATCCACGCGCTCATAATCTCTCTATTTCTAACTCGCTATACACCCACCCAACTCATCTCCCCCTCCCCTCCAAAAACCAAATATGCTGAATAGTTGAGGGCAGAATTATTGATGTTTGGTGACATGAAACAAGGATTAGCTGTGTTGCCGTGCGTTAGACAGAAACTGGGTCCTGACAGGAGGGATTCTCCTCTCCGCTGTGTGGAGCTCTGTCAGTCTTTACAGTATCGCCCTCTAAATATGCATTTGTGCTGCATGCTTTTGCGTGGTTACAATTTGCATCTCAGCTGTAATCAGCCAGCATTGTGCTGAATAAATCCATGCATACTGGAGCCATGCACCGCAGCACAGAAAACATTATGAATTTAAATGTTAGGCGGGCAGGCAGGTAGGGGGGGCAGCCCCCTCAAATTAAAGCTGAGACTTTGCAATTTAAAGCTACTGCATTGAGTTTCTGAAAATCAACCTTACACCCAGCTAATGTGAGACCTGGATTTCTCTCTGCTCTGCTCACATTCACCTACATTATCGTGGTGTCAGCTTGTCTCAACCCATGCAGGTTTGAGGATCTTGGTGACCGACGAGTCAGTCATAGCAATGTCTTCAACATTAGTTCAACATTTTGGCAAATTGGCCCATTGCCATGATCCCTATAGCTTTAGGAGTAGGTTTGTTAACCTTTAATTGTCGGTGAAAGCTATTTTTTAGAATGGCGGAGCAGAGCCGTGAGCTGCTCTGCTGAGTTTGGTGAGGGAAACCAAGAAATCCCATTAGCCTCTGTAGCGTAACCCTAAGCAGCTTGCGGCTCTGCTCCACCGTTGTAGCTTGCACCGACAATTAAAAGGTAACAAAGCTACTCCTATAGGGATTATGGCAATGGGCCAATTTGCCAAAATGTTAAACTATCCCTTTAAAGCCTTGGTGTGAGAGAACTAACGGATCAAAAGTTTGTTCACATTTTGATTGACGGATGTAAGTGCTCACCTGACTTTGGCTTTAACCCAGGGTGAGACTCTTCAGTTCAGTGAGCCTGGTTTCTCTCCACACTGAGAGACTGTAACCAAAAAGCATCTGACTGAAACTATAGCTCGAATGTAGCGTCTATTGTTTTGTTTCCAACTCAATGTGAATGTGCCGAGGCGCTCCAGGACGAAAGCTATCTAACTGTCTAAATACTTAGACTATGGACTGTGCATATGAAAGGGCACTGACACACACCATCACACATGTATAGATGCTCAGTGACAGGGCTGCGAGGCCAGGCTGTACCAAACTCTCGGGAGGTCGGAACAACCGTGGCTGGAGGAGAGAAAAACATTTGTGCCTTTGTTCAGCACATTAACGTGCACGCTGATGCTCCGAGCCGGCGCTGTGGCTAACTGAGCCGTCGACACAACACATCACATCACTGACACACGTACACTTCAACACACACTGCTATTGCTTAAATTAACCTCAAGCGTACATCAGAAATAATGGAAACCCACTTTCAGTTATGGAACAGCAACTTTTTCACATATGTTTTGCTATTGCATCCACATTCTCATCATTTGACAGGAATAAATAAATGTAAGGTACAGTAGAGTATTACTGGTCTGGTCTTATAGTGGAGCTACTACACTAATGTACGCACATGTTAATTACAATCACTTCCTCATGGTTGTACGCCTCCAGTTGAAGTTTACGTTCATGTCTGTTACTCATAGATATATGTAGTCAAACCTTTAAATACATGAAACCCACAGTAACCCAAACCCTAAATTCCATAGAGGGTCTCTGATTGGTTCTTATGAACCAGAGGAGGAACCAGGAGGTTTTTACCAGCAACCCAACAACAGAGACGTCCACAAACAATCCAGCTGATAAAACCAGTAGAAACACTTTCACATTAAAATCAGTGATTCGCCAGTTACCCTTCAGTAGAGACTCAATATCTCATCCTGGCACGTTTCTCTGGTAACTTAAGATCCAGATAGCTGAGGACTAAAACTCTTCACCCAGTTAAAATCTATAGCTGAAAATGTGTAAAAAGAACTTGTGGCTTAAAACTAGATACAAGTCTGTTTGAAGTTCTGGCAGGAAACCACCAGCACATGCACATAGGGAACAGGCAATCAAATGATATGTCCCATTACCATGACAACAGTCATATATAGAGAACTATGGGAGACATTTGGGATAATTTAGGCTACATTACTCTACAACATACTATATAACACAGGTCTGGACATTTTTTTTAGAGATTTCATTGTGGAAAAGTTCCATGTGACAACTTTAGGTGTATTATGTTGATCTAGACTTTTGACGACCAGATTCTAATCATTTCATGTTTAAGTGAAAGTAAACACTTGTACCAAATTTGAAAATATTTCTGCCAGGCCAATAGTGAGATATCACATCCACGAGAACAGGACCAGCGGACAACAGCCCATAAACATAATGCCTGTGGTGTGGCCACGGCTGTTTTGCCGGCGGGGAGCCATAAAAAGGTTGTTTAAAAGCAGGGTGCGGCGGCATGCACCTCAGGAAACGGGCTGTGACGGATGAAAGATGTACGATGAGAACGGTTTGTCACACCGCGGTTAAGCACACAGTCAAAAGCTGTCTAAACACTGCACACACATCAAGAGCTATTACAATCAATTAGAGGTGGAGAACGAGAGAGAGAGGGATGAAGAGGAGTAGGGAGGGAAAGTGAGAGAGCAGCATGAGGCACCTGTAATAGGCTCCTGCCTCTTTTAGCAGCACAGATGATGTGAGGGAGGAGAGGAGGAAGAGGGGGAAGAAGAGGGGGGAAGATGGACAGAAGGAGAGAGAGAGAGAGATTCGTCACATAACTCACCACAGCGTCCATTATAAAAGCCTAAGTGGTTGACTGAGCCTCCAACACGAAGAACCTGACTGTGACTGATAACAGCAGCTTGTGGTGACTCTGCACTAAGTCATTTATAGAAGTGATAATACTCTGATATTTTTAAAGGTCCCATATATTATAACAGTAGCTGTCCATGTCTATATTTGATCGTCAAGCAGCTCTAGGTTCTATATTCATGCTGTGATAGTATCAAAGTGATCAGTCCACAGAGAAACAAATACATACAGCTGATATTCAGAATGAGCCGTCAGGACTTCTGTAACTTTGTGATGTCACAGTAAAGCAGCAACTGCTACCTGGATCTGCCATCCAACCACAAAGAATTTTGTTTCTCTGAGTGTTTCCATGAAATCTGTTATATTTTTATTCAGTCACTCAGAAAACGGTGAGCCAATCAGTAGAGAGGTTCAGAGCCTCGTCTCTCTCTCTCTCTCTGAGAGGAGGCTGACACTGACCTCTTGCTACTAGAGCTTCAGAGAAAAGCCTGAGAGAGGAGATGTAAAACTGCACTGAGATAGATTAAATCATCTTATGGATCAACACTTCAAATAAAACACATTTTACCTTTAACAGAATTATGCTTACAGTTAAATATGTTTTTGTTGTGTGAATATTTGAGTCTGATGGCTTGAAAGCAATAGACCAAGTTAGCATCAGTGGGAACTATTGTTTACCATTTTTTTTAGACATAATGCTACTGTATTATGTCAAATAAACAAATGATTATGTGTAACCATTTACTGGCATTCTGAATAAAAGCATAACCATTTATTAACTACAGAAGTGAGCCAGGTTATGATGGGGTATGCAGTCACTTAGAACAGGTCATTCTTTGTGATTGAACAAAGAGGCCAAGTAAACATTACAGTGGGTAATGGTGGCCTGGCACAAGGTCAGCTGAGAGGGCGTAATGATAGGAGGCCTCCTAGAACAGGATGATAGGAAAATGATACACAACTGAGACAGTTTGTTCCTTCCTGGACTGCACCAGGTTTCATTACTGTGTATAAATTACAGCCCAGTCATCACTCATACTGGTCAGCATGCATGACAATATCAGGCTGATGTATAGATCTGGCTCCAGCATTTATCCCACTTCAGCAACTGGTGCACTGGAAAATGTCATTTTAATCCTTACCTAAAATAAGGAGTGATCTTAACTGACGTCTGCTTAATGGGCTCTATGCACAGCTCCACCACTTCCTGAATTTAAGGCAGGTCCTTCATTTCCTGTCTTACATTATTGGACACACTGATTAATCCAGGTGTGTCTGAGTAGTCACAACGTATCAGGCTAAACTTTAGCTAAAGTAACCCTTACTGAAAAGTAATCAGCTATCAACTATCCTCAAAGAAGATGGCGGTACTGTGTCTTCAAAGCCGGTTGCCAGCATTGGTTGCCACCCGCCAAAAAAACTGGAAGGAGAAGAAGGGAGAAGAAGAAGAAGACGTTGTGTACTGCACAACGACAATAAAGTCTTTGAATTTGAAATACATTTAACTGGCGAACATGAGTTGTTCTTTTCAGTTCAAAGCAGAAGTAAGTGATCCAGTCATTTTGGCTAACTTCTTGTCAGCCGATGGAGTTAGCAGTCCCCGCCCTCGTCCCTACGTCACCACATTCACGCGCATCCCTTGGCTGCACACACAGAGAGGACTGCCCCTTTATGCCGTTCTCTCTCCTCATTGGATAAAGGCTGTAGGATACAAGGAAAGTTTTCTCCTCGGCTTACAGCAGAGCAGAGTGACTGACAGACCCGTGTTTCAGACCAAACACTCTATGTAAGTGATTACTGTCGGAAGATAGAACTATTTAAGACTTATATTAACACAAATATTCCGCTTACTTCTGCTTTAAACAACTTTACTTGGAAAAATTTGAGGCAATCGGTTTCCAAAGTTGTTTTAAGTAAAGTCAATAAATTACATTTTTCATTGCAAAGACTGGATGAAGACAAGGACGCTGTCTGATTAGTGTTGACAGGAACAAAGGCAGGAGAAGAAAGAGATGGAGGTGAACAGCAAGGAGTCTC
Organism: Trachurus japonicus; assembly: GCF_045865225.1. Lineage (NCBI taxonomy): Eukaryota > Metazoa > Chordata > Actinopteri > Carangiformes > Carangidae > Trachurus > Trachurus japonicus. The sequence goes on from NC_140930.1 coordinate 20,330,608, forward strand.
CTCTCCCCTCAGGCCTGATGCCATTTCAGGTTGTGTCAGCAGAGGAGGCTGCGGGCACAGGTGGCTCAAATGTCACACAGACACACACACACACACACACACACACACACACACGCCTCATTATACACACAACATAGTCCCACATAGTCTGACTCACCAGACATGGACTGTGGATATGAAGCTGCCGCTCTCCTCCTCTTCCGCTATCTGCTCGTTACTGCTTAAAAGTCACCTTCATCATAAGAAACCACGGCGACCACAGAGCGGCGAACTACACAGGGATTGTGGCAACTTTTGATTTTGATTCAGATCGTGCAATCACACTGTCACCAAAACAAGCACCAACAGTGCTTCCTGGGCTCAGAAATACAAACACAACAGCAGCACTGTTTCCTTTATAGCACTTCACTTATTTGTTCAGGGCCTTTACATTTGTACAACCTTTGGAAAATGTATGAGAAATATACTTTTTTTAACCAACTGATAGATTCTGTAAAAAAATTAGAGCTGTAATTGGTTATAAAGAAACAATACAGCACCGAAAACAAACTGTTCTCTTCCACTGATTCATTCAAATAAGTTATTTTTTGTTTTGCTTTACATCATTACCTGATCATAATAACTTGCAACAATGTTCAAACTGTCTGGTTCACCAGAATACCCCATATATGAGGCAGTTGAACTGATCCGGCTGGTTGGTACCAACTTGTTCAGTGGAACAACTGAAATTAAGAAACTTCATTCTTTGAGGTTCAAAAAGGAAAAAGTTTCATGCTCAGAAATCTTCAGAAACTGTTAACACATTTTACACTGTCAGGACAAGCTACAGAAATCATCACAAGCTGCTGCTGGTGGTTAAACTGGATTTTAGTACTTAGTACGTAGTTACTCTTATAGCTATGATGTCAAAAAACCAAGAGAGCAAAGATCTGGACACTTTGACCTCTGACTTGTCATTATCAACACTGAAACTCACTCTAACAGCTCATCATCTACTCTGGACTCTTGGTTTGGCAGCCAATAAGACCTGATCTTAAGGCCTCTGAAGCCCCACACACACACTTGTATCTTGGACAGATAATTTCTGCCTCTCCATCATTTTCATCCAGTAACATCAACAGTGTCTTTAAATGACCCTATGACACACTCACTCAGCATCAGCCCTCCTCTTCAATTAAACTAAACAGCCCCCTCTTCTGTGTGTGTGTTAGATCATGAGGCCTGTCAGCACTCCTTTTTGCCACAGCAGGCAAGACAGAGCAGAGAAGTACAGAGCTGACTAGGGAGAGGGAGGGAGAGAGAGATTTGATCTTCTGTAAGTGGTGTTATTTTATTTTCTCTGTGGTTATTAGCAAGTATGCTGATTCTATCAAAATAAGAGCACGATATCAGTCAGACGTTCTTCGACTATTAAAACGTTACAAATTGTCTATTTGAACTAGTCGTACGGTATTTGTTTCTATCCTGATCCCAGTGCATCTCACTCTGGTCTTATTGATGTACACCTAACTGAAATTACACCTTTAAGGTCTAGTATCCATTATACTATATCAAACTGAATGTGCTTCCATTTTATTTTCTACTGTCACTTCTTTTAACCAGAACTAGACTGTGCCACAATGCCTGGAAAGACAAGAAAATATGTATGAAACATACAAACAAAAAACTTTTATCCAGATAAACATCAGGCTTGTAATGGTTGTTTTAGGTTGAAGATTGATTTGACATTGTTCACATGTATTAGTGTAGATTATATTTGGTTTGGGAAGTGTTGATAAACACCATGCCAGCTCTGTAACAGGCCACTGTTAGAACCAGAAAAATCCTCCTGAATGACTAAAATGAATCTCCCTAAAAAAAACAACCTAGAGATGGAGAGAGAGGGACAGACAGAGAGACTTATCTTCAGGCAAAGTGAAGAAAGAGGAAGATGAATTGTTTTGGTGCCAGGCTGTATCCCAAGGTGACTGGAGAACAGGCGGGGACGACAGCAGAGAGCGACATAATGAGATGGTAGACAAGTGAGACGCAGATACAGCAAAACACAAGCGGAAAGAGAAAGCGCTGAGGACGGAGACTGAGAGAGAGGAATGAAAGAGGACACAAGGGCAGGAGGAGGAGGAGGAAGCAACACTGGATCAAATTGTAAAGCTGATGGTAATAAAGGGAAGCAGCCAAAGGGTCATTACACATTCATACACAAGCGTCTCCGGCGGTCTGGACGTCCCGTGTTGTCAAAAAACAGAACAAGACAGAGATGATCAGGTGACAGAGAGGTCACACGCCATCTGAACTACTGTGCGACAAAAAAGCGTCTGACCCCTCCCCCCCCCCCCCCGACACACCCTCCTGCCGAAACACAGACGCGTTCGGGTGTCAGGGGACGTGAATGGCTAATCAGCTCCATATCAAATAACAAACAGGTGCGCCAAGACTGCTCATAAGACAGCGATAACAATGGTGCATTTCATTCTCCACAAAGGCATCTTGACAATATGGTTCACACACACACACACACACACACACAACACTCCCCCTCTCATCACTGCTGACCAGACCACAGTGCAACAACAAAACAAAAAGCAGCTTTTGTTCTGTAATATTTCTGACAGGATGTTTTCAGGTACAACGAGTTGACAACAGATCGTTTTACATGAGGGTGCAACAGGAACTCATAACGTTGAGCTGAGGCTGATGTGCTGCTCTGGCCTTTTATTTTTCCGCTCCTTGATGAAATCTTGACCCTGAAACTAAACAACATACAGTCAGACTGAGCAATGACACTTTGATTCTCATTCCCATCCCTAGTGAAGCAGGTTTCTCTTTCCACTCGGTATCAGTAATTCATCTAGTATGACATAACTCCTCCTTTGTCGGAGCAAAGTTAAGACTTCACCTGCCAATGGTGACATCATGTCAGTGCTGCAGGTGAGACGTGACAAAAAATACCCATGAGAAACATCCCGGAAGAGATTTGAGAACTTTTTGCATTCACATGTTATTTATCACGTACACAACATGAGCAGTAAGTCTATAGAGTCTGGGAGGGGCGAGTTCTGTTTGAACCTGTTTCCAGGTCAAAAAAAAACTGCCTTGATCAGGCATGGGCAACTCATTCTACAAAGGGCCGGTGTGGCTGCAGCAGGTTTTTCTTCCAACCAAGCAGCAGCAGCACACCAGACCTGACCTGTTTGATTAATTGATCTGAGTCTTTAGACGGCTGATTGATCAAATGATGTGCTCTTGATAGGTTGGAACAAAACCTGCAGTCTGAGTTGCCCACCCCTGACCTGGATCATCTGAGATCAGAAGGAAACTAATCTTTTAGCAAAACTCCACACAGCAGAGAGGCAGGCTTCTCATTTTTAGCTGATGCTGTTGTTTTAATCCATTTGAGTAACAAAAGGTGACTAGGGGCAGATAGTATCAGCTGGAAGGAGTTAATGCTTGACATGGCAAAATCTAAAACTAATCTAAACAAATCTAAAGCTGTGAATTATCTCTTGTCTGAATCTGCAAGTGAAACTTTTATCTTTGTCGTATCATAACGTAAAGCTCATCTGTTCAATAGTTGTGAATCAGGAGGTTTTGAAAGCAGCAGCCTCTCAGTTACACAGGCTGAAACCTGAACACAAGTGGATTTCATAAGAGACTCAGGAGGATTCAGGTCAGCATCTATTGATGTTGAGACTGATACTGGGCAAAGACCATCTGCTGTGGGTGTGTCCACTAGTCAACACTACTGGGACCTTAAAAACACACACACACACACACACACACACACACACACACACACAGCTGAAGACTACGTTGTTGTGGACTGGCTCTGTTTAGAATAGGTTTGCTGTCTGGAGCAGGACGCTGCTTCACAGTAGAAACCTAATGTCAAGATGAAGTGACAGGTGTAAACAACTGAGGAGAACAGCGTTAAATAAGACGGGCAACTGAGGAAATTCAGACCTCCTCCTCCGAGTCAAACAACCTTCACCAGGCTTCAGAGGAAAGTTTTCATTTCATGGTAAATCATCCAGATCTGACTAAAATGTCAGAAATTAGGCTCTGGGCAGCGCTCTGTCACTCCACCCAGTCTGGTGGAAATCAGTTAAGCAGTTTTTGTGTAATCCTGTTGAAAAACATGACCACCTTGGCAGATAGTAGATGTGATACAATTCAGCTGAATCCTAGTCATTCCAATGACAAACCATTTTTTAAGCATAAACATGACTGTAACAGTGGTTCAGCCACAGTGTCAAACTGTTGAGAAATGTTGAGAAAAGTCAACACCGTCCCTTCTGAAGAGGAAGTGGAGTGAGCAACTAACACATGGATATTAATTATACTGTAAACTAATGAATTCAATATGAATATCCTGTTCAAAGATCTGTTTGTACTGTTGTAAAACTGAAGGTTACACAGGGAAGTAAAGTGTGAGGTTGTGTGGCTCCAGAGCCTCAGAGCACACAGACAGACAGCCGGACGTCCAGTCCTCTCTGTGCGACAGGAACAACTCTGACTTGCTTGTCATTTGACCTGCGCTGCTTTTGTTGTCCACTCTGGACAATGATGTCATTGTTGCTGGGTGACCTCGTCCTGTCGGCAACATGTCTGACAAAACAGTGACATGCATTAGGAATGCTAAGTTTATTTTATTTTATTTATCTAAAGGTTTAAAAATCAGGGACAATGCACATTAATAAAAACATTTAAACAAAAGTTAACGTGCCAGAATTAGCCAAAAGGCAAGTGAACACTGTAGCTTTATAAAAGAGGGAGTATCTCACTGAGCGAATTAAAACATACAGTATATCACTAATTCAGCCCTACTAACTTCCTCTAACACGCAGACACACTTATAGACTTAATGTGAACCCTTTGTGTTCACATAAAGCTACACAACACGCTGCCCTCAACAAGGCTCACAGCACTTAATGGAGAGAAAAAGCACCAGAGCAGCAGAAGGTGTTTACCGCCTCAATCAGCGGGTGACATTTTTTGAGGTGTTTTTGTCTGCATGACTTGCAAGTAACGATGAAAAGGCGACATGTTGGGATGGAGGTCAAGTCACGCTGAGTCATTTACATATGAAACAGAAGAACAACACGCACACAAAAACACTGAAAATGGATTCATGTGCAACAAAACAGGCGGCATCTTCTCCACAATAAACACAACAGATGCTGGGGTTGCCTACAGTAAAGACATCACCATCACAGGGACATTAAAAAACTCCCCCATCGTGAGCACTAACGCGTACGTTTACAAGAACCCAAGGGAACAAGTCTGCAAAGAGCTTTTTTCTCCCCATGTTTCTTAGCTGCAACTATTTTAGGAAATAAAACTGCAGCAGCAGTGGAGGAAGCAGCAGAGGTTGCCCACCACCTCATGGAGGGATGAGAGTCCTATCCAGTAATAAAGAGAGAGAGAGAAACTCCCTTTGATTGGACTCAGAGGAGTTCAACAGCCACTGCACTTCTATAAATATAGAAGCTTCTCATCCGGTGCGAGAGGCTTTTTTAGACAGGGAGCTCCGAATAATGAATGAATAGATGGATGGTGCTAAAAGCTGAAGCTTGTTTGTCATCTTATTGTGAAAGGAGGTGAGAGAGGGCCTGGATGGACAGGTTGAGACTGGGATAATCCTTGATCACACGCTGGCTTCTCTGAGGTCCCTCAGAGATTGTATTGTAAATGCTAAATCTGCTTTACAGGTGATAACACTGAAGCTAAAGGAAAGGGAAATGTTTTACACAGCTGATTAAGTCTCTGTCCGCTTGACATGCCGACACAGCACTTTCTCAATCCCTTTTAAATCCCGTAGTAACCCCCGACCGCTTGTCAACCGCCCACTGAAACTTACGAGTCACGAGTCATCTTGGCATCAGCGACGGCTGAATCCTGCAACTCCACCGAAAAGAAAGTCTGCCGTTGGAAGCCGTTTGCTCAAGTGTCCACTTTCTCCACAGACTGGGCAGAGTGAGCAGCTGCTTGACCGGCTGCTGGACTGGCTGTCTGACTTCAGAGCGTGTGGTGTGTGGTGGGGGGGTGGGGAGTCGACCGGTGTTTAGACGGACAGGGACAGTGGGGGAGGCCCCTCCACGCCCACCCACCTACCCGCAAGGCCCCATCTCCACCCACACTCACGAACCTCACTGGTGCCAGGGTTAAAAGTGGAGCAGCTGAGTGGGTGGGTGGGTGGGGGTGCAGTGAGTCTACAGTTGGGTGGAGGGGGTCATTGAGGAAGGCAGAATGTCTCTCTGCCCTGTCCAAAAATAGATCCCCTGACCTGCACACATCACCGGCCTGGATTATGTGAAGGATTGTTAAGGCCAATGCAAGGTTTAGTCATAGTGAAACAGATGTTACCATCTGTTACCAAAGAAGGAAACATGTCATCCTCAACAAATGATGCCATTGAGAAAATCAGTGACATCATCCCTCCAGCTTTCAGCCAAATCCAAAGTCATGTGTTGAAATGTTGACCTACATGGATGAATTCCATTCAGCTGCTTCAGTTTCAGGCTCCTGGTTCGTGCTGACTCACTTTCCACTGTCAGGGTTCACTGGGACACTTGAACAGAGCACAGCCATTGTTAATGTTATTGCAAACATCTGTGACTTTTCAGCCAAGACCATTGAAAATGTCTGTGATGAAGAAAAAGGCCTACCCTGTAAAAACATACCCATGAAATCAACGATTATTTCATGTGTTCATGTGCACAGTGAATTAGCATAATGCTACTAATGCTGTGTATCCAGTTGAAAATTACAGGAATCAAAGAGTTACCGTAATCAAATAATCAAGGTGCCACTGCAGGAAATCACAGTAAACTATTTTGTCCTGGGGGAAATCACAGCACGCAAGCGTTTTAATGTCAGATTCGCTAGAGGTGGTTGATTGCATTTTGCAAAAAATACATGAAAATTTAGCCCATCCTCCCTAAGGTGTGATGACCCCCACCCATAAACCCAGCATGCTTTTATGGACTGGAGGCTTTATGCCCACCGTCCTAAGGTCAAGGTCCTGAACATGGTCAGAGAAGACGATACAGGCAGAAGGCAGATAAATATATCTCCATTCACTTCTAGTGGATGATGATTGATCATCGGTAAAAACAGATATTGCCTCGTAGCCAAGGAAACCCTCCAATGAACACCAACTGTGTGGCACTGGCATCAGAAGAGCAGGACACGACCAATCGGCGGAGGTATTAATAGACTTGCCAGACAAGCCTTCCTCCGTTTGGCTTTGTTTCTGTTGGTCCTGCAATGTACATTAAGCACTGGTGACGGCCAAGAGACAGTTCACTTACTGCCAGCTTAACAGGATAATATCAAACAATGCAGCAAACAAACAATGTGAAGTAAGCACAGATGGGGAAAAGCTTGTGAGGCTACTCCCAGTAATGACTGGCCACAGGATCAACTCTACTTAAGGATGATGCTTTTTCAGTTGTGTCTCAAACTAAGGGTGTATTCAGACCTGTGGCTCGTTTTCTTTGTTTCAATTCAGGGGCTAAAATGATACAATTGTTGTATTTTTCTTTTGGGTCGGTTGTGTTCACAAGGTAACAGTCCCAAGTGGTCCAAAGTTGTATACAAATGCCATGTGCGAACCAACTGTTCTCTCATTGGTCAGAAACCTTACCCAGAAGGAGGAGGAGGTTACCCAGGAAAAACAAAAACCATGAAATAGAGGTCTCAACTGGGCTGAAAATTAAAACCCGACCCAGTCCAAACACAACTTGAACCCAGCTCAAAAACAAACAAACAAAAAACAAACGGGGGCTAAACGCTCCCTTTTTCGGAACAACTGCTCCAAACGAGCCAGGTCTGAATACCCTAAATTTAAGTACACCCAAGATATTTATCAACCCAAGAACTGTATTTCAAGATTCTCATTGAGATTAAAGATAACGTGTCCACTACCCAGAGCTCCTCTTCCATTTTGGTTCTCTTGTTTGATTGTAGACACTGCACAGTGAATGCAGGTGCAGCTACTATTTTAAATACCTCTGCAGTATTTGAGATACAGTTGAAAGACACGAGTTGCCACAAGCTGCATTTCCCATTAACATGCTAGCAGCTCATTTCCTGCACTGCTTCAAATAGGTCAAACGATAAAGTTTGATGACCAACTATGCCACACTGGCATTTAGACAGCTGGCAGCCTCAAAGGCCTTCATTCAGAGAACATTATAAAACACCCTCTGTTACAGTTGTGCAGATGACTACCCATCGCCTGCATATAATCAGAGTGCCATGCACCTGTCTAAACATCAAAGGTAAAATACATTATAATGGACTGGAAACAAAGTGGAAACAGTGGTTGGTGAGGTACTGTCCAAGTTGCTTGTGGAAGGCCCAGGTGAGGAGTCCTCTACTCACACTCATCTAGTACCAAAGAGTTCTTCATGTCAGTACTTAAAAAGACGTTAGAATTTCAGTTGCACTTTTAATAACTACTTTCAATTTATAATTATTAATTATTAATCAATGATGCTGATTACATCTTGCTGGTATTTATTCTTTAAATACTGCAAAAATATTTCTTCACAATCAAGGTATCAACTGTACCATTTACTCTGTCTTTCTATTGACTTGTGTGCAGATGCAGGCAGTCCCTGGTCGCCCATGTCTTCAGCTGAAGCAGAAACTGTTGCATCCTGTCAAACCCCAGTCACACAACCACTCAGTGTACGAACAGCATTTGGTTGGCCAGGTTCCAGGTGCCATGGGACAAAATGAGGCCCCCTCTCACAAGAGCCATTGGTGCTGGTAAGAGGCCAGAGGAAGAAGATCACAGACATCTGCTGAAAGTCAGTGTCGATTGCACTAGAAAGCACTACTAGAAATAGACACGCTATGACTAAACAGCATTGGCAAAAGCTATTACCCAGAAGTATCCAGGAAGCTTTTTAGACAGAACTCAGGAAGTAGAAATAATTGGACGTGGATACTTCAGTTTACAGACGCAGCTCAAGACCAGAATTGAGTATGTCAACAGAGACAACACATTCTCCCATCTGAGGAAGTCTGGACACTCTCAGAGTCAGTGATGATAACCAGTGGGAAGTGCTAGAATTGACAGTTCTGGGTGTAATAGTTGGCAGCCACAGGAGTTCCCAGAGGGGGAAACATCAGCATCACTTGAGGAAAAAAGGACAGACGTGGATGTGCTAAGTCAGGAGACACTCATTGGGGCGGGGGGGGGGGTCTTCTTCTTCAGAAGACATCAACACCAGGAGCACCAATATTTTAGATTGGCTCCTGTCAGATTCAAAAGTCCAAATCATCTTCTCCGAGATAGCTGCATAAAGAAAATAAGCAATTTTAAGCCATGGAAGGTAAAGGGGGCATGGGTAAACACAGTTATTCTCTTCTTTCTCTCCCATCCATCTGTTAGAAGTTACTCATAAGTTTAAAAGCAAGTGCTTCAACAGATTTATGTTTGTAACATTATCATTATTTCCCTCCAGCTCCATCAGTATCTCCTCTTTTTCCACTGTGTTCATTCACTGTCTCTGCTCTGCTCTCCTCAGCTCACCTCAGGCATTGATGTGGTCTCTATGGTGATGTGCTTTTCATTCCCTTGGAGAGGAACAGGCCGAGTGTCCGACTGACAGGATTAGGGAGGCACGGAGCAAAATGTGAATGTGTGTGTGTGTGTGTGTGTGTGTGTGTGTGTGTGTGTGTGTGTGTGTGTGTGTGTGTGAGCATGTCATTGTGTATGAGCTACACACCAGTGATGAAAAGTTCACCTCAGGTTTTTTCCATTTAAAGCAGAGCGTGCACATGCAAACCAATACTTTGTATAAACCAGCTTCTCTTTCCACTGATCTTTAAATCCATACTTGTTATATATTTTATGTTTGCATTCTTTGGGGCTACATTAACTACAGGTCCCGTTGCCTACAATGGGCAAATAACAAAATAAAAGACTCATCACATCCAGGAAACCACCACTTCATACTTTTGCCATCTGGAAAGCGCTACAGATGCCTGAAGAGTCGCACATCAAGACTCCTGTGCCATCAAAGAGCTGAATAGCAGCCTAAAGAACACATAGGCAACAATGGGTTGTGGAATTCCCAGCGAGCAATATGCAATATCCTTTTTGTGGACTTATGTTTCTATGCTTTTATACTTATATCTTATATGATGTTTTTATGGGTCTTATGTTTTGTATTTATTCTGTCTTGTGTGTGTTGTGTGGTACCACAGCGGAGCAGCAACGTGAATTTCGTTGAATTCTTTTTTTTTTCAATGACAATAAAGGCAATCTAATCCAATCTCTAGGGGAGTAGCCATTTGTCTATTACTTCTGGGCACGTAGCAGCACCACTGGCTGTCAGATGTCAGAATACACTCTGCACCGATTACATAACACTGAATGAAACTGTCCATGAGCACTGCATTACAAGCTGGACGGTTGGAAGCTAAATGACTTTTGTTTCACCGTTTCACCGTTACATTCATGCAGCGTGTACATTATTGTATTGTATTCAGTTTACTCTAATATACAGTTTAGCTTAGCTAACCCTTGTAAACTCACTACCAGGTGAAAAAGCTTGTTGGACAACATCACAGTCATGATTATTCATGTATTGAGAGTTGGTCACTTGAAAAGCTATAGCTCAGCTGATTAAATGGTACACAGGTTCGGCATAATATTGTAACCAGGTTGTAAACCTGTGATAAGGTCAATAAATGGCCCGTCTGTGTTTATGGGGTAGTACAGTAGAGTTCTAAAAGGGATAGTTCAACATTTTGGCAAATCCCTTTAGTCTTAGGAGTAGGTTCATTACCATGCATCAGCGGTTTTGCATGAATTTACCTCTAAAACAACTCTGTCTGGTAGCGTTCTGTTATTATCTCATAGCGTGGTGAATGTGCAGGTCACAACTTGTCCACCAGAGCGTTGTGGAGTTGTTGGATTGTGTGTTTGATGAGTTTGATGAGGGAAACCAAGAAATCCCATGACCCTCAGTAGCATAGCTCTGAGCAGCTCACGGCTCTGCTCCGCCGTTCTAAAAGTAGCTTGCACCAACATTTAAAGGCAACAAACCTTCTGCTATGACTATGGCGATTACGACAATGGGCCAATTTGCCAAAAATGTTGAACTATCCCTTTAACATATTTTCAATTATGTATTCATACATTTGTCGTGATGGGCAGTTCAAGTAGGCTGCAGGTCAAAGGTGGCAGTGCTGAGAGATATTCTAACAGACTCTGCCCAGTGGTCTAACGTGGAGCCTGAAAACCACTGTCAGATTTTTATTCTGTAGTTTTAAAAAGTCTGTTTACCGTGTTTTCTGGTCTGTTTTTGTTGTCAGATTCCCACATCGAGTCAGGCCAAGGGGATTGCAGCAATTAAGAAATAGGTTATGTTCACTGTTAAAAATATTTCCTGTAATTTTGTGTCCTAAAGGACAATTAAGCGCTGCATGAAGCTCAGTAATTATGTCCTGTGTGGGAATTAATTTCTAGGGCTACACCATGTTTAGACCCGTACAAAAATAATTCCTCTCAATCATCACTTTCTGACCCAGTAGAAGTGTGTGGTGTGAATTTAATCTGTGGTGTTTGTATCTGCAGAGACTTCCACCCATATTCTCTGTCTTTCTTCCAATTTTACCGTGACCCCTTCATTTGCCCTTATCTTTTACTTTTCATTGACTTCATCTTTATAGACTGATTTATCATTACAACACAACAAGCCCTAAGTAAACTCACACATACAAATGCACACATTTCTGCCCAGGATTTATTGCCTGACTAGTTGAACATGCTGAAAAAGGGAACAACACTGACTGTACAGATGTGTGTGTGTGTGTGTGTGTGTGTGTGTGTGTGGGAGGAGGTCGTGGAGGGGAGTGTTATGAGAAACATAAAAACACAGATCAGCCGGCATCATGCTGCTGACTTGGCTACGTTAAGTGCAATATGAACAGCAGACACTGGCTGCGGTTTGTAGCGATGCTCTGTTGCTACAATAAACACCAAGAGCCCCATCCATCAATCGAGCGTGTTCCATGTGGACACACCACCAGACTATGAGTGGGTGAAGGAAGGATCAATGTCATGATAGAATTTCCCATCCGCAGAAAGACCACAAATCAACATTTCCTGTGATGAGATGATGAGAGAGGGGATAGGATTTCACCTGGAAGATGCTCCAGCTATCCCTGATGCTTCATTATTACTTTGAGGTTTTAAGTTTTCTGGCAACAGACTCCACAAAGTGCGAGGTCCGAGCCTGGAGCAGAGCTGGCAGAGTGCCATGCAGCCAGGTCGAAGCTGGCCCAGGCGGGGGGTGCGGTGGGGGAGGGGTCTCGGCCGTGCTGGTGGAAAAATAAAGCTTGCGGTGTTGGCTGCTTGAGAGATGAGCAATAAGGAGCAGTGGATGAGGATGAGATGAAATGAGCTATAGGGAGCAGAAGGAGGTTCCATTCACTAAACCTCTGACGTCTCATTTAAAATACAAAGTACTACGAGCAAAGTAACAAAGTGAAACTTAAAGGGATAGTTCAACATTTTGGCAAATTGGCCCATTGCCATAATCCCTAGTCATAGCAGTAGGTTCGTTACCTTTAATTGTCAGTGCAAGCTGTTTTTAGAATGGCGGAGCAGAGCCGTGAGCTGCTCAGAGCTACGCTACGGAGGCTCATGGGATTTCTTGGTTTCCCTCATCAAACTCATCAAATACACAATCCAACAACTCCACAACGCTCTGGTGGACAAGTTGTGACCTGCACATTCACCACGCTATGAGATAATAACAGAACGTCAGACAGAGTTGTTTTAGAGGGAAATTCATGTAAAACCGCTGATGCGCGTTGCCTTCAGGGGCAGTTTTTTGGCAAGTAGTCTCTGCATTTTGTTCCGTTATTATCTCATAGCGTGGTGAATGTGCAGGTCACAACTTGTCCACCAGAGCGTTTTGGAGTTGTTGGATTGTGTATTTGATGAGTTTGATGAGGGAAATCAAGAAATTCCCTTAGCCTCCATAGTGTAGCTTGGAGCAGCTCACGGCTCTGCTCTGCCGTTCTAAAAACAGCTTGCACCGACAATTAATGGTAACAAACCTACTCCTAATTATGCTCCTATTATAGCAGTGGGCCAATTTGCCAAAATGTTGAACTATCCCTTTAAATCTCAAATTTTGCACTTTTCTTGTTTTATCTGAAGTGTTGATATGGTATGACAAATTTTAGATCAGCACTTAGAGCAATTTAACCTTGGATTATGCCATGGTTGGCGGAGCTTGGGGTGTGGCCAAGGTTGGTGTCCTGTGACATCACAAAGTTACAGAAGTCCTGACAGCTGGTTTTCAGGCTCAGCTAAATCATTTCTCTGTGGACTGAGGCTTTGATACGTTCACAGTATAGACCTGATTTATAACCAAAGACCATGTGCACATCTACAGGACTTTTATACATATGTTATAAAAGCAGTTTTTTTCCTCAGATGAAAGACTTGGGTAACTTGAGTTGTCTTGTCTCTTGGTTTCAATTGCAGCAAGATCCGCTACAGCAGACAAGCACCTAACGTCTATAGAAACTTATTATAATACGTTTATAGAAAGTTATATAAGTTTATATACATGGATTATAACCTGCAGTTATAATCCATGTCTCTGCTGTCGATCCATACACTCAGTTTGTTCCAAAAAGCTTTAAACTTTTGCCCAAATATAGCTAAATCCACAGCTTCTGACGCAGCTTTGGGGGCTGCTGCAACATGAGAGCGGTGCATTAGCCGTATTCTGGTGTTTGGAACATACTGAGCATAATCAAACACTGAGTCAGGAGCAAGAAATGTCTCAAAGGCTTCGTTCTTTCCCTTTAGCCTTTTATCATCTGCAACTTTATTGAATACATGTGGTGCTTTTCCACCGGCCCCCAGCAAATTACATGTTTTAGTCACACACAGTTGCATCTGTGGCACGACTGGTGCTCCGCCGTCAGCCGCGGATACTTTTAGAGAGGAACTGGTTCTGCAGACTCACTGTTTCTGCCAGCGTTTTACCGAGTCGCACAGGGCCCAAAAACGTCCCGCCAGCAAATTCCTTCTTTACTATCAACACTGAGCTGCTCCAATCAATATTTTTCATATAAACAATGGAACAAATGAAAAAGTGCAAAGTGAAACTGGGCAGTCAGAGAAAAGACGCTGCCGTTGTACCATGTTTCCCATAAATAAAACCACACCACACTGTGTCTTTTCACTCATGCACAACTTTGAAAATCTCCCCACAAGTCTCCATTAACAAAATAAAAGTCCAGTTCTCCACTGACTTCCTTCTCAGTCATGTTAGCAGAGCAGTTTGTAAAAAAAGAAAAAAAAGGTTTTGTCTCTGCCTCCTCCGTAGCCAGTTTGTGCTGAGCCTGTGGAATTCCTCTCACACAGGGGTCTGTTTGTGAGTGCGTGGGTGTTTTATTTAGGACTTTCAGGGAGCATTTCCTGGGACTGCGAGTGTGTGTGTGTGTGTGTGTGTGTGTGTGTGTGTGTGTGTGTGTGGGTGTGTGTGTGTGTGTGTATGCCCTCTGTGTTTTGTTGCACAGACTGCTGCCAGTCTGGTGAGGCCGTGCGGGCTGACGGCCTCTGCAGGCAGGAGAGATGATGAGCTACAGAAAAGAACAGATCTAAACAGAAAAGTTCAAAGCTCCACAGCAGAGAGTGGACCTTCTCATTAAAGGTGGAGACAACCTTGATGGTGCAACAACAACTCCAGGGCGATGATGATGAGAACCACAGAGGAAATCTCAATCTGCATTTCAAAGATACGCCATCGGCTCCACTAACATACAGTATACATGCTAACCACACGTGTGATCTCCATAAGAAGGAGAGGAGGCTGTCGTACCAAGCAGGAGTTCTTCTTGTTTTCTCCTTTTGGACAGAGCAACAAGTGTCCAACAAGACGACGTGTCTACAGCCGTCAGCCATGATGGCGGCTCTGTGAGGCTGTAATATGTTAGAAAACAAAATGTATGAAGGTGTGGTGTGTTTTGGTTTGGTTTTTTTAGTATTTTTACGCCTTAATTGACATGTGTTGAGGCTATGGTCCTCACTGCAGGCGACCCCGGTTCAAATCCCGTGCCGAGCGGTCCTATCCTGTGTGTCACCCCCCCCTCTGCCTCCCATTTCCTCCCTCTCTCTCTCTACTACCCTGTCCATTAAATGTGAAAAAGCCCCAAAAATATATTAAAAAAAGAAAAAGAAAGGGACAGGCAATGGAGAGACAAAGATGGGGTAAAAACATGCAGCAATCAGAGAAATCGAACCGCCATTGAGCTATACGATGCCCCAGAGGTGTGTGTTTTATCCATATACCTTGTGCTGAGTAAAATATATATATATACTGTATATATATATCAAATATATCAATCAGTTCTCATCCACCATCATTGTTTGCGATGCATACAGCCATGTTTGTGAATGGGACCCTCCTATTGGCTCTGGTTCCTGCTGTCTCAGCCAACTCCAACGTCTTTACTGTGAGCTGTTAATTGTTTGTACTGGGGTTACTCCGGATTATTCTGAGCCCAGAGCAAAGACAAGTTGCTCTAAGTTTATTGTAGTGACGGGAAAAGACAGATACGTCCAGTCTGATGTTTCGCTGAAGTGTAGGCTGTACGAAATGATTCTTCAAGATGCCAAAGAGAATGAGATAAGGACGACTTTACGCCTGAGTCATGATTTTCAGAGGATGAGGGGAATTCTGACGATGGGATTGATCCTTACGAGGAAAAATGAGTAATGCTATTATGAGATTATCCAAATACTGATGGATTATGTCGGATACAGAGGAGGAAAATCTGGATTACAGATCTATTGTTTTTACGCACTACAAGACCATTTTTAACATCCACTCAAGACAAACCTGCACTATACAGATTGATTGTAACATGGTAAAGTAAATGTATAGTAGGTAAACTGACCCCACATTGGTGTTAAGTATGCCACGTGTCCCTGTGTGTCACTCTGGATGAGGTGTATCATATTAGGGACATACAGACAGAAAACAATCAACATTACTTACAAAAAACAACAAAATACCAATCAACACAGTGCGAACGAACAGGTTTAACTCATACACAGAAGAAGCAAGAAACACAGAAATGTGTTTGTGTTTTAATGAGCTGCTTCCCTCTGTTACAGTGCACCGAGATCTTTGTAGACTGACTGAATGATGATAATTAGCAGAGGTGTGCTGATCCTGGGATGGGCAAAACTTTGACGTTTTTGTGAAAAATGACAGCTTTAAAAGATGAAAACACAACGGTGTGGAAAGAGGGACAGTGTGAAAGTCATCACAACGGAGGAACAGGAAAATGTGAAGATAAGTCTGCAGGTGCACGAGGCAGAAAAGACAAAAAAAACAACAGTACGGCAAAGACCCAGCTGGAAGGTTTAGCTGGCACAGGAGAGGTGATGCTCACACGCTTTACATCAGAGAGGAACCAGACACAAAAGTCACATATACTATGTCTACCACGCAACATCTGGGTAAAGGAAAAAGCCAGGGTTGCAAAAAAAAGCAGCATTCATGAGAGGAACTTCCTCTGAACTTGAGATAAAGACGCTCGGCTTGGACTTTGACACAAGACACGTTGTAAGGATAATGGGAAATATGGATTCCACTAAATATCGACATACTCCTGCAGCCAGTGAGGAAAATCTAAGTGAAAAGAGGCTGGCTCTCACAACAGGACAATGATCCAAAGCAAACCTCAAAATCCACCATGAACCACTTTAAGCTTCTGGAGCGTCCCTCTCAGTCAACATCATTGAAAATCCTCAGCTGTATCGGAAATATTCTGCGAGCGCCTCAAAATATGGACAAGTGGGTGGAAATTCCTGAATCAAGACTTTTAGTGTGTCTGCAAGTTGTGCTATCTGACACAGAGGGAGTCACTCACTGAGAGAGGAGCCAGCGCTACAATTCATCTTTAATGGTTTTTTGTATCTTTACAAGTGAGAGCCACGGATGAGGTTTGCAGGACAAAACAAGAGCTGTGCCTCGGTGTCGTGTAGATGTTAAATATTTCACAAGATAATTGAAAGAAATGTTGCTGCTGCTACTAAAAGTGAAGTCAGGAGATCACTTGAGTGATTATGAGGAATTCTATGGCCATCATTGAGACCTGTGCAAAGTTTAATGAATATTCAGACAGTTGTTGTTGAGATTCTGCCGTGGAAACCAGCAAAACCTTCCTCCTTTCCAAGACTCCACTCCAATCCAAATGATCAAGAAAAGGTTTATTTGCATAAATAGAAATAACGATAGACTAAGCGAGCTTCAGGTTGGACCAAGGCCAAAACAACAAACAAAAGGAATCTAACTGAAGGAGGAAACTAACCTGTAAGGAAACAAACACCGAGGACTAACATCCCTAAGCTCACTAAGGAAGAAACAGGAGAAAATGGTCCAACATAAATGGCGGACGGTCCACCCCTACACAAACACAATAATAAGTGTGGCTGGTTGGGTGAGAGGAAGGATGCTCTCGGCTTCACTCTGCATCCACACCAGCACCATCATGGTATTTATAGCCACAGCCCAAACCCTATAGCAGTCAATCCTGACCATGACCAATCATGGAGGAGGAGCAGGAGGACTCTGCTCATCACCTCTACAGCATCATCACATGTGGTGATGATGACAAACAATCGACAGCCAAGCACACACACAACCCAAGAGTCCCTGAATGAGACTTAATTACTTCTAGATGAGCCCTTTGATGGACAGAGGAACAAGCAGAGTGTTAAACAAGGACTCGCACATGAGGTCTGAGCCTCAGCAGCTCCATCATATTAACAAAGTGTCAGAGAACACAGTGGTCAGACTGTGGAGCTCTGGGTCCAGTCTGCTGCTGTGGTGAGAAACAAAGAGAGAGAGAGAGAGAGGAGGACAGTAAGCAGACTGGTGGTGGAGAAGCAAACAGCAGTGGTGCCTGCAGACAGAAGAGGAAGCTGTTTCACACTTTACATGTTGGGCTTTTAGCTGACAGCAGCTTTAAAGCCTCAGCAGCACAAGCCTTCATTAATTATCTTGTTAGTCCTGTATTTTAAAAGCCGAGCGTTTCGTAATGTGTTCGTTCCATCCACGCTTTGCAACTTCTGGAAAAAGTGCAACACAAACACTACTATTAATTATAGCAGCAGCTCTCAAGTATTGGATGCTGCAATTTAATCTCTGCGCTTTATTAACAAGGTATTTTTACTGCGGAGGCCTGGGGCTACAGTCACAGAGAGGTTATCATCCCAATACCAACTATTTTCTGGAAATGTTTCAGAGCTGAAATTAATAGGAAAAAGTAATTCAATCAACCCTGAGGTGATGAAGAGCTGAAAAGCAGTACTCTTCATCCTGTAATGTTTCTTTTTCTCTTTTCCCCGTAAAGTTTTAATTTGTATTTACATTTTTTTAAAGGTATAATATGTAGGAATTCCCCCTATCTAGCGGTGCGGTTGCATATCTGAACGTATTCTTGATGTTGCATTCAGGTGAAATCGGGCAGACGTCAGACAGACAACAGACGCTGCATGTAACAGGATAAACAAGCATCTATGTAAACAAGTGGTCCGCCAGCACGAGGCAAAACAATACAGGCATGACAATATGTTGTCATTTTTTATTTTATTTATTTAGAAGTCAGGACAATGCACATTAATGAACATGTACCGTAGTACCTGTAAATGCGGCAGATTGTAGCCCGAGGGCTAATTTCCATCTGCAGTCCTCTAGGCAGGTTGGAGTTACAATACAATACAATACAGAAGGTTAGAATACATTTTAAGTAGAAAATAGCATAAACACATACAATATTACAACGCATATGTTAAGACAGACGGCCGTCTGCCTGACTGCACCTGAATGCAACATCAGTGCCTCCGTCCTTCCTCACACTACACAGTGGTGACAGTTTTAACAGGCGCTACCTGGAAAACTTTCTCCCCGAGCCGACAGCTCCGCTGAGTTTCCGTGGTTACCTACGGTCACGCTGCCACTCAACGTAAAAAATGGCGATGTAACATGGCAGCCTCGGTTCAGTGCGTCGCCCACTTATGTATTTGTAACAACTTGTAACAACTCATTCTAAGGTACGAGAAAGCTTTCATTTGTATGCAGGTGTGATTCGACTTCAGTGAAATACTATACTATACTATACTATACTATAGATTTTTGCTAAAAAAAAAAGCCAAATAAGTTACACACTGGGGCTTTAATGTTTACGTCCCTACAGCAGATTTTTTATTTTGTTAAATGATTCATGAGTAACACTGATATAGCTGAGAACAGAAAAAGATGGCAACATTTTGTTTATGAATGTATCAGTAGCTGAAATAAAATAGTATTGGAGAGGGGGGAAAAAAAGCTGACCCCTCTGGGCTACCGTAGCCACTGTGGTTTTTCAGTGGATCCAGATGAGCCTGAACCAAACGTATGAATCACCTGGAGAACCATTAAGATGACTGTGTGTGTGCACATATCTTGTTCCACATTCCTTTATGAAGCCTGTGGAAACATACGACACACACACACACACACACACACACACACACACACACTGTGGTATGATCCATGTGGCAAGATGCAGGAATTACTGTGACTCCACCACAGTGGAAAAATCGACTTCAGCTATCGGCTCTCATGAAGATTCATGAGACAACAAACTAAATTCTTCGTCCTTTTCTCTCCTCCTCCTCTCCATCAGATTCCAGTGAGTCAGTGAGGCCCGCGATGGAAAAGCTACAGCAGTGTTTAGCTGGAACATAATACGGCAGCGAGCCACACATCAAACTACTCACACCATCTTTCACAGGGGCAATCCCATTCATCGCTGCCCCAACCCCCATTTTTAAAGAAACTAATAATAATGACACAGGGTGAACTGACTTGTCACTGAGGGAAAATAAAATAAATAAAAAAAATAAAAAAAAAGAAAACTTCACTGCCGTCTTCTGGCATAAATCCCAGATCCAGCTGCCACCAAATCCTAATCAGTTTCTGAGCCTCCTGCTGACAGCCTCTGCAGGAGCTGAGCTGGAAACACAAACTGCTGAAAGTAAATTTGGCTGTGATTCAAATTGAAACATCCTCGTCTTATTAAATAACTCATAACAGCAGATTTACATAAATATTGTTTTTTATAGTGTGGGATTAGAGTGAACAGGATGTTATGTAAGTACTTCAAAATAAAGGCCGCTTCGCAGGCTGAATCCTCCCTGCTGCGTGATGCCAGATATACTGCTAATAAAAACAAACCGGCGATCGCTGAAATGCATCGTCACAAACTGCAACGGTAGCAAAACCCCGGCCTACTGCAACCCCCCCCACCCACCCACCCAAGTCTGTCCAACCAACAGATAAGAGTAAAAGTGTGGTCACAGGCTTTGTGTGCATGGCTGCTGTTTCTGCACAGGTCCTATTACTCAGTGAGGAATTTCACAAAGACAACAGCAGCTCAGCAAAAGCATCAGCAAGAGAAACAAAAAGCCCTGATGAAGCTGCCAGCTCCCCTCCTCCTCCTCCTCCTCCTCCTCCTCCTCCTCACCTGACTCTCCTCTTTGCTTATGTGTTCTCCTCTTGCAGAGCTCAGAGCCTCCCTGCCTGTTCTCAGACCAGGCATTAGCCTTGCACTTCCTGTCCTGCTCCACCAGATACACAATGATTCTGCTGATGAAAAACCTTGGCAATAAACTTCATCTGAGAATCAAGACACATTTAGTGATACCAGACACAATAATATCACACTTAAATAACATCAATTCAAAAGAGGCATTATATATTTGTAGTAAACTGCTACAGCTGTCGTCTAATGATGCTTCTACAAATGAGTCCAGTAGCATTGCACAGCTTTTGTTGAAATTCTAAAAAAACAATGCACCTCGATAAAATTGCACCAATTCTCCAGAAACTGCATTTATACAATTTGATACTACTGTATATAGTTTCCTGTATGTAGTATTTCGGTACATTTGCATGTATGTAAATAGTGTTTTTGTGCCTTCTTTTCATGCCAACTTGTTTATTTTTCATTCTTTTTTTTCTGTGTTACTGCCCCCTTTTAATCCTTATTTTAGGCCATGCTGACGGGTTGTGCAATGTTGTTATTGTGTATTCCATGTATGATATGTGTGCGTTGTCTGCAGTAAATGACATTGTTACCACAGCAGCACCAGACAGAAAAGTATTAATAAAGTATCTTTAACTTTAAAGCAGATGTAAGCGATCCGGTCGTTTTGGCTAACTTCCTGTCAGCCGATGGAGTTAGCAGTCCCCGCCCTCGTCCCTACGTCACCACATTCACGCGCATCCCTTGGCTGCACACACAGAGAGGACCGCCCCTTTAAGCCATTCTCTCTCCTCATTGGATAAAGGTTGTAGGATACAAGGAAAGTTTTCTCCTCGGCTTACAGCAGAGCAGAGTGACTGACAGACCCGTGTTTCGGAACCCAACACTGATTGCTGTCGGAAGATATAACTATTTAAGACTTATATTAACACAAACATTCCGCTTACTTCTGCTTTAACTTATTTTATATGCCTGCATCTTAAATATCAAGACACATTTTTTCTATGTGCTAAACTTAGAAATAGACACGTTTCTCATTCTGGTCCTGAATGAGTTTCTGAGTTATGGTCCACAACATGCTTTGTCTGGAGAACAGAAATCGACAGAACAGAAATCTGAAGCTGTAGTGGACATTAAAAAAAGAAAAAAAAAGCCTGGCCTGATGGATCTAGATTTCTGCTGACTCAGCAGATTGTAGGGTCGGAGTTTGGCATCAACAGCACGAGTCCATGGTGCCAACCTACCTCGTGTCAACAGTCCAGGCTGCTGCTGGAGCTGTGATGGTGTGACAAATGTTTTCATGACTCACTTTGTGCCCTTAATACCAATCAGTCATGGTTTGAATGCCACAGTTGATCAGAGTATTGTTGCTGAGCATGTTCATGGACACAGTTCAACATCTTGTAACGGCCACTTCCTGCACAATAATGCTGCATGTCTAAGAGCTTAAAGGGATAGTTCACCCCAAATTGAAATTTCACTCATTACCTACTCACCCTGTCGACTAAGGGCTGGGAGAAGTTTCAGAGTTATCCGTGCCTTCTCAGAGTTACAGGGGGTCTCGGCATATATGAAATATAGACTTATTAAATTTTTTCGGGACAATTTCGCATTTCGGGGCTTCAATACAAGACGGACATTACATACGAGCACTATGGAGGTATTTGGATGTTTTTTGGTGTGTCTTTTTGTTACGAAGACAGTTGGTATCCATTTGCAACCGTTATATGGACACGCACTGCTACGTCGAGACCCCCTGTAACTCAGAGAAGCCACGGAGGACTCTGAAACTTCTCATGTCCCTTAGTCAGGCACGTGCACACATAGGGCCCAAAGGGTGCTTGAGCCCCTGCCCTTTTTGCCTCGTATTAAAAAGTGCCCTTTTAAAAAAATATATATATTATTTTTTTTTTTCAATAAATGCATTCCTGTTGTGCATGAGGATGTAAACAACCGCGCTGTAAAAATGCCACGTCAGAAGTCATGACTGAAATTGGTCCAGCGTGTTGACTGCAGTCCTGAAGGCGTGCAGGCTTTCTCTACCGACTAAATAGTAACTGTAATTTATTTTAATTTATTTATTTTTATCCCTGCCCTTAGTCGACATGAGGGTGAGTAGATAATGAGTGACATTTCAATTTTGGGTGAACTATCCCTTCAAGTCGTCCCTGTCACGACAGGGAGCTTCAGTGAACTTCAGTGACCTCCTCAGTCTCCAGGCTTGGACCAGATGATCACCTTTGCAGGTTATAAATGCTAACAGCATTGATCCTGCCTTTGATACTATGGGGATTGGGGAATGATCAGGTGCAGACAGGCTGTGGCAGTGTGACGAGGTGAGATCCAGCCCAGACATCCACAGAGGAGCCGCTGGAACAACAGTGTTAATATTCAGACAGTGACACAAGAATCAACACTCTTTTAAGTCTGTGTGTGTTTCACTTTCTCTTTCCGTCAGTGCAAAGTGCTGCTGGATTCTCCGGTAGGGATGATGTATGTCAGATAGCAGGCTGCGGCTTTAAGCCCCGGGCAGCGCTGGACCTGCATACTGATTAGTCCCAGGTCTGAGCTGAGGAAGTTAGGAGATTTCTCTCAGTCTCCAATAGACACACTCACACACACGGATATAAACACACTCATGACTGCAGTCGGAGCCCTGAAAAATTGGCTGCGTTTGCTGTGTGAAACAATAGCTACGACCCATCTGTTAGTGTGGGCGTGAGAAAGACAGAGAAAGCTGAGAGAAGCGACTGAGAGGTGAGGTGTGAGAAGACGATGGAGGAACAAGATATAAATGAATGAAAAGAGGGAGACAGAGAGGGAGAGAGAGAGAGAGAGAGAGAGAAAAGCAGACAGAAAGAGGAGTGAAAGACAGAACAGCTGAAAATGGCGTTCACGTTGTCAAAGATCTGCTAAAGAGCTGCTAATGCACCTGCTGCTGCTCATCGCGCAATAATGAGGAAAAATAACAAGTACAAGGGAGAAAAAAAGGTGGAGTATCAGCTTTAAGCATCCAGATAAGGAGCTGCATCAGCACAGACGGTGACACTTTAACTGAGAAGAGGCTGCAGGGAGAGATGGGTGGAGGCTTCATATGCAGCTGAGATGTCGAAGTGAGCCTAAAGCCCTGTGTCTGTTTCTTCACACACAGAGGCTCTTAGCTTAACTGTGACTTATATAACATTAGAAATCCATTGAAAAATATGAGCTCCTTTATTCAAGTCTGTGCATCAAACATCCTCAAGTTGATAGAAAGAGAAACTTAAAGCATAAATTCAGGGACTGAGAGGAGATAGATAAAGATGAAAGTGAAACAGAGATGAGGAAAGAGAGAGCAAGCAGGGGAAAGAAAGAAAGAAAGAAAGAAAGAAAGAAAGAAAGAAAGAAAGAAAGAAAGAAAGAAAGAAAGAAAGAAAGAAAGAAAGAAAGAAAGAAAGAAAGAAAGAGATACACCGTAGAGCACACGTGAAGCATTTCTCTTTATCTTGAGTTGATAAAGACTTATTGGCTCACACACTGTGAGATGAAGGACAGACACCACTCCATGTCTCCGTCTTTCTCTCTCACACACACACACACACAGAAACACACACACTGCTGGTAGTTTTCCTTGGTAAAGACCCATGTGTTTGTTGGCGAGTATTTTCAGCAGTGTGTCAGCCCACACTTTTAGAGCCTAATCGATTGGTCATAAAAAATAAAAAGCCAAAAGATCCAAAGATTCAGTGACTCTCAGGAGTATTTCTGGCAGCAGCACAACTCCAGTGTGTTTAGGACACTGTCAATACTAGATTTCAGGTAGTAGACATTCAATTGTGGTCAGGTGCTTCTTGTTTGCTTTAATTGTCCTTAAGATGTGTCTCAAAATTGACAGCAGTCCAACTGTGGCAAACTGGCTTGATTGGACACAGCTAAGAAAAGCACACACCGGGGAAGTGTCACAATTGCAGACTTGAACCAAGTCATTCAGGCCAAGGAGCTCTCTGTAGACCTCTGTGATCAAACTATGGTGAGGCACAGGTCAGGGCAAAGGGTATCAAACCATTCCTAAAGTGTTTAGAGCTCCCAGAGCACTATAATGAAAGAAGTTTGGAAGCAGGACTCTTCATAGAGTTGACCCTCTGACCAAACACAGTAACAGAGTCAGAAGGACCTTAGAAGGAAGAAACTCTCTGGTCTGATGAGACAAGAATGGAGCTATTTGATCAACAATGAAGACTATGTCTGGCAAACTGCTCAGGACCTGGATAATACTGTACCAGCCTTACGGTGAAGTATGGTGGTGGCTGGGGGCCAGGGAGACTGGTCAGACCTAAGGCTAGGGATGGATGTCAGCAAATACACAGACCATGTGGCAAATCTTTCAGCAGTGGAGTCCCCTGAAGGAAACAGCCAACAGCCTTGGGGTGTCCCTTAAAGCCAAGACTTAAACACCATAGAACACTAGATACATGAAGATCAGTTCACACTTCACAGACTCTTTCCATCAAATCTGATGGAGCTTCAGAGGAGATAAACTGCCCTGGTCTTCATGGCTTGTAGAGGCTGTTGGATAGACTTAGCCAGACGTATGGAACTGCTGCTGAAGAGGCTTCTACAGAAAACTAAATTGTGTTATCAGGATTCATGGGGAAAATTGAGTTAAAGGGATAGTTCACCCAAAATTGAAATTTCACTCATTATCTACTCACCCTCATGTCGACTTTGGGCTGGGAGAAGTTTCAGAGTTATCCGTGGCTTCTCTGAGTTACAGGGGGTCTCGGCGTAGCAGTGCATGTCCATATAACGGTTGCAAATGGATACCAACTGTCTTCGTAACAAAAAGACACACCAAAAAACATCCAAATACCTCCATGCTGCTCGTATGTAATGTCCGTCTTGTATTAAAGCCCCGAAATGCGAAATTGTCCCGAAAAAAAATTAAATAAGTCTATATTTCAAGCTTGTTTGTAGCGGAAGCTCCTCTTCCTGGTTCGTCAATTTTGGACGAACCAAAACTACAAAACAAGCTTGAAATATAGAGTTATTTAATTTTCAATTTCGCATTTCGGGGCTTCAATACAAGACGGACATTACATACGAGCAGCATGGAGGTATTTGGATGTGTGTCTTTTTGTTACGAAGAAAAGTGGTATCCATTTGCAACCGTTATATGGACATGCACTGCTACGCCGAGACCCCCTGTAACTCAGAGAAGCCACGGATAACTCTGAAACTTCTCCCAAATTTCAATTTTGGGTGAACTATCCCTTTAATTTCATCTATTTAAAGTCTAATAATACAACCCAATAGATCTATGATCTGCCACCTCCTGATGACCATGATCTCAGTGACTGGCCTTTTTCTTGATTCATGTTTTCCATTGCTTACTTTTAGTTCTTTTTTAACAGTAAAGACGTGCACAAATTGTATTGTGTTTTGAAAGGTGCCTTGTATAGTCTTGGGTGATAGATTTTCTCTAATATTGAATATTTCGTTTAGAATATGTTCATAATTTTGAAAAATAATCCTGCAATAATATTGTATAGTGTTATGTTTGGACTGTATGAACACTTGGAAATCATCTAAGCCTTGTCTGTAAATAAAGTCATTCTCAGATACACAGAAGCACAAAGCTACAAAAAAAAGTCACCTCTAATGTCACACATTCCAAAAACAAAACAAAATGACATTTTCTCACACCAGCTGACCATGCACACAACCTGACGAAGGGTGTTACTGTGTTTTTATGATAAAGTATACGGGCTGGGACAGATCGTCACTTGTGACCCTTGACCTGAGCAGGAACAACATAGAGAGGAAAGAGGGAGGACACACAGCTGCTGTAGGACAGAGGACAGATGGACAAGCAGAGCAGCCACCTGTCTTCACTCTTCACACACATTTACACCCAGACAGTGAGTTTTCTTCGACCAAGATCAGCATCTCATCAAACTGCCCCCCCCCCCCCCCCCACCCGACACAGGAAAATGCCCACAGTGAGTATGAGAGGAAGAAGAGAGCATCTACCCTAGACTGGACCCTCCCCAGCCCCCACCAAACACACACACACACACACACACACACACACAGGCGGGCTGGCAGGGTGGGGTATTGGGCATTAGGCTGGCAGCAGCGTAACAGGCTGCCACATAAGCCTCTTCTAGTTTTTACTACCAGTGACATCTGCTGCCTGAGGTTACATGTGTGGATACAGCACAATGCTGATAAAACAACAGCGCTGAGAGCAGTGCTGACAATATGATGTGCACAAAAATGATATGAGCACAGAGGAGAAAAAACTCAATTGGATTTGAATAATAGAGGTCATTTTAATCCCCCAGTACAAACTAAAAAAGAAATGACTGCAGGTTTTGGATTTGTGTCTCTCTTCCGTTTTTTTTTTTTTTTTACTGAAGCAGCAGTGTAAAAGGATTTCCACCGTTGACTTCTATAAAATTGTATCATTAAAACAGCGACTTGTTTTAAAAGGCTGTGGTCAACACAGCTATGAGAGGGACCCTGTGCCAAGGTACAGCTTTAGGGCTGTGGGGGAGAGCTGTTATTTTTGACCCACACCTATGATATATTTTTTTATAGCTTGTTGACTTTGTCACAGCTCTTGCTACATAAATAATACATGAGAGACATTAAAAATGATTCCAGTGATTTCAGGTGCGGGAAAAATCGAATGAGAATGATTCAAATCGAAGTAGCAGGAGCTCAGACAGCCTGACATTTAGCATCTTGCATGATCCTGGATCCTATACAATTCCCATTGTGCAACTTTATAGTAACTACTTATTTTACCCTTGCTTGTTAAAGCCCCAGTGTGTAACTTATTTGGCTTTTTATTAGCAAAAATCAAATATTGCTTTCATAAATACGTATTTCACTGAAGTCGAATCACACCCACATACAAATGAAAGCTTTCTCGTACCTTAGAATGAGTTGTTACAAGTCGTTACAAATATACAAGGGGGGGGGGGGGGGGGCGCACCGAACCTCGGCTGCCATGTTGCATCGCCATTTTTTACGTTGAGTGGCAACGTGACCGTAGGTAACCATAGAAACTGTCGGCTCGGGGAGAAAGTTGTTAAAACTGTCACCACTGTGTAGTGTGAGGAAGGACGGAGGCACTGATGTTGCATTCAGGTGCATTCAGGTGCAGTCAGGCAGACGGCCGTCGGCAAACCAACCGGATGTCATTTTACTTTTCCACTAGAGAAAGACGGTAAAATGTGGGTCAGGTAAACAATACGACATCACCATGACAACATATTGTCACGACTGGATTGTTTTGCCTCGTGCTGGCGGACCACTTGTTTACATAGATGCTTTATCCTGTTATATGCAGCGTCTGTTGTCTGTCTGACGTCTGCCCAATTTCACGTGAATGCAACATCAAGAATACGTTCAGATATGCAACCGCACCGCTAGATGGGGTAATTCCTACTTTAAACATCCAAAGCATTAAAAAGCCCAATAGCCTAGATGGGTCATCAAGTGCCACAAGTCCCGCCCTCCTGCAGCCACCATCCAAACTTACAAGACTTGGTTTCTCTGAGTGTTCGACCTGAAATCTGCTCTGTTTTTATTAGATCCACCAGAAACTGGTTAATTGACCTGTCGTTAATACTAGAGCTGAAAGAAGCCTGAGGGAGGAGACGTAAAACTAGTTCAAATAAAACACCGAAAACATGGGAAATATATGGGACCTTTAATATTTTCAGTATACTTGAAGTGTGCACAGTCCACCAGCAGGAAAACAGAATTAGTCAGGGACAATTATCAGCAAACACCGAATTATGGGCAAATATCAAAATATAATTTTTTTACTGTCTAACTAAAACTTCCCAGAGAAAGACAATGAATCGCCACTATCTGCAGGGCTGCAGCTCAGTACCCTGACCCTGAGCTCAAATATCAGTGACGGTGGAAGTGTAAAACCACATGCTGGTGCCTGTATTGAATGCGGGTCCAGTCTTAAAATACAGCAGTGTGAGCTGAGGCTGTGCAGTGAAAAGGAGGCCAGCGAAGGTCTGTCTCGACCATGGTTAAACAGATTGAGGTGTATTCCAGGTCTCAGCCGTCTAATCCCATCTGTTTGTCATCTTAACCCCACCTCCTGCTGGCTTTCAACACAATGAGCTACAGCCAAGGTGTAGGCCTACACAAACAAACTGATGAACATGCATAAATAAGACTTGGACTTCCGTATAATATAAAGGGAGAATAAGAGCATTCCTGTCCGTCAAAAAGTAATCCCATCTGATTCAGCAATCCACTTGCTTTAATATAAAGCCGCCTGGTATGTGAGCAAAACAAATCAGTTTGGGCTCAGACACAAAGGTTAAAAAAACCAATCAACTCCTGTGGCTTCCTGTAGTGCTGGACTCTTTGATGTCCACTGGAGAGAGCAGTAATCTGGTATAATCTGACTAACGTCCACTGTGTAGATTACTGTCTGACCTCCTCCAACCCACGCCCAGGAGACGCTGTACCACATGGGGCTATGCATTGTTTTATATTTATCCTTATCCATTTTTCAAGACCTGTCTTTGGAAAAATACCTTTTTCAGACAGAATCAAAGAAAAATGTATCATTTTAAAATCATGTTTTCAGTATCTGTGAAATAACGTTCTGGTAGATTGTAGCGCCTACTGATCTCTCTGAATGTGTGTAGGTGTGTGTCCATCTCTCTTGCACTGTTAACACAAAAAAAAAAAATTTCAACCCGCTAACAATCGGCTTTTGGTGGCAGTGGGAAAGGCGCGTCGACCCGCATCAAACGACTCGGCAAGCGTTGCGGGTTAAAATCGGCTTTAATCAGCTCGGCTCCGATCGGCTTGCAGTGGGAACGCCAGACCCGGGTCAACCCGCTAATTTACGTGATGACGTTTAGCGTTACGTGACGCCACGTCATCGTGCCGGTCGCGTCTCATATCACGTAGGCTAGAGCACTGGAAAAGAGAGTAACGACACGCATTGGTTCAATGGAAGCGCCTCCTGATGGAGGAATATGGGTATTGCAAAAGCGCCCAAGAACTGACATCTCTGCATTGTTGGTGAGCAAGTGTGGCATTTTCAATAATTTAAGGACATTTATAGATCACCCACGTTAATAGCATCATTGAGGACCCTTTACAGATAAACATTAACACATTGGCGAGTAAAAAAAAACAGTTGTCTACATTAATGTTTCAATCTACATTTTGTAATAAACAAATTATAAGTATAATTTGATATGACCAAGACACCTAAAAACAAAAACACGGCCATTTTCATCAAGTTACAATTAAGTGGGAAACACACATACATTGGAGTGAATGAGTTTTCTGGGCGCTTTTGCAATACCCATATCCTGCCACTCGGGGCGCAAAACCCTTACCACGGGAGTCAATGGTGGTGTTGTTACTCTCTTTTCCAGTGCTCTAACGTAGGCTACCAAAACAAAGCTCTGCTCTCATTCAGACTGGGATCAAAAGATCAAAGAACACTAATATGACCAAAAGCGATTGAAAAAAAAAAAAAAGCGACAGTCTGTTTAACTGACGTGTTGGGGCCGCGGCAGACTCGCTGTCCTCCGTGTTCCTGGTGCTCAGGTCAGCCAGACGCCTCGTCTGCCTCGGCGAACAGACCTCACACTCCGCGGCGGGCGGCTGTGGCATGACACTATGTTTCTTGCACCGCGGATGAGAGCGGGGCTTTATGCTCTGTCTGACTCCCCAGCGGGGGGTCAATGGGGAAAGGGGCCAAATGCCGTTTATTAGCGGGTCGACCTGCGTTTAAAAAACCTGCGTCGACCCGATAATTTTAGTGGGAAAACGGTTTTAGTTACTAATTGAGTTACTTTTTAAATGAAGTAACTAGTAACTGTAACCAGTTACTATTTTTCAGTAACTTGCACAACACTGGCTAACAATGACTGTATAAAGAGAGACAATGTGTCTCCACATCTACACTGTAAAAGAAAATGAAACCAAACTATTTTGCACTGTGACAGCGTGGGCTATGGTTTATATAGCCTAGTGCAACCCGCCACTAGGGGGCAGTCAGGTGCTTTGGCTTCACTTTTGAGCAACTGTGACAACAACGTCCATCTATTTAGCCTGGTAGCTGCTCTCAAGATTGTCATATCAGTGTGAGCTGACGTGTGACCATGTTAGTGCATTCTGCCTTCTGGTTGTTCCATTATTGTTTATGTCTTGAGTCCATAGTGCAGTACAAGAAACAAAGCCCCTGCAGACACAGAACCTAAAGGTGAGGACAACAACAGCACCTGTCCTGAGTAATTACAACGCCATCAGTCCCCTGCTAGGCCGACAGCTAACGTACATCCACAACTGTTAGTGTGTTCTCAAGTGGCAACAGGTGATAAGCAGGCTGCCTCTGAACAGCAGCTGTCCGGGGAGAAAGCGTGGGACCAGAGACCTCTGAAAGTTTAATAAGTGTCTCCTTTTAGAGACGAGGGGCAGCTTCTAGAGGAAAAGAGGATTTAAAGAGGCTGTCCAGAGCCTGTCCAGTGCTGTAGCCTAATACACACTCTGTTTGTCCTGGACAAGCAAGTGGGTCCGTCCGGTGCCGGCTCATCTGTGAAGGGAAGAACAGGCTTTTCCCGAGATTCTCTCATTCTGCAATGTCTACATTTTTTTTTTTTTTTTTTTTACATCAGACCAAGTCACAAAAACGAACGTAGAAATTAATTCATACTGATAAATATTGTTACCATGAGCGAAACAACCATGGTAGCCTACATTTTCTATAACTTAACAATATTTCTGCAGCACCTGTTTTCAGCCTCCCTCCTGAAAAGTCTGCTCCAGGACAGCAGTGTGTATATTTTTCCATTTCTCTGACAAATCTGCACTAAAAGAGCAACTAATAACCTCACAAAGCCTAATCTGTGAAGAAATGCTTTTTAAGCATCAAGTAAACACAGAGCTGCTGTGAGCTGGCTGCAAACTGTGGCCTTACCCAGCCAACATGAATTATTCAGCAGCGAACTCACACACACACGGGGTGAGGTTCTCACGGTGCAACAGAGACCGGGAGCGTGCTTCATTTTGACAATATGTAATTTGAAATCTATTTCCTGGAATCACTACCAAACCTGAAAAATATTAAAGAGGTGTGTGAGATTTGCATACTGCAGTTCATGGTAGGTTTATCACTTTTCAAAAACTCAATCATTCTCATGAGGAAAAATACTTAAATGTCTATTCAAATTGTGTTTGAATTAGCTTGAATAAAATATATCCCAGTTTGAATTTGTTCTTGCACAAGTCATCATATCACCGATATCTAACATGACGATTTGCTCAAATTAACTTTGTACTTATATTTTGGTGTATGTCAAAGTTACAGGTTATTTCCAATTTTAAAGTTGTATTTTTTAAACATTGCACTACGCTGTGTTCACAAAC
Organism: Trachurus japonicus; assembly: GCF_045865225.1. NCBI lineage: Eukaryota > Metazoa > Chordata > Actinopteri > Carangiformes > Carangidae > Trachurus > Trachurus japonicus. Next base: position 20,362,600 of record NC_140930.1, read on the forward strand.
CTCCACAGCAGCGGCTTGATTTTGTTGTGCAGTTTGTTTAAGTCGGTTGTCTCCTACAGATTATACTATACTCAGAACATGTAAACACAAAGTTTAGCCATGCGGCCATGTAAACACAGCTGACACTAGCAAAGATCAAGGTTGCATGAAATCTAATCATAACTTTGGTTAATAATAAAGCAAAACCACCTGGTATAGGATTTAGTGCATAAAGTATATGTATTTTATTCCTAAAGCTCTAAGGTTCCATGCAGTTTGTAATGTTACTGTTTGTAGGCCTAATGCACACTTGCAAACAAAGAGATGCTGCCATCATATTGGGTAGTATTATTGTACTTTTATTTTGTATTCTTTTTGTATCTAACCAAGTAGGCCTAACCATCCAGTCCCCAATTGTGCTGATGTTCCACCTACATCTACATGTACAGCCTAGGTCACAGAACAAACTGCAGGGATGCACAGACACTCAGTGTAGTAATAGTGTGTGAGAACAGGTTCAGATTAGGTTTAAGTGAAAAAGTTTGCAGGTAGGGCTGTTTTGTTTTTTTTTGCTTACAATACAATTTCCAGTCATTTCAGTCAGTAATGACCATTTTTCAAGCAAGACTAAAGGTATACTTAAGTCATGATACCTGTATTTCTATAGTGGCTGAATAAGCAGCAGCATCAGAGGGAACTCAGGACTGACTGGTCACTTCTCCTCGGTCTGACATTGTCCTCATTCTGAGGTCACCTACCAGACTTTTCAAACACCCAACACTTCGACACAAAGGCTAAAACAAACCAAAAATAAATTAGCTCATTGTAGAAAATCAAAGATGGCTGCTGGCCCAACACAGCTGAGTTCTGTACATTGATCAGCTGAATTAAATATTTAAAGAGCAAAGTCTGGCAGCTTTAAACACGTTTTGTAATCAAATTTACACTACATATGCGATGCATGATCATCTTATTTAAAATGGCCTGTGGCTGTGGAAGTGCAAGTGATGGGAACAGGAGTGGAGAATTTAAGGTAGAATAGTGGGGCTACAAATATTATTTATAAGCGAGGTTCTGTTTGATGCTAAAGAGGAGTGAAGGGTAAAGTGCCCTCTCTCTGACAGGCCTGGCTCGACCCCCCCCCTCCCCTCTACCCCTCCCCCTCAGTCCGGCCTGTTGAGCTCAGCTGACCGCGGGGAGTTCATGTGTCAGATGATTCTCTCCCACTGCAAAGCCATTGTCCAGGGGAACAAAGATGGAGAGGTTTGTCCAAATGGAGGCCAAACGAGGCCTGACTGCGATGCTTCACCACTCCTCCCTCCGTCTTCCAGGAACTGCAATTCTTACCTCTCCTGTCTGCTCATTAGAGATGTAGCAGGGCTACGACCGGCTGAAAGAGGAGTGAATTGGCGGCATTGTTGTGTTGCTGGACGACCACTTCAGATGACAGAAGAATGTGTGTGTGTGAATGTGTGTGTTTGCGTATGTGTGGGAGAAGATGGGGAGGGGTGTTATTTCCACACACTGCCTGACCTTTGTAACAATTATAATCCTAAATAGCAGGTAATTTAAAGAGGACGGAGGCTAATTATTCACCTAATAGTTTTTTGTTTTCCTTTTACCAGCAAAAGGCTAAGTGATGTCCAGCAGGGGGCTGAGTGCAGCTCCTCTGTTGCTGCACTTGAATAAATAAGGTGTCATTTAATTAACTTTTTATTTAAACGGTCTCATGTTGTATGTGAGACTTCCAGGTGTTCTTAGATCATAAAGCAGGTCTAGGTTTTATCAGGGCTGGGCGAGATGGAAAAAAAAAAATCGGACTCCTGATTTAAATCGATTTATTGCCCAGCCCTTTATAAAGTGTAAACTGAGCCTTATGAGCTATCAGGACTTCTGTAACTTACTGTTCTCAGCCTGACCTGACTGCAACAGCAGGGCTGGCCCAGTAAACATGATTGCCACTCAGTACGTTTACATGACACTTGAGAAAACCAAATAATTATTGCCTTAATCCAACTATACCTGGACACCTGAGTGAATGTAAATGCGTAAATGCGAGTTCTCCAACTCCCATTAAGACACCCTGATAATGCGATTGGATTTCGACTTTATCCGTACTGTATACGCCTTAATCAGAGTTTAACTGGACAACTCATGTGCTCATGCTCCACACACCCCACGCTGGTGTAAGACCCCGGAGCAAAAACATCCAAGAAAGCCGGTCACCGAAGCTGTTGTTGTAGTGTTACGGCGTTCTTGTCTGCCTCTCGAAATCACCATGACCACGAGTGACAGCGCGCACCATATCTGCACAATAAGTAATGCACATATTACGTACGAGATGAACAAAGCTGTACGATTAACCTTCTCCCTATTTAATGACAATACGCAGCACAGCTAGGTCTTGACCTTCCACAACTTTGTATGGCAGCATGAGTCTATGTTGAACTGTTCCTGTTACTTCCCTAAAGTGACGACTAAAACGTTCACACACACACACACACACACACACACACACACACACACACACTGATTGGTCAGCTGCAGGGAGAGAAGTGAGAACCTCTCACTCCCTAACTCTCTTGTTTATTTGTTGCACCACTGTAGCATGGAGTTCAACACTGTCAGTGTTGTCCTCACTCCTTTACTCCTTTTTTTCCCCCAATTATCTTGTGCCTCACCCTTCTCTGTGATGGCTGATTCTTCACTCTACCTTCCACTGAGCATGTGTGGAGCAACCATAATTTAATTTACCATGGTCACAAACACACAAGTACTTCAGAGAGACCAAAGACTGGCCCTAAACGTTGAAAATGTGTACAGTAATCTGATTATTTTTTTCAGTAACACGTAGTGTGAGGGATTGAAATATGAAATTCAATAAGTTATAAATGATTTAGGCAACATGTTGTGTGTTCTCAGGCGGCATAAACCACAGAGGCTAACATTTACAAGGTTTTTCTATATGTGAAGTCCAAAAAGAGCGAGGCATGTGGCTGAGGCTTTCCATTCATTTAAAGAGGACAGCTGATTTACTGTGCAAGGTGTGTCTTTGTCCCACAAATCTACATTAAAAGGGAAAGATACAAGTCTTAACTTGCACCCTGGTCCAGAGTGTTGGGGTGTAAATTATGAGTTGTAAAGGGAGATGAAGGAGGAGCGATATCAGTTCATGGAGCAGTGTTTATGTGACTATAAAAACTACAATCACTTTAAAGTCCTGACAGACAAATAGGAAGCTGCATGAAGTGTTTCTATATGAAGAGACAGGCCGACAGAACTGGAATGAAAGAGAGAAATCTGCGTTATTCATGTTGGTCAGTGAGTCTGTAGGAAAACATCAAACAGCAGTGGAGCTCCACTCCCCTGCACAACACACACACACACACACACACACACATTCAACATAATCTCAAATGTTTCCTGAGAACTTTCCGTGTGAGTTTTGGGAGAAAATCAGGATTTCACTCAGATGATGTTTTTCTACACATCAGCTGTCAATCTTACTCAAATATTTTTTCCCCAAAAGCATCTACTGAAAATATATCTAAATACATTAACAAATATATTAAAGCAGATATCAGTGGCACGGCCGTTTCGGCTAATGCTGTGTTCAAGGCAGGCTTTTGAAACCGTAAGTTACAGCTTCAAGTCACAACTACGACTTGGTAGCGTTCCAGGTAACCCGTAGCTCGTGTTTTTACCGTCCTGTTGTCTGTGAAAGTTCCCTATAACGGCCACTCGTAACTTCCGACCCGTGAACTCGTACCAGATCGAACTGGTATGACTTCACAGGAAGGAAAAACACAAAGTACGAGTTTCCTTGAACGCACCATGAGTTAGCAGCCCCCGCCCTTGTCAGGCATCAATTGGTCCTCGTGCTACGTCACCACATTCACGCGCATCCCTTGGCTGCACACACAGCCCTTCATGCCGTTCTCTCCCCTCATTGGATAACACTTGTATCCCACAAGGAAAATTTTCTCCTCGGGTTACAGCAGAGCAGAGTGACGGAGAGACTCGTGTTTAGGCTGAAATACTTCATGTAAGTGATTGCTGACGAAAAATAGGACTATTTAGGACTTATATTAACAAAAACATTCCACTGATATCTGCTTTAACTACTAGCGCAAAAAGGTTCTTATTGTTTCTATTTTGGTTCCTTTGGTTCGAGTTGGAGACACACAAGGTCTTTGCTGCTTCTTGAAAGGATAAAGCACATTACATTTTCACAGTGAATGTGAATTATTTTTGCTAATTAGTTGCATATGAATGTAGGTTAGTCATCAGGCAGAGCTGCTGTTGACATCTTTATAGGCTGTATTCTGTATGTCTCATCCAAACAGCCCACACACACACACACACACACACACACACAGACATGGTCAGTGACTGATGTCTCAGAGCCGACCCCGCCCCAGGTGCAGACTCCTCTCTGCAGGTTCACACCATTCATCCTTCCCAAAGCCAGTGAGTGATGTCAGTGGCAGCAGCTCCACAAACCCACAGCACAGGTTAAATACACAACCCCTCCTGTCAATCACACACACACACACACACGCAGGGCTGCAGAGTGTGATCTGTTACTGTTCCCTCGTACCAACACATCATGTTGGCTTGATGAGAACAAACATGTTTCTTTCTTCACCAAATAAATCTATAGCTCTGTTTTTATTAGGTTGGTCATTGTGCAGGTTTAACAGGTGGGAGTCTGCTTATGTGTGAAAATTGAAAAAAAAGTGTCAGTGGGACTTCAGTGAAATATGACTACAACCTGTTACTTACTCCACATCCAGAAAACCTAAGTCTTTATAGTACAAAACTACTTATTACATAATAATGTCATTTTAAGTTGACAGTTTGATTATCAGTGACCCTTGAAACCTCTTTTTTATTATGACTAAACATTAGAGGTGGGCGAAAAAATGGATACAGCATAGTATCACAATATTTTGCATGGCAATAGTGTGTCGATATACAGATGGAAGTATCAATCTGAAAAGACCAATGAGTTTATAATTACAAAGAGCACATGTCGAGCAAGTTTTCATTTGGAGACATTATTTGCAGGTAGAAAAAAAACGAATAAATTGCAATATATGGCAACATATTGCAATATTTTTAATATCGCAACAATATCGTTCAGACACGTGATAATGTCGTATCGCAGGGCTCTAGTGATTATCCCTACTAAACATATGTCAATCTGACAAGTCTTCTGGTCATTTACATTCATATCATCTATAGTCAGTAAAGCTCACAGATCAAAAAGCAAGAATAACTCTGATACTTTCAATGGGAGGAAGGAGGAGAATTATGGATAACTTAACTTAAAGAAAAGATGAGGGAGGAAGGGGTGATGAAAAATGTCAGAAAAGGGTCAGACAGAAGAATAAATCAGGCAATTATAATATGAAAAAGCATGAATCACAACTAAATAAATTTAAATACAGACATTATGTCAAACCGGACATCAAACATTCAGTCTAAACTGATGACTCACATCTGACTTTAAAAAAACATGTATAGGGGAGCCTAATAAAACAAGGTACCATCAGGTCATGGTAGCAAAGAGTGAATTCTGGGAAGAAAACGTGACTCATCATGACCTCAACAAGACCGGACGGGAAATGTACGGTGATGATGATGATTTTACATGTGACACATATGTGCATTATTTACCAACTGCTCCCAGACGAAGAAATAAAATCTGCTGAAGACTAAACACCATCTAAGAGAAATGGTGGTCAAAGGTCATCAGCTGAGGACTGTGGTGATAATGTGACTAAAATGTGGCTAAAAATAAACAACCACAATAAAATACAACTACAGCAATATTTTGATCACAGGGACTTGACTATGATTGTTGCATGTGGCGTTGTGTCACTGTAGTGAGGCGTGAATATACATCTGCAAACAGTCAGTCATCAGACGGCTGGAAAGTAAGACAGGAGAAGTGAGGGATGACACTCACTCATCTGGGAGCGGATGGAGGAGGAAAAAGAAATCCTTTTTGGCTCTTTTTGGAGCAGAAGGAAGACACCGGGAATGAGAGAGAGCGTGATTAAGGATGGATTGGCAGAGAGAGGCTGCAGAGGGAGGAAAGAGAGAGAGAAAGCGAGAAGGGGGGAGTGTGCACAGAGCAGATGGTGGCAAGGAGCCAGCCACGATCCAAATCTCCCCTCGAAAAAACTTCAAAAGAAATCACTGGAGCACAATAACTTTATTCTCCCGTTCGTTCACATGCACTTAACATTTCATAGCTGCCTCTCCCCTCTGGACAGAGTCAGAGCGAGCAGAGATGCACACGCCGTGGTTAGAGGGGAAGAAGACGTTGTATGGGTTTGGCTTGTTTAGCTCATCGAGCCTCTTCCAGCTGATTAGTCCGTTTTAATGATTTCTATCTGACATTTTGTATGAATTATTCAATATTATACACTCACAATCTCTGCCATAGGAGAAATATACAGCCACATTGATGGCTCTGCCTGGATTAACAGCAGATCTGGAGGGAAACTTGGATTAGTCTCTGCACTTGGACCGGGAAAATAATAGAGAAAAGGCGACTGAAGAGATTTATAAACTTAAAACAAAAATGCATTGGCATCACAACACTTTTTCTTTTCCAGTGAGGATCCAGCGTTCTCGACATCTACTTGACTTAGCTCACAATCAGTATGATGCAAGCAGCAGCCTATGGGGTTGAAAACTAAAGCCAACACATAAGTGTCTGAAATGGACACTTGAGTCTGGCTCCAACAGTGAGTCAGTCCCCATACACTCCAGTGTTGATGTTCAACTTTACAGCAGGAATAAACTGTAAACAACTGTTGCAAAAACGGTGCTGGTGTCAAAAGCTAATTTCTTCCTTTGTGACAACTGTAAGGGGGTAGATTTTTATATAACTTGTGCATTTAAATGTTATTAAGGCTTAAAGTTATTGTTGTGGGCGTGGTCACAGGTGAGGTGAGCATGGGCCTCAGCTCCACCCCCTAAAGTCATTTTTGGCTTAAGGCAGAATCAGACTACACGATTTCAGGCTGATTTTCACACAATTTTGTCGTAGTCGACACATTTCCAGATTACTGTATGAACGTCGGGACGTGTAGTGTAACATGACAGACGAACAGTGATTTTGTGTCTAATACGCTCTACGATGCTCCACAGCGCCTGGACAGAAAGTCTAGTCTAGTCTCCATTATTGGCATTCACACACACAGACAAGTGCGCATACATGACAGGAGTGCGTGGCAAATGCGGAACTGGTACAGTCCAATCGCATCGCAATTGGGAGACAGAGATAGGGTGAGCAATATGCAGCAAAATGCCACTGGTGGAATCGAACCGGGGCTGCTGCACCAAGGACTAATAAGCTTCTGCATATCGGGCACTTCCTCAACCCACCAAGTTAACCGACGCCCCGGTGCACCAAGGTTCAAAAGCTCCACCAAAAGCTGCCTTGTTTTCTGTGATCAAGATCCTACATATCCCAAGATTCAATGTGCACCAGTAATAGAAAAAAACATGAAAATACATATAAGTGTTGGATGTAAGTAAGTATTTGGTTTAAAGGGATAGTTCAACATTTTGGCAAATTGGCCCATTGCCATAATCCCTATAGTCATAGCAGTAGGTTCGTTACCTTTATTTGTCGGTGTAAGCTATTTTTAGAACGGAGGAGCGGAGCGGCAGGCTGCTCAGAGCTACGCTACAGAGGCTAAAGGAATTTCTTGGTTTCCCTCATCAAACTCATCAAATACAAAATCCCAAAACTCCAAAACGCTTTTGTGGACAAGTTGTGACCTGCACATTTACCACACTATGAGATAATAATGGAACGTTACGAAACGGAGCTAAAAATAGCTTACACCAACAATTAAAGGTAACGAACCTACTGCTATGACTATAGCGATTATGGCAATGGGCCAATTTGCCAAAATGTTGAACTATCCCTTTAAGCTCGGTTCAACAACAACCGTGCATTCAAGGTTGCTAGGTAAGTCCACCATAGTCCAGCCCGGTTCAGATGGTTCAGACCTTGTGGTCCATGATGGCTGACCATTCTGACCTTCATGGTATGATGAGGTCCACACACCCAGAGGCTAAACTATAGAGGTGCTCCTCAATAGGACTGAGAAGAATTGAGTACTGTTGTTCAGGAAATGTGAAGCCCCGGGAGTTATCAACAACAACTGCAATATTGACATTAACTGAGATATAGCTTAGTGTGAGCCCTGATAATGAAGTCATGCATCTTACAGCCATATTACAGCACTATGATCTATTAGACTATTTATCAGCTCCCCTCTGACTGTGTCTGAGTATCTCTCTCTGCCTCTGTCTAGGCTCAATAAAACTCCAGCAGTAACTGTGGCTTAAGCCTTTTAAATCAATGTACATGACAAGTGCACTCACATTTCAAATTAAACTCAGCCAGACCTCATTAATAGCTCATTTGAATGGGACAACATACAGTAAGTAGCCACAGTCCGTGAACTACACAGTGTCGGGGGCTGTTTTTCCTCCAATGCTCTGATCTGATAGATAGATAGAAGAAAAATTAGCCCGGCCTCAGTGGCGTGAACCGGCTGCGACTAGGAGGCATGAGGCCTTTCAACGATTGTCAAGGCTCGTTACCATGACACTTCACAGCCCGGCCACTCCTGACAACGTGGCTTATCGACGGCTCATAGATAAGCTGACATCAGTGTTGCATGTGGGCCTGACATGAAGCAGAGAAACAAACTGACCAAACTGACTACATATAGGCTATATAAACCTCTCCCCGTGGGTTAGGAATGTGCTCTGGCCAGGTATCTGTGACCTTAACAGTGAGGTTAAACCTACCGCCATGTGCTGCAAATATCTGCTGGACCCTGAAGACTCAGGTTCACGTTCATAAAACCAGATGCTTCTGTTGGTGTGGTTGACAGGAAGGTTTAAGGCTCTAAAGGAGCTGGTCATTTTGGTTTTGGACTTTTGAATCAATAATGAAGGAATAATTAGGCTAGATAAAACCATTAAATACCACACAGATTGGGGTGAAAAGAAATCTGATCCAAGGCGTCTGAATCCAAAGATCAATGTTTTCACATGTGTCTTTGACAGTCTCCTCCTGTGGATGTGTGAAGCTGTGACTCTGCTAGTCTTCCACGACCACTCTCAGGCAACAAGATCACATTGGGAACAAAAACACAGCAGATGTAGATGCACAGAAGGCGCAAGATGTGTTTTTGCTTTTCAGATTAAAAAAAAAACAAAAACAAAACAAGACAGAAAAGCTGGATGAAGTCAAATACATGTAGTATAAACGTTGTGCAAGAAGAAGCTATGACTGCTTTGTTGTGACATCACAAAGTTACACAAATCCAGATGGTTCATTTGAAAGCTCAGTTTCTGAATACAGGGTGTGTGCATTTATCTGTGGACTGGAGCTTTAATACTTTCACAGCATTAATACAGAAGCTAGAGCTGCTTTACAACCAAAAAAAGACTTAAAAATTCACTTTTATACTTTATGGGACCTTTAATATCTTTAATAGTGCCCCGAGTTAGGCAATTTACAACATGAGTTCTCTGAGAATCTCATTATAATCGAAGAAAAAACTGATGATGTGACTGAAATATGAGGAACAGGGATCCTCTGAATCAAAGCTGAATCCGTTCCAGGAGTCAGTGGCAATACCCACCACAGCTATGTAGCTATTACATCCCTCCCCTCCCTCACAGTTCACCAGAGATTCTGCTGATGGCTGATGACCATGAAACAGTCACACAAACATCTCTCAGTCCTCTCCCCCTGAGATTTACTGGAAATCGGTCGACTTCTGGTTCTGTGAAGTTGTGTGACACCGAGCAATCTGTGGAACTTCTTGAAAATGACCATGATGACGAACACCAAGCTCCTCCTCTTGTGTACTGAACAGCCACCGGCCCGGTGACACAGCAACAAAACACAACACAACCATATGGCACACTAACACACTGCCACAAGTGTCCTGCATTAGTCACCTCCAAACAGCTGAGGCCTCACACACACACACACACACACACCTGTTACACCCCACAGTCACACTAATGCACCCCCATGTGAACACACGTTTCTCCCTTTGAGTAATAACTAGTCTGACAATGTTCAGTTGGTGACACGCTCCAAACACACCCAGCTCCAAACAGATAATGAGAAACTTGTTAATAAGCACAAGAAAAGATGGGGGGGGGGGTTTCCATTCTGGGACATGGACCCTTACATACAAATCTCTGAAACAAACAAAGCTATTGTTAAACTGCAGTTTGGCCTACAGAGAGATTCCAACAGCTGGATTCAATTAGGGGCTTTCTTAAAGGGGGCCGGCCCCATCCACGCTGCGTGTCTCACTTCTTAACACACAAAGTTAGATCATGGATGAGAAGAGAGAAAAAAAAAAAATCTAAATCAAGGTCACACATTCACATACAGTAGAAGCTGTTTTGACATGGGAACCTCCATGCAGAAGGAAATATCTGCCATGTCCAACAGATTCCAGTTAAACCACGGCTCTCTGCCTCATCAGCAAACCCCGGGCGTTTTTAAAGACACATTCCAGAGGGGAAGAGGAAATTCTACATGAAGTAACAAAAAACTGCTTCAAGCGATTTACTCTGGCAGCAGTCGAGCATGTCGTCCTGCGCTGGACAAGGCCGGCTCAGGACCTTGACACTTAGGTGGTAACATAGCAGCGTGGGTTGGGTTTTTTTTTTTTTTTTTTTTTTTTCAAAAGTGAGGCTGTCAAACACGATTTAGGGACTCTCAGCTACGTGCAACAATAACGTTACAGGAGATTTTGTGTCTCCAAGTGGGAGGAAACTAACAATATTTGATGCGACTGACTCAGAGGGAAGACAAACAAGGATCCTCAGCTGCACACACCCTTCAGGATTGATGTGTAGTACACTGAATAGTTTCCTATCTTTGAAGTCCACGCAGCTTGGGGTCATTCTCGCCCTTCATGAGAGAGCTCACATCATGTTCAGTGAGGAAACAATGACTCCATGCACGTTACACAACAGCCACACATGCATCGCCTCACAACTGAACATCTCCCACATAAAGAGCAGCGGACTGGACTCTAGAGACGGGGTGGCGTGGTGGCTGCAGCCTACCTGCCTTTAGGTTAATTGCCACCTTTGGCATGTGTCTTATAGAGTCTGCCAATGTATATCTGTGAGAGTGTGTGTGTGTGTGTGTGTGTGTGTGTGTGTGTGTGTGTGTGTGTGTGTGTGTGTGTGTGTGTGTTGTTTGTCATCTCATTTGCATGAGCACAGGCTTGGGGGTCTAGTGTGCGTTTATAGGCAGAGACATCCATGGGTATTTGCTAGTCATGTTCCAATAGCCGTTCAGCAGCAGATACACACACACACACACAAAAGGCAGTGGTGGATGCATCGTGTGTGTGTGTGTGTGTGTGTGTGTGTGTGTGTGTGTGTGTGTGTGTGTGTGTGTGTGTGTGTGTGTGTGTGTGTGTGTGTGTGACAATTCTAATGTGGCATCAAACCAATGCAACCCCATCACCAGTGCTGGAAGATAATCCCTCTTATGCAGCGTGGAAGTGGCAGCAGCGCCATTCCCAACCCCGTGCACGTCCACGAATGCAGCACAGAACTGAACGTCGGCGTCCGCTCGGTGTGTCACACACACACACACACACACACACACACACACACACAGCTGACATTATACACTGGTTAATAAGGCTAACGTGGCACCGCAGGCGCACGTTCGATTCCCCCAATACAAAGCTGTGGGAAATAACACATTGAACCAGCGCTGCTGCCTGTCACGTTCCAAAGCGTGTGTGTGTGTGTGTGTGTGTGTGTGTGTGTGTGTGTGTGTGTTTTCCCCGCTGCCTTAACTCCTGACTTTGATCATGCTGACACCCCCCCCCCCCGCGCGCGCGCGCGCACACTTTCTCTAATAGTTGATCATGTAGAAATGACATGGAAGAGCTTCTTACCTCATGACGCAAACTGCTGTCAGGCCAGATATATCACAGGCTGGGTTTCGACAACGGCCGACTTGTGTTTGTAGTTTTCACAAAAAAAAGTTCAGCGCTCGGTTCAAGGCTACAGGCGACCAGATGAATGGGGAGGGGGGAGACTATGGAGAGGTTTCACAGTTTGCAGGCTATCCGGTAAAAGTACAAAAAATAAAGAAAAGAAAAAAGAAAACATGGATTGAAAAAAAAGAAGAAGAAACAGTCCGATCCTACATGATCTTAGAGCATCGCGGCTCCGCTGGTGGCGAAGGGTCGGTGTGAGGGAGGCGGACGACAGCGTCTCTCCGGGTTTCACTAGAACCACTTGTGTCTGTGAGATGCGGCTCTGAGCCGCTCCGATCCCGGTCTGCTGCCGCTGCCTGCTGGCTGCTGAGCGTGATGCCTTCACGGACGCACTGTCAGCTCCTGATCTGAAGAGCCGCAGTCAACAAAAAAAAAATACATCGGCAACATTTTTTTTCACCTTTGCTAAGGGGTTGTTTTAGCTTGATAAATGTTAATTAACATTTAACATGGGTACTCCTTGTTATATTAATATAGCAAAGAGTGCGTCTCAGGATATAAAGTTTACTCATCATCAAAATAAAGGGATGTAAATAATGGGTTATTTTTGTCAGTCTGCATGATGAAGGTCTAATTTATGAGAAATAGGAGTTAAGCTAACACAGCTTGCAAAATAAGAAAATACTCCAGAATATTAGGCTATTAGGTTAGTTTTCATTCCAGCCTGCCATTTCTAAAATAACACATTAGGCTACAGCCATGGCTGTGAGGGCAATCCATTCCACAGAGGAAGTCTACGGCTGCCGTACCTTGACTTCCCACCTGTAAACACAGCCTCCGGGAGCCTATAGTTTGTGGCAGCTTTCATGTGCGCGGCATTTAAAAAAACATTTGGATTTCCAACGGGACCTGAAGGCAGCAGTGACGCAACTTGTGGGACGTAGCACGTACAGGTTGCCCCTGACAACTGAGTTGGCTCTCTCCCTGTGTGTTTCTGTCTGTGATGTTGAGCTGGGACCAAAGTGAATATCATAAACACCAGTATAACTGCAGCCCGCTGTATCTGTGCTTGCTGGTGGCCTACTGATACTGGGTAGATCTGATGAAGGGATCACAGCAGCTGTCACTCAAGGTGTCTAAACTCTGCTGTAGAGAAGAGTTTGATGTGTAGCTAGGCCTACAGGATCAAAATTCTTTTATTTTAACAAAATCCTCAGCGAATCAGTTGAAGAATAGCTAGAGTTTAAAGCTGCTTGAGGTCACAGAGCCGGCCCAAGGCATAAGCATCCTGTGTAATTACAAAAAACCTTAATTGTTGTTGTTGCACTTCACATTGTTTTTGCATATTGCTGTTGCAGTTTATTTGAAACCTAAAATAAAAAAGGAAATTGCATTGTCTATTAGTTTATTTTGTTAGTTTAGCCCAGATAACAGTTAGTATCCCACTAGTACTATATTATTTTGAATAATTAGTGTAAATCAACCCCAGGCAGCACTTTTAGCTGAATTTGGGACCATTTCAGATCAAAAACCATAGATGGGTAAAAACATGCCAGGTTTGATGATGATTCGTAATGATGGATTAGAAGAATGAAATAAGTTTGTAGTAGGTGAGTAAATGATCAATAATCTGTATTATTGGCAGTAATAAAATGTTGCTTTGGGCCCCATGGAGACTTGGGCCGGCCCTGCCTGAGGATCATGTCTGTAGGCCAGTTGTATTTTATATGAGGGATGTTTGGACTCTTGAAAATATCCCTCTGCCACATGTTATCAATAAGGGTATGGCCTCTGGTTTTCAGTATTTCGTTTCTCTCTTGCTTGTCAGCAGTAAGGTGTCTGGGTTTGATTCCTGGGCCTTGGGACTTTTTGGGTGGAGTTTGCATGTTCGTTCCATTCTCCCACAGTCCGAAGACATGCACACTGGGTTTACTGACTGATTGTTTTGTTTGTCTCTATGTGGCGATGTCAAAGACTGGAGACCGGTGTACTCTGCACTTGCCTTGTGTCAGCTGGGCGTGGTTCTAGCCCCCCTGCACAGATAAGTGTTTTAGACAATGGATTAATGGATGGATGGTTTTTTATCTCTCTTAATAGTGATGATTGGGCGAAAAGAGCTTCAACTAATCATAGACAAAGAAGAATCAGATGTTAATATGAGTCCTACATCAAGAAATGGCTAAAATTGTTGACTGTTTTGACAAGTTTTTTTAGTGACTTCACCCATAAGAACACATCATCATAGTCAGATGACACTGCTATTGTGGCGTGTATCAGGAACGGACAGGAATCTGAATATAGGGATCTGATTAAAGCCTTCAGTGGCTGGAGTCACAAAAACTGCCTCCGACTGAACACCTCAAAGAGAAAGGAAATGGTTATAGGTTTCTGCAGGTCCAAGCCCCCTCTTCAGCCACTGAAGACTTGTGGGGTGGACGTTAAGGTGGTGCCAAACTATAAATATCTAACAACAGACACACTCTACAAATAGGGGCAGAGGAGATCTCTCCCAATCCATTCAATTTAATTTGTCATGACATATGCAGTAATATGCTGCAGATGTTGTATCAGTCTGTGGTGACAAGTGTGTTGTTTTATGCTGCAGTCTTAAAAAGCTGGCTCTGGTCGGAGCCAGGTTGGACACGCTGGGGGAGGTGGTGGAGAGATGCACATTGAAGATGATAGAGAGGCTATTCAGAACAGCTCAGATCATCCACTTCATAACACCTTGGTGGACCAAAAAAACAAAAAACAAACAAAAAAAATGGCAGTGGTCTCAGGCTTTTTAATTCTTCTGCAAATGGTAAACTGACGAATGAATTGTGGATTAATGAAGTTATTCTCATTTGATCTAATGTTAACACATATAAACATAATATATTTTTTATGGGAAATAGTCAGTTTGGATTGTGTACACTTTGTATTATGTCAACAAAGGAAAAAAGGTCTCCCACACACTGTCCAATCATTTGCAAAAAACTTTATAAGAGACAACGTTCCGGTCCTCAGGACCTTTTTCAAGCAGAGATTTTTTTTTTAAAGAATTAGTCTAGTACGAAGAGGGGGGTATCATGCACCCCCCGGAAATATACTTCTAACCAGTGTTTCTAGATTGGAAAAAATGTGTAGAAAATGATGAGCTATGTTAAAAAGTTGTCAGAATGTCCCATGTATCATTTTTATGCAAATTAGTGCCGCCATTATCGAAAAAACCTAATTTCACTATATCTCAGCCAATATTGCAGATATCTGAACAAATAAGGTATCTAGACCCATGTTTTGGGGGTCAGAGATCACAATAAAACTATTCATAAAGTGATCACATGTTGGTGGCATGCTTGTAAGCAAACCTAACCCTTTTACCAATTACAAGACGCCAATATTGGAGATACCAAATAAGGTGTCTAGACAGAGGTTGTTGTGTGTTTAACCAAGGTTTATTTGGATCAAACATCATAATAGAACTCTTGTTGATGTGACCACTCTTCTCTTTCCCATGCCAGATAAACAGTCAAGTAAATGGTTCTCCACTATGCATCACTCATCATCGTTTTCACTGAAATCTTCAAAGTTAAACTCATCCTCTCCTTCCTCTTTCTCCTCCTCTTCCTGTTCATGCTCTCCAGTCTCATGGGGATCAACCAGTGAAGTTGGTAGGATAGGACCACAGGACCACACCGGTTTCAACACTCCTTCATCAGTCTTCATCCATCCCTGCCCTTCATCATAGGGTTTTGGTTTTTCCAGAATAGGTTCATCAGCTCGCTAGTACAAGGCGACGCGGTAGTTCACACGTCAGGCATGTGGCTTCAGAGCAGAGTGGCACGGAGGAAGGTGAGCCAGGTCAACCTTAGACTTGCAAGTGAGTTTCCTGTCCTCCCCCACCATGTTACGTAGCAACTTGGCACGGACAACATCCACTGAAGACTCACAACTCTGTCCAGACGTCAGACTGGTGAATTGCTCCAACTGCCTCAGCACCTCAGGCTTGACACTCTAGCAGTCACTGAGTTGACTGAATACGTGAAATCGGGGATTCTTCTTCAAGGGCCCCACCTTCCTTCTCCCTTTGATGGCACTGGTACAGTCTTCTCCACTGAACACATAGAACCCAAGAAGAGTGGTGCGGTAGTCTTCTCCCAGGGATTCTGCAATACTACTACTGCCTGGCTTCCGGTGCATCTGTCCCCACTGATGTTGAGATGGATGTGTTACAGTACGAGCAGAAGCTGTGGGCAAGGCTGCTACAGCTGACTTCATCAGACCCCTACAGTGTGAAGATCCAGGAAGCTTCTCAACATCTCTGAGCTTGCAGAATCCCTGGGAGAAGACTACCACACCACTCTTCTTGGGTTCTATGTGTTCATATCAGTGGAGAAGACTGTACCAGTGCCATGTATATATTTTTGGCTTTTTCATGCCTTTATTTGACAGTACAGTTGAGAGAGACAGGAAATAGGGAGGCAGAGAGGGGGGGGGATGACATGCAGGAAAGGGCCGTCAGATGTGGGATTCAAACCAGGGCCGCCTGCACGAGGACTATAGCCTCAATATATGGGGCGCCTGCTTAACCCACTGCGCCACTCGACGCCCCGGAAGGTGGGGCCCTTGAAGAAGAATCCCCGATTTCACGTATTCAGTCAACTCAGTGACTGCTAGAGTGTCAAGCCTGAGGTGCTGAGGCAGTTGGAGCAATTCACCAGTCTGACGTCTGGACAGAGTTGTGAGTCTTCAGTGGATGTTGTCCGTGCCAAGTTGCTCCGCAACATGGTGCGGGAGGACAGGAAACTCACTTGCAAGTCTAAGGTTGACCTGGCTCACCTTCCTCCGTGCCACTCTGCTCTGAAGCCACATGCCTGACGTGTGAACTACCGCGTCGCCTTGTACTAGCGAGCTGATGAACCTATTCTGGAAAAAACAAAACCCTATGATGAAGGGCAGGGATGGATGAAGACTGATGAAGGAGTGTTGAAACCGGTGTGGTCCTGTGGTCCTATCCTACCAACTTCACTGGTTGATCCCCATGACACTGGAGAGCATGAACAGGAAGAGGAGGAGAAAGAGGAAGGAGAGGATGAGTTTAACTTTGAAGATTTCAGTGAAAACGATGATGAGTGATGCATAGTGGAGAACCATTTACTTGACTGTTTATCTGGCATGGGAAAGAGAAGAGTGGTCACATCAAGAAGAGTTCTATTGTGATGTTTGATCCAAATAAACCTTGGTTAAACACACAACAACCTCTGTCTAGACACCTTATTTGGTATCTCCAACATTGGCGTCTTGTAATTGGTAAAAGGGTTAGGTTTGCTTACTAGCATGCCACCAACATGTGATCACTTTATGAATAGTTTTATTGTGATCTCTGACCCCCAAAACATGGGTCTAGACACCTTATTTGTTCAGATATCTGCAATATTGGCTGAGATATAGTGAAATTAGGTTTTTTCGATAATGGCGGCACTAATTTGCATAAAAATGATACATGGGACATTCTGACAACTTTTTAACATAGCTCATCATTTTCTACACATTTTTTCCAATCTAGAAACACTGGTTAGAAGTATATTTCCGGGGGGTGCATGATACCCCCCTCTTCGTACTAGACTAAATACATTACAAATATATGGCCTACCATGTCTGAGATAGCCAATCAAAGGCTGGGTCAGTGGGGGGGTCCCAGAAGGTCCTACAGCTGTAGTCGACTGATTTGGGCAGCTCCACCCAGTGGATAAGCAGTGAAAAAGGTCCTGAGGACCGAAACGTTGTCTCTTTTATAATAAAGTTTTTTGCAAGTGATTGGACAGTGTGCGGGAGACCCTTTTTTCCTTTGTTGACTCAAATCCCATGCTCCAACGCACCTGTCTTTTAAAGATTTTTTTAGGTGTGCATCGGTCTCTACACCTTGCCTACTTTGTATTATGTACCTTTGTTTCTGCCACTGTTGTGGATCTGTGTGTATTTAAGCTCTTTGTAAAGTTTGTCTTGTTGTAATGCATATGGCCGGATTGTGTGTGTGCGCTTTGTTGCAAAAGTGAATTGAACGTATGGGTGTGGTGACTGTTACATTGACTCCTTCATTTCCCTGCACTTGATTTTGAAACAGACGCAAGTCATTCACTCCAGCAACTGAGCTGCAGCTGACTCAGCTGATGATGAATGAGCCATCGGAGCGCCACCCACTCCTCACCAGCCCTCTTATTGTGACATCTAACACACTGAAGCAGTTAATGTCATTAACTCAGAGGCAAGTGTAGCTCACACTCCTGGTGCACTCACCATGTATATATACAGTAGTATAGGACCCTCTCCAGCCAAATGTTGACGTGAACTTCCAAACCAAATCTTAGTATCAAGTTAGTTCCACACAGTGCACATTCAGTCCTCAGACTTCATTCAGGGTTCATTAGATATCCACCACCCAAGCTTTGTCTGCCATCTAGTGGACAAACCATGAAATACCACTTACAGCCTCTCAGCAAGAGAACATCTCTACAAAGTGTTGAGGTTGAAGACATCTGGACTATGATTAAAAATGGACTATTCTTTAAAGAAGTTCAGTCGCCTTCAATCCAATCTGAGCACTTAATGACTACAATGACTGAGAACATTTATCATGGACATGGTGGAAGGGAATCAGACTTGGCAAACAGGATTTTAAAAAATTATGATGCATGTATCAGTGGAACAGAGAAAGGTGGCCACAGAGAGGTGAAAGAGAAATATCTATTTCAGACTTAAAAGATCATAAAGGTAGTGGACAAAAGAGAGAAAAATCATATTGCCAATGTCAAAGTGGGGATCCACTGGAATGGTAGGGAAGCACAAAATAGGTTCGTATGAGAGATTTCAGGAAGAGGAGTCAGTGGACTGTTGTAGGACATATGATGATGGTGATGATGATGAGGAGGAGTCTGGGGAAACTAGAAGTACAGTAATTTACATTAAAGACAATTCAGTACAACTAGACTGATCCACACTCCAGAGCACAAGGTGGCAGTAGTTACTATGCATCTCTTTCCTAACTGTGAATGTAAACTATAAACTCATGAGCCACTGACAGAAGATTATTTATTTATTCT
The DNA here is from genome assembly GCF_045865225.1 of Trachurus japonicus. NCBI lineage: Eukaryota > Metazoa > Chordata > Actinopteri > Carangiformes > Carangidae > Trachurus > Trachurus japonicus. The sequence continues at coordinate 20,381,699 of NC_140930.1, forward strand.
TACATTTAGAAAGCCCTTAAAAAATATGAGTTTTTGTCATAGACTGTATAAAGAAGGTGTTTGTCAGTGGGAAAGCCATCAACATTAACCAATGAATAATGATTCATTATCTGTGGGTCATGAATTTGTTGTGATGCATTACATAGGGTGAAGTCAGGTAAAATGGGCCACTTTTTGGTAAACGACTAATAAGACCATCAAAAACGCTATGCATGAAATCCATTGATATTTTTAAAAATCGACATAGGTCTCTTAAATGTTTCTGTGTGAAAAAAAAATTTAAAAGTATAATTATTTTGGAATTATGAGAGTTAAAGTATCGGGATATTCCCTCTCGAGGTACGATGAAGGTTCAGGTAAAATGGGCCAGCCGTTCAGTTAAATTGGGCCAAGAGAGAACAACACAGTAATTTTAGCAGAAATCATTAAAATTTTAATAATTAATTGACACTACTACTAAACTACAACACTAAACTTAACATTAACAGTAAAAACATAAGAGGTTGAAGGCATTTTTTAATCTTAAAATGCATTTTAAAATTACATGATCATGTTGTTGCTATGCTCTTTGTTAACTGACTATGTTATAGGCTCTTTTACTGTGTGTGTATGTGTGTGTGGCATTATAGATGCCATTTTTTCCCCCACAGTGCTAATGGCACCATGAGTGGCACTGACCAACCTTGGATATATATCTAACTTTGAACATGTTTTGCACCCTCAATTTCTGTGTAACTTCAGTGTAAGACTGTGTTTTGTATGTGGCCCATTTTAGCTGAAATGCATGGCTCAATTTACCATGATGCATTAAAGTCCCACTCCCGCGACCCTTTTCGGCCATTTTAAAACCAGCTCATTAGCCATGCACATTAGCAATGCACCTCTGGGGGGTGGGCGGAGACTGCGCTGCTCTGCACCCGCCCAGCCACCTCCTCGCACCCCACCCCCCCGCTTGCTGACAGCTGGACATTGTACAATTACAGATTCAGCGCGTTTAACGTAAAACTCCACACTGGGATTCGATCCCAGACTGGTGCATAGTCCTTGCTCACAGTGCAAGCTGCTCTACCAGGTGAGCTATACCTATTATACCTTGACAGCTACACCGAGCTGTGAAGGCTTTCACCTCTGAGCCAGATGCAGAGCGGGGCGGGAGCTTGTAGCACTAGTGCCCTCCCCTGGAGCTGTGACACCCTCAACTCCAGTCTTCCTGAAACTGCCAGTTTGAGCCTGCCATTGGTTCACAGCAGTTTGAAGGCAGAAAAACTCTGAAATGCAATTTTGCACTTCCTTCTCTGCTGATAAGTGCTCTAACACAAGAAAAATGCCACAGGAACATGTGAAAAGCTCAAAAAACACGATTTTCACGGGAGTGGGTCTTTAAGGTAAATTGAGCCACCCACAAAAAATGCATTTAAATTAAAAATAAGTAAGATTAGCAAGAATTTTGCATTCTATCCAATGGGGGGAATCACAATGTGTATTATAAATCACATTTTTTATTGTAGATCTGTTTTTTTATGGAGTTATCAACCTTATCAGTTTCAAGTGAAATTTGTTTGCCAGGCCACTTTTCACACGCTTCTCCTCAGCAGGCTGGATATAAAGCATTGTCCCATCCACAACAGCAACCAGAGACCACTCAAATCAATTGTTTTTTTTTCAAGTACAGTTGTAGCAACAATTTGAAATCATTTACAGCCATTGCCTGTTAAAACTTAAAAAGCTAGGAGGCTCAAACCTTAACTGGCTCATTTTACCTGATGGCCCAATTTACCTGATGTCACCCTACATACGTCATTAATAGATAAGTTTAAATACAAATCAAGATTAAGCGTTATGTTGTTGTTAAATATTATTTTGTACAACAGGGTTTACAGTTCAAAGCTGATGTGCTATTGTTTTGAAAGGGTAACCCGGAAGTGGTACTGGGGCCCCGGCTCTCTTCGCGCTGATTGGCTGCGGGCACGCTGCTGCTGCTGCTGATGTGGTGTTCAGAGGAGAGCAGACCCGGTCGGCCGATTCAAACAGATTCCTCGGTGGAAAAGTAACTTCTCCTCATAAAAACACAATGCCTTATTATCAGACTTGGGAGGAGTTCGCCCGCGCGGCAGAAAAGCTGTATCTGACAGACCCCATGAAGGTGAAAAAAGGCCTAATTTTTACAGCGTGCTAGCTCGTTAGCCGGTTAGCTTGTTAGCGACGTGACTGTGTGTGTGTGTGTGTGTGTATGTGTGCTAACTTAGCTGCTGCTGGTGTTGAAATCCTCCGATTCACTGGTTTGTGTTGTGTTTCAGGTCCGAGTGGTGCTCAAATACAGACACTGCGACGGTAACCTCTGCATCAAAGTGACCGACAATGCCGTGGTAAGAACCGGAGCACATCTTGTTTTAATTAGTGATGATACCGACGGGTGCTAGTGAAAAAGTTAGTTATAAGTTTAATGTGGAAATAGATTAACGTTAGCTTTCTGTACCAGTTCCAGCTGCTATCAATTGATATTCATCTGCACTGAAAGACATAATGTGAAAGATGAATTAAGATGATGGTATACGTATCCACTATGTGTTGATGTTACTGTATGTAACATTTTAAGTCGTGGTGGGCACTAAATGTTATTATGGAGGACACTCAACTCTAACGTTAATCACACGTTATTTATCAGCAACACTCCTCCAACACACTAGCAGCCTACCTGCATTCATATTGAACACTGTTTTTATTTGGTGCTTGATGTAAAATAAACCAAGTTATCAGTTTGATAAACAAGGAATTGGAACAAATAACTAATGGGTGACCTACCTGTTATCAAGTAAAAGTGTAAAGACCACCAAATCATTAGGCTCCATTTTTTGGGAAAGATGAATTTGTGTACTAAATAGATTTCTGACAGACCAAATAGGTTTTTTTCTCTGTTACTTATAACAAATATTTTGAGTCAAGATATACACAGATTAGAAGAGTAGCTCTTTTTCACAGAATACATTTTGACGAGACGCAGCAGGAAAATCTGGGCGCAGCTAAAGACATTAACAGTCTCTTTACTCCATTTAACCTCCTGACCCAGTCACAACAATAGTGTCTGTCCCTTGACTGTCCACTTGAATAGCATGTCGTCGGTGTGATTGAATTATCAGTGACCTCACTCACTTGTTGTCCCCACCCACTTAGACGTGTGACGTTTCCTCCCTGATACCAATTCCAACAACACCTGAATTTGTGTATTAACTGGTAATTGAGAACGGATCTAACATCACCGCAAAAACATACATGTAGACCAGTAATCCTGCAGGGTGTGATATTGTTATCATTGTTGTGCAGAAAGACTCAATTTAAGAACTTAAAGCAGAAGTAAGCGATATTTTTGTGTTAATATAAATCTTAAATAGTTATATCTTCCGACAGCAATCACTTACATAGAGTGTTTGGACCGAAACACGGGTCTGTCAGTCACTCTGCTCTGAGCCGAGGAGAAAACTTTTCTCGTATCCTACAAGTTTTATCCAATGAGGAGAGAGAACAGCATGAAGGGCTGTGTGTGCAGCCAATGGATGCGCGTGAATGTGGTGACATAGGGACGAGGACTGTTATGGTGCGTTCAGGGCAGCCCGTAACTCGTGTTTTTCCGACCTGTGAAGTCGTACCAGTTCGACCTGGTACGAGTTCACGGGTCGAAAGTTACGAGTGGCCGTTATAGTGACTTTCACAGGCAACAGGTCGGAAAAACACGAGTGGGTTGCCTGGAACGCTACAAAGTCGTAAGTTGTGACTTGAAGCTGTAATTTACGGTTTCAAAAGCCTGCCTGGAACGCAGCATTAGCCAAAACGACCGGATCGTTTACTTCTGCTTTAAACATGAACTAATAATTTGGCTGTCAGTGATGTTAATGAGTTTCTCCGAGGGATAAATTAAATATCTACCTACCGGTATAACACTGGAATTGGTACCTAGACATGTTTTCATGCTGTTTTCATGCTGTGGTGTCACTTTCCAAACTGTCCTGTCCAGTTTCTATAGTACCATGTTTGTAACTACTGGATCAAAACGTTTTAAATAATTCTGTCTGTGTAATGTAACAGTAGCTCTCACTGCCTTCACTAAATCGTCTTATCTGTACAGTGTTTACAGTACAAGACAGACCAGGCCCAGGATGTGAAGAAGATCGAAAAGCTCCATGGGAAACTGATGAGACTCATGGTGTCCAAGGAGACGCACAGTGGTTCCATGGAGACGGACTAACATGCTCTGGCAGCGCTGACCTAGAGCACCTGGACTGAGTTCAGAGGACATGGGGATTGTTGAGAGCCCAGTGCCATGGGAGTACGATGTGGAGTCTGTGAGATGAACGGTGGTAAAGAGGGAGTGTGATGACATTGATCTGACCACCTGAGCTGATTTAATACTGTCAGAGATGTGATATATATAGTGTATATATTTTATTCTCTCAGGATTTTGTTTTTTTAATGATACATACATAGTCAGTAAAAATTCTACCATTCTGCTTTTTTTTTTCATTTCTTGTCAGGCATTTTGATCACATCCTTGATGATATTAATTTAAAGTAAGGTAGGCTGCTGGGAAGTTTTAGACAGTATGAAGATGGGAGAATGAGAGGGGTTGGAAGCGAACGGGACAAAATATACAAAAACTACAAATCCCCTGCTGCTGTTTAAGCAGCCTTAGCACCTTGATTATGTTAGAGGATTTTTAGTGTCAGTTTCATAGGGGATGAAAAGGACGGCCGTTGAAGCCGTTGCATGTCTCACCTATTTACATCTGTGTTGCTATTTTTGTTTTTCGTCATGGACTTGGTGGAGACATGAGCGTGAACGAAGCAGGGCTCTTCTGATGTCCCAACAACAGTGTGGAGAAACCCACTATCTCTATGGAGACCCCCACACAAACACCTCCATATGCCATTTCTTATACTGAGAATGATTACGTTACAAGTTCAATAAATGTTTATTTACCCCAGCACAGCTTGTGTCTCTCTTGTGTTTATCTCTTGATGTATTATTGTATTCTGTTAAACAATCTGAAATGGTCACATACGGAGAAAAAATTCAAACCAACTTAAAACTTTTGTCTTTCTTTTTTTACTGATTACATGTTGGTTCCTTTTTAAATGATTTTTTTTTTTTTAAACTTGGTCAGTAATTGTGAACATTTTTATAGAGCAAAAAATACTAATTTAAGAACACATCTAATGAATATTTACTCTGTACAAAATAAATACTGGATGAGAAACAGGGTGATGATGAGATGGTTTCAAATAGTATTACTGTATGGCTGAATATTTCATTACAGCAGCAACTGTCTCAGTAACTATACAAACATCCGTGTAAAAAAGCAGCATTTCTAGTTTTTCTAGTAACATTAAGTTACACACACGTCCTCCTATCCCATGACAGGTTTCATTCCTCTCCAACCACCACCAAAAATACACATGATGTGGACGATGACATCCATCTGAATACAAAACCTAAATCTGTCGCCCTGTCGTTGCTATGACAACAGAGGACTAGAGCGCCGGAAGGACTCGAGGGAAGGAAGCTCCGTTTCATAATCGAACGGGACCCAGAGCTGTAAGGACACAGGACAGTCAGTGTTCAGGGTCCAGTGGGATCTGTCTAACGTCGCAGCGGCAGCACAACAGGTAACACTATCAAAAACAACTCTATTGTGTGTTTATATCGTTGACTACGGACTTATTTTTTGACTTACGACACGTCAGAAACACGGCTGGTGAACGGGAGATATATTAACTAGGCGGAGTGGTCAGGTTTACATTACAATGTTGGACCGAGTCAAGTTGTGCGATGCTGCCGTCTGGTTCACACACATTTCATACAACAGTTTAGTTTAGCTTGGCTGCATACATACACACACTTACCCAATGCTTAAAAAACAGTGTGCATGGAAGTAGTAGGACTTTTGGTCGTGTAAAGTTGACAACATGTTAACTTATTGCTGTAGCCATGGTAACGTCAGCTAGCTACGCGTAGAGTAAACGTTTTTAAAGCTCATGTGTTTGTAAACGTCTGCCCGTGGCGCGTAGCCTACTCTTGTTTATGAGGCAACAAATAACAAATACAGTCTAACTCTGTTTCCTCTCTGACTGTTGGTGGAGGGAGGGAGGGAGGGAGGAGGTTTGTTAATGCAGGCTCCGCCGGTCTGTTCTAGAAAGTAGCCCTGTATTGTATTGTGTGTACAGGCAGTTGACAGGTCGTTGAACCCCGGGCCCAGTGAGGAGTACACATCCTCTCTGTATGCAGGCTGTCAGTGTCCACACTCACTCACTGAACTGCTTTTGGGCGATTCCACCAAAAGAGTGCCATTTCTGTCCCCAGCATATTAAATGTATAAAAACATGTAATAATATAATATAAATTGGGGCGGTGCGTGGCGCAGTGGTTAGAGCGGCCGCCCCATGTAGAGGCTACAGTCCTCAACGCAGGCGTCCCCGGTTCGAATCCCGCGTCGGGCAGACATTTCCTGCATGTCATTCCCCCCTCTCTCTGCCTCCCCCTTTCCTGTCTATCTCACTGTGCTATCAAATAAAGGCAAAAAGGCCAAAAAATATACTTTAAAATAATATAATATAAATTGCATTTAATTAATAAACAAAGCACCATACACATGAATCACTGTAGAAATTAAAGATATATAATTTTTAATTACTATAAAAAGGCTTTCAAAGCACTGAAACATAGCCTTTGTTGCATGTCCCCAGAGCCAAACGCTATAGTTTACCACAATGCATTATGAATAAAATCCTTCTAAAATCTCATTTTTTTTGCATATTAGTGTGACTTAATATTATATCTACACTTATATAACATTTTTTAAATTAAAACCTAATTATATTTTGGTTAAAATTCACATTTTAGTCCCGTCCCCAGGTTTTCACTCAGTGCTGTTACCGGAACACATTCTACACTCTAAAAGTTTTGGACCATTCCACCAGTGACATGTTCTGCTGGAAGTGACATCATTTAGGTCTTCTGAAAGTCATGGGAAGACCAACATTAAATTCTGTAATTTATTTTTCCTGAAATTGAATGATATTGTAGCTATGTCAGGGTCCGTCACTCTTAAAACTCATTCCTGTTACCTAAATTATCTCTAGACAGTGTTTGTTGATATCAAAAGTAAAATATTCAATTAAATCCTAAGAATGTGCTCTGTGTGCTCAGGCCATTAGTATAGATGCTATTTGGCTGGATTTCACACAATTGCTGATTTTATGCTAAAAACTCATTGCTGTTACCCTCATTGCTGTTACTTTTTCTTCAAAAATGCAATGATAAAAGCAGCAATAAATTAAATAAAGTAGCCTGAGATTGACCAGTACTCATTTTGAATGAGTAAATGTGTATATTAAAAAATTCTATACTGAAATGGGATGAAAAAAGAAGTTTAATTTTTAAGAGTTACAATGAGCAAATGGCACTCTTTTGGCGGAATGACCCTTTTAATGTGATAGCTGTGATATAAAAGGTCCAGGTAAGTTTGGTAGCAGTGTGTGTGTGTGTGTGTGTGTTGCAGCTCTCTTTGTCATGCAGGTCTCAGTATAGTAGTCCAGCAGCCTGGTCAGCTTGGTCTTTACTAAGTCCTGTCACCTGATCACCACCACAACAACAACACTTAGGCCTTTGTTTGGCTGCTCCCACATTTTCACTCTAAACTCATGACTTATAAAATCGTTAAACCCTACACTCAAATTACATCAGTGGTGGAGAAAGTCACACCGGTAAGTAAGTAAGTGTTGTGCGAAGTCGGACTGCTGTTTCCCATTTACCCATAATCATTTATAGCTCATCGCCAGTAAATGTGTTACTGTTCTACCCAGTCCTGTGGTATATAAGTCCTGTGTTGATGTCACTTGATTCAAAGATAAAAAATTTGGTTGCTTATTTTGAAGCATACCTGGATGGTTGACAGGTGTGTCAGTGGAGGTGTCGTCCTGCTCACTGTGTGGCTTGATCTTTCAGATGGATGCAGCATCACAGCACTTCCATATAGATAGATACACAGAGGAGACACTCCAGTCGTCCAATTGAGATCCAAGTGATTGGTTAGAATGATGATCACCAGGAGCTTGCTCAAACCACTCATGTCACCAGACGAAAGTAGCATTAAAAAGGCTGAAAAGATACAAAATGACAACATCTTCAAATACCCCAAAAAACAACTTCATTAAACTCTTGTTTTTCAGGTCACAGTGAGAATTCTCTGACTTTTCTACTTGTTCTATATCCCCCAGAGAGAAACTCCTCAGTCTCTAAAACAACCAAGCATGCTTAACTGTCTCTTATCCTCTCTGCATCTACAAACTGCTCTCTGTCTTCAGTGTATGCTCATTCCTTAAAGATGCATTCATTACAAAATGATGGCATATTCATGATAGATTAAAGCAGATATCATCGGCACGGCCGTTTCGGCTAATGCTGTGTTCAAGGCAGGCTTTTGAAACCGTAAGTTACAGCTTCATGTCACAACTACGACTTGGTAGCGTTCCAGGTAACCCGTAGCTCGTGTTTTTACCGTCCTGTTGTCTGTGAAAGTTCCCTGTAACGGCCACTCGTAACTTCCGACCCGTGAACTCGTACCAGATCGAACTGGTATGACTTCACAGGAAGGAAAAACACAAAGTACGAGTTTCCTTGAACGCACCATGAGTTAGCAGCCCCCGCCCTTGTCAGGCATCAATTGGTCCTCGTGCTACGTCACCACATTCACGCGCATCCCTTGGCTGCACACACAGCCCTTCATGCCGTTCTCTCCCCTCATTGGATAACACTTGTATCCCACAAGGAAAATTTTCTCCTCGGGTTACAGCAGAGCAGAGTGACGGATAGACTCGTGTTTAGGCTGAAATACTTCATGTAAGTGATTGCTGACGGAAAATAGGACTATTTAGGACTTATATTAACAAAAACATTCCACTGATATCTGCTTTATAGTGGGGCGGATTAGCTAAACAATCGTTCACTTTGTGATAAAAGCATGAAATTTGGTGGATGTGTTGGTGAATATGTTTCAAACAAATCTGGATATTGGGCCACCTCAAAAGCGCGCCCTTGTGGCCGTGGCAGCCATTTGTTATGCAAATAAATGACTGATATAAACTGCCCTTTTAATAATACCAACTGGTGATGTATTGTATATTGTTGGAAAGCCTGATTAGTCACCTTTACAACGAGGTACAGCTTGTAAGGATCGTGCATTCATGGAATGAGCAACGGGGCTAAACGTGTGGGTAGCGCACCCCAAAAATGTGCATCCCCTGTGGGGCAGATTAGCTCAATAAATCACAAGAATTGTTTATTTTGTGGTAGAAGCACAACATTTGGTGGATGTGTTTGTGGATATGTTTCAAACATTTTTGGTTTTTAAGGACCCTTAAGATGTCTACTTAAGATTTTTGCTTGTTGCCTGGGTCAACTAATGTTCCATGGGGGTTTTTTGCTGGTCATTTTGAATTTATGTCCGCACGAATGGCGAAAACGCCAATTTTCATAACTCCTAAACCAGACATCATACAAAGACAAATGAACACACTTTTTCATATAATTATGACACCAGGAATCAAATGGAAAGGTCACTGAGATGGTAAAACCACTCTTTATCAGAGAAAAATGAACTCTCGTGTAGTATTTTAGTATAAATTACTCAAAAAAAAGTTCGGAAATGTTTTTTCAGTCCATAATTTCTCCCTTTTAATAATTCCGGTTGGTGCTGTCTTTTAGACCGATGGAAAGCCTGATTAGTCACCTTTCCAACGAGGTACAACTTGTAAGGGTTGTGCATTCATGGAATGAGCAACAAAACTATATGGGTCATTCCATGAAATTTTTGGTAATAATATATATTAATTATTATAAATATTTACCAATTTATCGGTGTCCCCTGATTTTATGTCAACCCTGTTACCCTAACCAAAAAACCCTTGAAAAACAATGGTACATCCCAGATTTGACATGATTGACAGGAGTTTGCATCATCTCTTACCCAGGATGCTAACAGTTCAGTAATAAGTAGCTTTCTCTCATCTCTTATGTGCTATTTTTGATGTTTTTTCAAGGTTGGACCGGGGGGGACAAGCATATAACGTCAACCCTGTTACCACTTTTTAACATATAAGTCTAAACAATTTTCTATTTCTCATAATATAATCGATATCTACAGGTAATTACCTTTCAAAGTACACAGTTTGCCCTTTAGCTAGCATTTATTTCAGCTAGCAATGGGCAAATTAGCTTTAAATAGTCAACCCTGTTACTGTCAACCCTGTTACCTTTGCAGTGTAGACAATAGAATGTGTGTCCTGTCATCTATTACTCTTGTCAACCCTGTTACCATAACTTCAACCCTGTTGTTGTCATTAATTTGATAAAAATGGTTTTAAAAAACTGAATTTCAACTGTTACCATTATAGACTATATAGACTATATATAGAAAATATTCTCAATAATCTCTAATTAGAAATACTGTATATTGTAAAGTTTATATCGGTAACAGGGTTGACAAGATTAGGAAAACATTAAAACTATAATAAAATATTAAAGCAGATATCAGTGGAATGTTTTTGTTAATATAAGTCCTAAATAGTCCTATTTTCCGTCAGCAATCACTTACATGAAGTATTTCAGCCTAAACACAAGTCTCTCCGTCACTCTGCTCTGCTGTAACCCGAGGAGAAAATTTTCCTTGTGGGATACAAGTGTTATCCAATGAGGGGAGAGAACGGCATGAAGGGCTGTGTGTGCAGCCAAGGGATGCGCGTGAATGTGGTGACGTAGCACGAGGACCAATTGATGCCTGACAAGGGCGGGGGCTGCTAACTCATGGTGCGTTCAAGGAAACTCGTACTTTGTGTTTTTCCTTCCTGTGAAGTCATACCAGTTCGATCTGGTACGAGTTCACGGGTCGGAAGTTACGAGTGGCCGTTATAGGGAACTTTCACAGACAACAGGACGGTAAAAACACGAGCTACGGGTTACCTGGAACGCTACCAAGTCGTAGTTGTGACTTGAAGCTGTAACTTACGGTTTCAAAAGCCTGCCTTGAACACAGCATTAGCCGAAACGGCCGTGCCGATGATATCTGCTTTAAATTCCACAGCCTGAGATGACACAACATAATTTCTTGTCATTTTAAACTTTCTTTGATTCCTGGCTACTTAAAAAATAGCAATTAAATATAGTTTAAATTTTAACTTTTCAAAGTTGCAAAGTTACCAATTTCATGGAATGACCCATATGTGTTGGAGCGACCAATTTATTTATACTAAAATACTACACAATAGTTCATTTTTCTCTGATAAAGAGTGGTTTTACCATCTCAGTGACCTTTCCATTTGATTCCTGGTGTCATAATTATATGAAAAAGTGTGTTCATTTGTCTTTGTATGATGTCTGGTTTAGGAGTTATGAAAATTGGCGTTTTCGCCATTCGTGCGGACATAAATTCAAAATGACCGGCAAAAAACCCCCATGGAACATTAGTTGACCCGGGCAACAAGCAAAAATCTTAAGTAGACATCTTAAGGGTCCTTAAAAACCAAAAATGTTTGAATTATCCACAAACACATCCACCAAATGTTGTGCTTCTACCACAAAATAAACAATTCTTGTGATTTATTGAGCTAATCTGCCCCACAGGGGATGCACATTTTTGGGGTGCGCTACCCACACGTTTAGCCCCGTTGCTCATTCCATGAATGCACGATCCTTACAAGCTGCACCTCGTTGTAAAGGTGACTAATCAGGCTTTCCAACAATATACAATACATCACCAGTTGGTATTATTAAAAGGGCAGTTTAAATTAATCATTAATTTATTTGCATAACAAATGGCTGCCACGGCCACTAGGGGGCGCTTTTGAGGTGGCCCAATATCCAGATTTGTTTGAAACATATTCACCAACACATCCACCAAATTTCATGCTTTTATCACAAAGTGAACGATTGGTGTAAAATATTGAGCTAATCCGCCCCACTATTAATGAAATGCAATTAAGGTCATTTTGGCAATCTGTTAACAAATGCATACTTTTATTTACACATTTTCTTTATTTCATATACAGAGGTTTCAGAAAATACTCAGACCTCTTCAGCTTTTTTATTTAATGTTAAATGGATAAAATCAGTCTACACTCAACAACCTATAATGACAAAGTGAAAACATGTGTTTTTGCAAATTGATTTAAAATCAAAAAGTGAAATATCTCATATAGAAAAGCATTTAGATCCTCTGTTGCATATAGCTTACCTCCAAATTATGGTCAGGCCATTCCTGTTCACTGAAATCATCCATGAGACTTGACTGAAGTCCACCTGTGGCAAGTTGAATTGGTTGGACATAAAGGTGCATGCCAGTGTAGCTAAAGTGTCACAATTCACACTACTATGTCAAGACATGACAAGTCAGTAGACCCCTTCAATGAAACTATGGTGAAGTAGATCAGTTAAGGATAGAAAACCATCCCAAAAAAAACAGACTTAATCAGGGAGGCCACTCCTAACAGAGCTGAATAATCCCATTTTAATGTTATTCCACATTTTATGTTGTTAACTGTTTTCTTGTCTGTACACAACCTCCATTGCACATCTGCCCACATGTGAGGGTCTTGGGTGTTGTTATGATTGCTAAAGCACTTTGAGACAATGGGCTATAGCAATAAACCTGCCTCACCCTGCCTTCATAAAGCCTGTGCAGAGATTGGAGAGCCTGCTGAAGGATACTACATCACTACATCAATCAGACGTTAATGGTAGAGGGGCTGAATTGAAGCCACTTTGAGTAACAGCCCCCGGGAGCCTGTCAGGACTCAGAGTACAGGAGGGGTAAGATTCGCTGGTTTAAAATGAACCTTTTGAGCAGAACCCGAATTCTTGAAATTTGACACAAAAATTCACTTGTACTGAAGAATGAATTAGGTTTTGGTGAAGTCACTGTGACCTGGCTGACATCTGTCTCATACTTGTGAATGTCATATATCAAGAGCATCTGGGGGAATTACATCTGGCACAAACAGTCACTCAGACTCAAGGATAAAATGATAAGTCAAAAGCTCAGTCAAAGTTCAAATATTGAGGCCATGGTGACCTCACAAAACACATTTTTGGCCATGACTCAAGGATTCACAGAGTAATTATGACAAAATTTCACAAAAACTGAATATTCTCTGTCATGCCCTCACTGTACATATCCCTTTGTTGTCTCCTCCATCACTGTGCCGGTGTAGACGCTGAGCAGCATGTTCACAGAGGTGCTGTTTGGTCTAGTGATCGGAGGTCTCATCTTCTTCCTGGTTCAGAGGAGCAGGAACCAGGTTCTGAAGGTAGACGACGGCTGGTGGGGGGCTGGAGCTCCACCCGATGGAGAGGAGGACATCACCATCCATCCATTTAGAGTTACCACCAGTGATGAAGAGTTGGAGGTTAGATTCCTTTATTGATGGTCAATCCATAGCATTCAGTCACTCTAAACAGTCTGAGAGGTTACAAGAGCTCTCACATCTCCTCTGCTCTTTTCTGACAGGACCTGTATAGTCGGATAGACCGGACCCGTCCCGTGGCCTCACTGGAGGACAGCCAGTTTAATTATGGCTTCAACTCCCACTATCTGCAGAAAGTGGTCTCCTACTGGAGAAATGACTTCGACTGGAGGAGACAAGTCGACAAACTCAACCAGTACCCCCACTTCAAAACCAAAATCGAAGGTGAGGCTGCACAGGTTGACACATTCAAGAAGGAGAAACTGTCCTATTTCATATCGCTCCTAATTATTGAACTGCCATACAGGCATTGACATCCATTACCTGCATGTGAAGCCCAAGAGGGTGCCAGAGGGAACTAGTGCTATTCCTCTCATAATGGTTCACGGTTGGCCCGGCTCCTTCTACGAGTTCTATGGGTTGATCCCACTGCTGACAGAACCATCCGACCCAGATGACCTCGTGTTTGAGGTGGTGTGTCCCTCCATACCGGGATACGGCTTCTCTGAAGCATCACACAAGAAAGGTAAGCCAGAGGGAGGTTTGATAGTCACAACTCTTTACAGAAGAAAAATGCAATATGTGTTTTTTGTCATTAGATCCATGAAGTTATATAGTTCAGCATACAGATCAATCAGGAACAGGGTATAAAAATGAAAAAAGCATCGGAAGCTGATTACTTGTAGGTGGAATCTGCATCTGAGTGTCAGGTTTAAGGCTTACAAACGCAGATTGCAGATCTGAGCATGTTCAAGTCAAAAGCTCATTCAACAAAGTGAAAAGAAAAACATCTTGTATTTGGGGAGAAGCAAATTCCCAACTGCTGCAGCAACAAGATCAAAATCCAAAACAAAAGGCAAACACAAGAACATGAGACACATAAGGGTGGTTCAGACAATCCCAGCAGAGGGAGACTGAACAAGGACAGGAAGTAAAACCCAGAATAACAAAGTAAAACAGGAAATCAACAGAGGTTCTCCAGCTGAGTAAAAGATAAAAGACAATACAGATTAGGCTATGTAGGAACATTGTAGGACATGGTACATTAGATCATTTTACATTTAGCCAAGTATAACGTAGGTGTGCATGCAAAGATACAAGGTGAGTGATCAGGCCTTTCCATTCTCATAAAGCTGTACAGTCAAATCTTCCCCTCTCTTTGTAGAACCTACATTGTGTCAAACCAAAATTTCTAAGTGTGTGTGTGTGTGTGTGTGTGTAGGCTTTGATTCGGTATGTGCGGCAAACATCTTCCACAAGCTTATGAAGCGTCTGGGGTTCCAGCAGTTCTATGCTCATGGAGGAGACTGGGGCTGGCTGGTTACCACCAACATGGCTCAGCTGGACCCCAAGTAATACACACAAACACAGTTTTTACAGTGCACAACCATGCCTTTGGTGCAACTTCTATATTTATGAATTTCTGTACACTTAAATGATGTGTACGGACATCAAATGCCTTATGTTTTCCCTGAGGATTTATTCTTTTCACACCCCCAGGTCAGTCAAAGGCTTGCATGTGAACTTTGCCCCCCCCTCCAAGCCTGGTCTACCCATGACTCTGTCCATCCTGCTCGGCCGTCGCTTCCCTAAGCTATTCGGCTTCACTGACGTGGATATTGAGCGTCTGTACCCTTGCATGGAAAAGCTGGTGGTGGAGTCCATCAAAGAGTCTGGCTACATGCACATCCAGGCCACCAAGCCTGACACCGTGGGTAAGAACCTGGGGCCCATTTGCAACTTACAACATGAGATTATTTTCTTTTAAGTTTTTTTTTTTACAGTTTTAACTGAACGAAGAAACAGGATGCTGGCAGGAAATAATTAAGCAGCATCCCCACAGAGGAAGCTTTTAGCTGTTTTTTTTATGCTACCATGATCAAAGTCCTTGTAGTTTACTCGATCGGCTTTAGTGGATTTATAGGATTGAATCTCAAATGGTCAGTACATCAATATCTGTTGTGATACTGACATTTACATACAAATAATGTCATTTTCCTAACAATGGAATTGAAAGGGCAATTAAGGAAGTGGGACAAGTCTCACGATCAATTTATTTACTATGATTTGTGGAAAAGTGGTGGGATTCAATAAGCACAGCTTCTTCTCACTCCTTTTTGAATATGTATGATTATGCTTTTGTGTTTTTGTTTCCAAATTTTGTTCTTCAACTTGTTTATGTTAGGGTTACATACTGTATGAAGGAACGACCTGAAATTGTGCCAGATTTTGTTTTACATGTTTGAAATACATATTTTAAAAAAATTGATTGATCTCCAAAATCCATTAATCAAAAGATTTGTGGCGCTGCGTGTCCCTCAGGTCGGGGACTGAATGACTCCCCCGTGGGTCTGGCTGCCTACATCCTGGAGAAGTTCTCCACATGGACCAGCCGTGACTTCAGGAACCTGGAGGATGGAGGTCTCACCAGGTAAGGGGGGGGGGGGCAGAAGGAAGTCGGTGCTGGTCATGTCTTCATTTACATAAAGATATTAATATGTTAAGTATTTTGTCATTGTATCATTTTAAACCTTGTTGGTGCTTTGTGTTGTAGGAAGTTCTCCTTGGACGACTTGCTGACTAATGTGATGATCTACTGGGTGTCTGGATGCATCATCTCGTCCATGAGGTTCTACAAGGAGAACTTTGGAAAAGGCCTCGACCAGCCCCACTCTAAGTGAGTGAAAACAAGTGTGACCAGCAGATTACACTGAAAAAAAGTTGTAGCTTGGGATTGGTACCAATCACAGTATTGATAAGCTCCAACCTTAACAGTGCTGTTATCGGTAGTGGAGTAGTCATGTTAAAATGTTATCTTGCGTGTTTACCCCACATGGTCAAATATGTTTCAGCTACTCTCACAGAAAACGAGACAACCTCTCTCAGCGGCTCACGCTGACTGCCTGCTTTGTCTGTCAGCAAAGGGCAGAGAGGCAAAGCTGGTTTTCAGATATATGCTTGCGGCAGGATGGAGGAGAGAGCTAAACTATCCAAAGTGTGGCTCTACTTTACAAAAGTCAATGCAGACACAACATGCTGTCACAATTGTGACAAATGTATCACATGCAAGGCTGTCCTTTTCTTTCTTAAAATACTATCTTTTTTTATTTTAATTTAGAAGAAAGTGATATATCGTAAGTTAAATCAATATATTTTGTCAACAAAAAATGATCCATAAGAATGTTCCAAATTAAGCAATTCATGTTTGTTTTTTCTTCTTCAAAAGTATTGGTAAGAGCACCGTTAAAATACCAGACCAATAAGCAGTATGTAAAAGTAGTAGTACTGTTAAAATCTTAAAAATACCAATCCCTAGTAGTGGCCATTGCACAGACATCTAATATTGAATTTCTGGATGTTCTGCACAACACCCTCTCTCTAAAACTGCTGTCAACCCATCGTGTTCTCTTCATAGGATACCGGTTTATGTTCCCACCGGCTTCGCCTGCTTCCCCAATGAGTTGATGCACACACCCAAGCTCTGGGTCACGCAGAAGTACCGTAAACTCATCACCTACACTCCCATGGCCCGTGGCGGCCATTTTGCTGCCATGGAGGAGCCGCAGCTGATGGCGGAGGACATCCAGAAGTTCGCCAAGACAGTGGAGAAGAAAAAGAAACAGTAGACAGTGGACAGACGAACAGGTGACTGAATTAAAGTAGAGAATAGAGAATAGTGGCGATCAGCAGAGAAAAGAGAAAATAGTGGTGATCGTTGAGCAGTGAATTACAATCGTCTTACCAGGGTTAAGAGTTGTGGTGCTTAACTTTCCTAACAGATGTAGCCTAACAAAGCTTTAAGTGTCAGTGCAGTTGAAAGTCTCCTACTGACCTTCACTGTGTTTCTGCCTTCCTCACAACAAGCCTCGTGGTCTGGAGAACAGTTTGCTTAGCAGCTGCAGAAGGGAGAGGTCAGGGGTCACTTGATGTTGTTGTGTTGACGGCATAGACAAGGTGCCAAGCATTCCTTTAACTACTAACACAAAACATTTACTTTACTGAAGACACAACCATCATGCTACATGTACATGATTGCCTTAATCCTTCAATTTATGCTTGATTTTTAAGTGTTTGTAACATGCGCCAACTGTACATGATGTCTCATAGATTGACTTTGATTTGCACAACCCCAACACTAGAAGCACTGCATGCTTATATCTATATAAGCCTCTGTTAAAGCACCAAAATTAATTTCTTTTAAAGGTTTTTTTTATATTCAGTACTTTGATATATTAAGAAAAATGTCTTCATGAATGGAATATGTTATGTAAATGATTGGAAATTAACTCCAAGATTTGCAGATAAATTAACGGCAGTGTGTGCTACTATTTCAGGATGATGACATTTTATTTCTGACCAGTAAAGCTGAGAACTGAATACTGAGCAGTGCATTGTCGATCTGTTACATCTTCAGGGGTGTCCACAAAGTAAAAGCAAGTCTCATGTATTTTGTATGGGCATTCACCATGCATAATGTTTTTTGACGTTCATTTTATAAAGGAAGTTAAGAAACCCAGATATAGAAGCATATTACTGCCACGCGTTATAACAATATATTTTCATGGTATTATGACAAACAAACTTGTCACATTATAGGTTTTACAATATAATCTTATTATGTTATCATGATCATTGTGAAAAGCCTGACTTAAGTTATCTTTACCACAGTAGTTATTTGTATTATTTGCTGTTGCTATAGCAATCATTAGCGCCATCCATCAACACTGTACTTCCTTTACTCACCAGGTGCTGTCCCCACAGGTGGGGGGTGGGAAAAATCCTCTTTTTTTGTTTCTAGTTTGATCTTGTCTTCTGACTTGAGCGTGCTAACCAGCTAGCTTTGTACTGG
This sequence comes from Trachurus japonicus, assembly GCF_045865225.1. Classification (NCBI taxonomy): domain Eukaryota; kingdom Metazoa; phylum Chordata; class Actinopteri; order Carangiformes; family Carangidae; genus Trachurus; species Trachurus japonicus. The sequence continues at coordinate 20,400,053 of NC_140930.1, forward strand.
TTGGCTCATTTAGTCACTGTATGATGGACACCTAAAGAGACACGTAGTGCACAATGATAGAACAAGATTGTTTTTAAAGGGCCTTGTAAGTTAGCGCTAGCATTGGCAGCTGTTTACTTATTGAGTGGAAACCAACTTTAGTGTTAAGCGTTGTGCTAGCTCTGGACTGGTTGGCTCATTTGGTCACTGTACGAGGACACATTGTAACTTCATATTGTAACAGCTGAACAGGTTATTGGGATAACTGAACAGAAGCAGACAAACTGGTGACAAGAATTTACCATAACATGATGGAGAGACAAGTGATAGAATAAGAGAGAGGGGTTAAGTTAGCATTAGCACTGGCAGCTGTTTACTTAGTGGAAACCAACACAAGTGTCTTTATCATATCTTTTCTTCTACTTAAGATAGCATGTTGACCACCTAGCTAGCCCTTAACGCTCTCCTTGCTTTTTTTTGGAAAGTCACAGCAGCCTCCAATCTGCCTTGAAAAAATGGTGCTCTGTTATGATTGTGTTATAACTGCTTGCCTTACAAACACAACAATAGTTGAAGTAGCCTACTAGTCCAGCAGACAGCACCACCAAGACACCACGTTCAGCGAAAGAGAAAATTTACAGCCCCTTTTACATGGTCTTTTTCAACTACTATTTTACGTTAAAAAAAAACACGTTTTAATCTGGGTTTTGACTGACTGCTGGATATGCAGATATGAAGTGATTCATGTCTGATTTATGATGATTGTGGTTTAACAAGATAAAAGACTGCCATTACAGTTTCAGATGAAATTCAGTTGAGCACCTTTTGGATGTAAACAATCTGGGACCAAAGATAAACTAAATGAGCCTAGCATTAACCTACATTAGAGACAGTTAGCTTCAGTTGAACAGCTGGTAACAGACGCAGGGTTTCATTCAATTCTGGACAGATGTGGTTAACTTGCTGGAATACCCTGGAGGTATCGTGCATGTGCCCAAAATGCTACTGGTGTGTTGCTGCTCAGAGAATCAGGTTATCTGCCCATGATGATGCATTAATTTGCAGTCCAACAGTGAACAAAGATGCCACAAATGTTTCCAACAAAACCTTAAAGCATTTCCGCCTCTCTTTGTTAATCTTCAATGTCGCACTGTCCCGGGCCTCCCACCCCTGTCCAGCTTTTAGCAGAGCTCTGAGATTCCCAAGCCCCCCAAGTGCCCTGGCTCGGCACACCCTCCCACTGCTTCACTCCCCCAGGCCCGACTGCCTGCTTGCCTGCTCTTCTTGGCAGTCAAACAGCCAGGGGAGGATCAGGACGACCGGGCTGCTGAGATAAGGACCATATGAAGTTCCCCACATTACCTCACCCGATAAGGAAACAAGCAGAGAGAAACAGAGAGGCAGAGAGAGAGCGAGGGGGTCAGACTAGGAGGAATTCTCTGGATGGACGGTGATGCGCAGAGAAGCAGCCAGTGACTGTGGTGTTTTCACCAGTTGCCTGAGGGTCTGAGTGGACCTGGGGTTCCACAGAAGTCTGGTGAACTTGGCTCGGAGGTGCTGGAAGAGAGCAGTCAGTAGTAGTAGCAGCATAAGAAATGAGTGTGTTCAGCCTTTCTTGAGAATAGATGAGTAATCTCAGCTGTCCTTGATCCAGGTTTTGAAAATCTTGATAAGATTTAAAAGATGCTCTCTGACCAGATGGAAAGATGACTTCACACTGCACATTCTGTTGCCTGTTTACCAACGGACTTAATAGATGATTGTCTGTTGTCTGACAACAGTCTTTAACGCAAAAGCAAACTTTCATCCAGCGATAAAAGTGGACTGAGCGTAAGCAATTGAAGTTCTCAATCCTCGAGGAAGAGGATCTACTTCCACCACTTCGGCAGCATCCATGGCGGTTAATCCTCTGGAAGGTCTGATGATGGTGGCAGTGAACCACCAGCTGGTGTCCGGCTCCACAGCGGAGCCACAGAACCAGGAGCCGGGTGGCGCGGGCAACACAGCATCCCTGCACCGACACAGGCAGAGCACACACGGTGGCCGGGAGCCCAGGAAGTGGGTGAGTCTGAAATAGATATCAGATAGAGTCCAATTAAAAAGCCTCAGAGCATGCTTGCATTTACATTTATATATAAATACAAGAGGATAATAAAGTAGAAATTGATGCAGGATACAGTTCCCGCAGCTGAAACTGAAGTGCAACTCTGGCTTCAGGGATGGATCTGCTACTGCAGCAATAAATAATTGTGAGCAGCCAGGGGGATCTTGCACAACCTTCATCATAACCTCACAAGACCAGAAAATGTGAGAGAAACCAACTGTTTGAAATTGGCTTTGTTTGTTAAACTAGTCAAATGTAATCTCGTAAATCCTCCATTAAAACCATCGGACATCAAGCTTCTGTACAGAGGAAAAGCAAGAATTTGCAAAACTTCCCAACCGTGATACATATTGTACATATTGTGCTTGTTTTCTCTGCAGCAGGATAAGTGAAGGATGAAGGATGCATCAGGTCTTCATCCATGATTTAATTAGTTTAAATATTTCTGGCAGTCAGACAGGACTCCCTGACTCTTATTTATGTAGTTTGATGTAGAAAACTGAGGGTGACTGTGAGTACCAATATGCGATGAATCTTTGCGTTAAGGGTTTGATGGAAACCTTAAAAGAACTCATTTATACAAGTTCTAGTTATAAAGAAGACATGTGGATGATGCACGTGTCCGTATTGTTGCCTGTTCTCTTGTACACGTGCACATTTTTCATTCATGTTGTAGATGTTTGAGACAGAATATATGTCAAGATACTATAAGCAGAATCCACTGAGATAAAGTAATAATGAAAGAGGCTTAAATGACAACTCATTATGTTGAGTAAACAAATAATCAAAAATTGTACTTTTCAACACTCAACTGCAGACATACAACGTGCACTGCACCAGGATCCAAATCCAAAAGTTTTCCGAGTTAGAGTTAATTTTGTTTTCATGTCATGTTTGTACCTAATCACGTTGTGTACTTCAGGTACAGTCAGTGTGTGGGACCAGGTCAAACTCCGGTTCCAGCTGTGGTTCTGGGGTCCAGTCCAGGATGCTGAGGAGTCATCACTCCCCAGAGAACGCAGCACGAGAGAGGAGCCGAGTACGCAACCTGAGGCAGGCCTTCCACAGTCTGCAGGTACAGCACACAGACGGTATACCTCATGTCCACCAGCTCATTCACAATGCCTTCAGTTCATATGTTGATCATTTTTATTTTGCATTCAGTGAAATCTAGTGTGGAATAAAACAAAAGTAGGCTCACTTGCATTTCCAGAAAAAAACAGTTCTACCTACAGTATACTCAAACATTTAAATATGATTTAATATGAACACATTCATGTGTGGAGAGCTGAATTCCAGCTGATCCACCCTCCATGTCTCTCTGCAGGCTGCTCTGCCTTCAGTCCCGCCTGACACCAAGTTATCCAAACTGGATGTTCTGGTTCTGGCCACCAACTACATTGCCTACTTAACAGAGACACTGGATCAGGGAGGGATAGTGGCTGAGCACACCCTGCCCTCCAGACCGGGTGGATACCTGCACCCTGTTAAGGTGAGGAGGGGAACCAGTACATTTCACTGGCTGTTACTGATATACATTATATACAGAGATGATAAGCCTCAAAATCAAATTCTAACAGAATTTAAATGACACATTGACCTGCTGGTAAAGAGCAAAGACACTAACAGATGTATTTATACTTATTTATGCTAATGTGATATGACCTTCAGATAGCTTGCCCATTTAAGTTACATAAAACTACCATGATAACATTGAAACCACCATTATTGTCTTAAAGGGATAGTTCAACATTTTGGCAAATTGGCCCATTGCCATAATCCCTATAGTCATAGCAGTAGGTTCGTTACCTTTAATTGTCGGTGCAAGCTATTTTTAGAATGGCAGAGCAGAGCGGCGAGCTGCTCAGAGCTACGCTACGGAGGCTCATGGGATTTCTTGGTTTCTCTCATCAAACTCATCAAATACACAATCCAACAACTCCGAAACGCTCTGGTGGACAAGTTGTGACCTGCACATTCACCACGCTATGAGATAATAACAGAACGTTATGAGACAGAGTTGTTTTAGAGGTAAATGCAGAGACTGCTTGATGAAAAACTGTCCCTGAAGGCAACGCGCATCAGCCGTTTTGTATGAGTTTACCTTGATATAGTTGACAGTTGTTGAGTCATTGTTAATGTAACAAAGTGTAGACAGCCTGTTCAGTGGAATGGTTTATAAATGATATTCTGTTAGTCTTTACATTAACATTACACACAGAAGGTTTTCAGTTGTGCAGGATTAATGATATTGTATTATTATTACTATTATATGTTATTATTATTTCATCAACTCAGTGAAATGTCTGGTAACATATTGTTCTTTTTCATCTACCCAAATGGTCTTGACATGTTGTGGTATCACCTCAGAAGTGGCCCATGCGTTCCCTGCTCTACTGTGGCAGCGTTGGAGAGCTGCTATCAGGGATCTCGGCCAATCAGATTCCTCCACCTGGACAGGACGGGACACACCCTCTGACACCCACCTCGGGGGCCAACAAAGAGTGATAATAGAGCTTGTGATGTAACTTTCGCTGTGTTTCTTATCTAACCACAGAGCTTCTATTCATGACAAAGGACACATGAGAGCCAGTTTGGTTTCCCGGATACATCAGCTGAATATAGTCTGGCAGGTTTCGGTTTATCTTAGTATGAAGGACGGGGCTCTACATGCACATCTGCAAGGACAGTGGCCAGCTGGTGGAAAAGACATTAAATTATAAAAGCTAATTATGTTTGTAGTAATTTCATTTCAAATCCGGATGAATAGAAAAGTTAAAGTTTTGATTTGCTGTGTGTATCTACATGTACAGGCAGGATAGTGTTGAACATATTCCACCATGTGCACATTAGACAGCAGGTTGTCAGGACAGGATTTAACACAAGGAAATGAAAAGGCTGCTTCACTTGACTAATTATGCCACAAATCACTTCATGGAGGAACAGTGTGTAGCCTATTATCTTGATTTAAAGGTTTATTTGGTGTTTTATTTTCATGCTCACTGTATGGAAGAAGAGTTCAATCACCTGTGTGCTCTTACAGAAAAATAAAATCTATCTTCTTTAGGTTCTCACTTTTATTTAGGAGTTTGGGTGTGTGTGTGTGTGTGTGTGTGTGTGTGTGTGTGTGTGTGTGTGTGTGTGTGTGTGTGTGTGTGTGTGTGTGTGTGTGTGTGTGTAAGGAGGTGGGGGCAGACAGATTAGCAGTGAGGGAAGGATTGTTGTGGGAACATGGCAGACTGCAGTAATGACCACTCTTCTTCATCTAACACCTCCTACTATAACACAAGCAGGGCAGAACAACCTCATTGGCTGCAATAGACCTTTAACTGAGGCATTTCAGTTTAAGAAAAATAAAAGAAATAAAAAAAAATTCTTACATTCACCTAACTTGTTCTACATTTAGTCACCTAACTGGAACATACCACCTGCTCAATGAGTACCTACAGGGGGGTGGGGTGACCTAAACACTATATACACTGCAAAAACTCAAACTAATACCAAGAATATTTGTCTTATTTCTAGTCAAAACAAATCTCATTATTACTTAAAATAAGACTCATCACATTAAAAGCAGCTTGTCTTTTAGACACGTTTTACTTATTTCAAGCATATTTTCAAATCTGATAGTGGATCAAGTTTTTCTTCCTTATTACAAGCACAAAAATCTTGCTTTCACTGGCAGATTTTTCTACTTATTTCAATGAAAATTAGTTTGAAACAAGTGAAAATTATCTAAAAACAAGTTAATTTTTAGGTGATGAGTCTTATTTAAAGTGGAAAGAGTTTAGTTTTGACTAGAAATGAGACATTTTGACAAGAAATAAGACAAATATTCTTGGAGAGTTTTTGCAGTGTACCACGTAATTGAACCCATGCATTCTTCAAGAAAAGAAGTCCAGTTGCTTTTTACTACAACTCCACAAGAATAGAGTGGGCATTCAATTTACATCATTATAAGTGCACAAAGTTGAACCATGCGTCATTTCCTTCAGAGTAGTTTCATCATTATCTCTCCACAGGGTAACGGCCCAGACTCAACCAGACACACCTGTTCCCCCACTCCCTGACTGATCAGCTGATCGGTGAAAACAAACATACAGTATCTCAACCCCCGGCTGAATAATGAAGAACCTGAGGAACGAATGGAAACATTTGACTGGAGTTGTTGATGATACAACATGTGAGGAGTCAGAGAAGAGAGTGGGGCCTTCACACTGAGAATCTACGACAACTGAAATTCACATTCAAAATGTGTAACTCATTTTTAAGAGCAGTAAGAGTACAGAGAAAAAATATGTATAAAAAATGATTTATAAAAACATTCAGATAAAATAACTTGAAAAAAAGAAGTAATAATTCATAGTGATTTTAGATAGCATTACAGATGCTGTATAGAGCCCAGATGTTGCACAGCATTGTGACCTGAGAATAATTAAAAGCTCAATTCCAAATCAAACCTATCATGAAACCATCAATTGAATCTTTTTTCTGGTTGTGGACATTTATTTCCACGATGGCTACATCTACGTGACAGTAATTCAAGATTTCAAAGCATCTTTTTGTTTACATTCTCATGATGTCACTCAAATAGCCATCTTGATATTTTGCTTATTTTTGTTCATAGATAAAAATAAAAAAAAAAGGAGTGTGAATAAATCCAGTTGAAACGGTTGGAAAGCCAAACATGATCACAGTCTGAATGAACAACATCTTGAGATAAAAGAGAGCCAGTTTCCAGTGTCCTCCTTGTTTCACAATATTTGTTGTTCCACTATCTTCACCCATAATTCACAGCGTGTGTTGCTTTGCTGTATTGTAATTGCAAAAATAAGAACTCAACGCTGAGGTAAATCATGCCGATAAACATGTGGAGTGGATAAGAGAAACCTTCTACAGACCAGAGGGAGCAGACTCACTGAAATCATCTCGTCCTTGAACTAAATGGGCTCGGCTCCACCAGCAACAGCCCTGTGTTCAAGGCTAGCTCTATAAATTAGCTTTAGAGTTGGTGGGGGGTCGGCTGGGGGGCGGGGGGAGCTCCCCATTTCCCGTGTGCTGGTGGTGATGACTAATTTGGGTCTGCTGGAGTCTGACTACTAAGGCGGAGGTTACAGAGGGACAGGAGAAGCAGCCAGGACTGTGACTGGGCCTCTGAGGAGAGCAGCACACTGAGCTCAGAATAGAAACCACAGGGAACTAAACTACATCCAGAAAAGAAAAAAAACAACTTTTTAATGATTTCAATCTGTTACTGGTCACCGTACTGTTGTGTGGTGCATTTATGGGCCTTTATTTTATTGATTGGACATCATATTTTGCACAATCTTTACTTTTTTTTATCTTCCCCATCAAGATACAACTCTGTTCTTACACTGTTGGGTCCAGCTGCTGTCAGAGCTCACAAACCTTTACTGCAGCATTTTGCATCAGCTGATACTTTTTGCTGGGTCACTGGGATTTCCTGGTAATAAAGAATTAGAGTCTGGAAGTACAATAACAAATGCATACATACAATACTAGTTTTCAGCTTCCTTTTGAAACAGGCTGTTTCTGCACTTCAGTTTAATTCACAGGAGGAAGAAGAATCCTGGCTCATTCTTTAATAGATCTGTTTCTTATTTTTTATTGTTGCAATGAATGACATCTGAATTTTCAGGTGCCAAGTACAATAACTTTAGTTGTGTCTGAGTTGAGGAGTAAAACATTTCTGTTTTTCCAGTTTTCACATGTCTTTAGGAAAACCCTGAAGTTAAGTCTCACCTGGCTTCTCGGGTAAGATAACGGAGGGTTACGTGGTCACATGATAATATTCCTGAGGGAAGTATAATGTCAGGTGAAAGGTCCATTTCTAACTCCTATCAAATCATACAACTAAATATTTCCCATATTACTGTAAATTTTATTAATTTTCTCCTTGACAAACATGTAAGTTTGTTTCATCCATACTCAATGCAAACATTTTTAAATTGCTTAAAATTTGCAGTGGGGGGCGGTGCGTGGCGCAGTGGTTAAAGCGACCGCCCCATGTAGAGGCTACAGTCCTCAACACCAGCGTCCCCGGTTCGAATCCCGCATCGGGCGGACCTTTCCTGCATGTCATTCCCCCTCTCTCTGCCTCACCCTTTCCTGTCTATCTCACTATGAGCTATCAAATAAAGGCAAAAAAGCCAAACATATATATTAAAGAAAATTGCGGTGGGACATTTTTGAAAATTACTGAACTTCATATATTACTGTAAAAGTGCTGTAGAAAGGAAAAACAAACAGAAATATTTGGTTTGACACATGCTTAGTTTTGGGTAGCAGGGATCCTGGAGAACCTGCCACAGTTCCTCTGTGGATTTTCAGTGTTGGTCTCTTCATGTGAGATCAGCTGGACTCCATAGAGATCAGGTCTCTGTGGGGCTCAGAGCATCTGCTGCAGGACTCCTGTGGGAGCATCTCTATGTGCAGACCATACAGCTGTGTTAAAGTGTGTATTCACACCAGTGCTCCCATCTAAAGACTGCTATTTATGCCACTGGAAGCGCTTCAAGAAAGCGTGTTATCCAAAGTGTCTGCCCCCTCATCCCCTCATGTTGGGAGATGATCAACATATTTTCTTTATCTCCTGCTCATTATGGCCGGTACACGCTGATTACAGGCCTGGATTTATGGATCTCTGAGGCCACACTCCTCCTCCCCCACCCTCCGGCTTTGGCTGAGTCTCTCTTGCTGGAACTGGGCTGATGTCAAGGGAGAGGACGACAAGGAGGAGGAGGACAAGTGGAGAGGAAGGAGAGAGAGAGAGAGAGGAGAGAACAGAAAATAAATATCAGAGAAGAAAGGAAAAGAGAAGACAAGAAGACAAAGGAGAACAAGTCATAAAGTCAGAAGAGTGGGAGGAGAGCAAAGAACAGTGAGGATACGGACAAATTATTAATTCTTTAGTTCAGCGGAGCAATGGTAATGTTATAAATAAATCACACCTGATGTGTCCTAGATTAGATTATTGTTAACAGTTATAAAACTAATCTTGGTTCACCATCACCCTTAGGAACCAGGAAGTCTTTCATTTACTTTGCCTCTCTGTCAGGTCACAGAGGTCAAACTGATGCTTCAGCTGGAAAACTTCTACTTCTACTACTACTACTTCTTCTAGTAGCACAAACACTTAAACCTAATCCAACATTATGATGTCACAGTGAAGTTGACCTTTGAACTTGACATCACTTTCATTCATTTTATCCGTCGTCTGATCTTCAATCTGATTCATGTGAAGTGAAATTTGGAAAAGTTCACAGAGATAAAGAGTTCTTGTGCAAATCATTCATCAGAATGAACTTTATCTGACTGGTAATGCAAATTTATTTAGTAAAGAGGAGATGACCAAGGACAATTGATGATAATGTTTCAGTTTATATAGTATGTTACTCCATCCATCCATCCATCCATCCATCCATCCATCCATCCATCCATCCATCCATCCATCCATCCATCCATCCATCCATTATCTAGCCTGATCATCCTTGTAGGGTTGTGGGGGCTGGAGACAATCGCAGCTGATGTAGGGTAGGGACACTGTATGAGAGAACAAGGTTGTTGGAGCCTGTGAGGAACCATTAACATTGAGGAGTCATCAACTTTCTTCATCCTGTGATGCACACAGGTCCATGCTCTCCTGCCTGAACTGGCCCAGCAGGTGCCAGTCAGATGACGCAGAGCAGGTGCAGGATACGAGGGCCAGTAAACACCACATATGGACACAGCCTGCTGCAACACTCTTAGAAAATGAAATGAATTTCACAATTTTACTTAACAAGCAACTTATTAACTTTTTTTTGCACACAGGTTCCTAATTTGACCTTTGACCTTACTTTTTTATTCCAGTCATTTCTGCAGCAGAAGGGAAATGTTTACAGTAACCCCGAAAAGATGAGTACAATAACCCTGGTTACTTTCTCATGAATATTATCAGCCAATCATTTAAGTTTCTTACTGCTGCTACATTGTCACATTACATGACATGGCTGAGGGAAAGTTACACAAAGCTGAGTGCTATTATTATAGCTTGTGCATGGATGAACAACATTTAGCAATGAATAGTTTTCTTTAAAGCAGAAAACAGCAAGCTGATTGGCTGAAAGCATCAACTTACTGTGTGTGCATTTACAGCTTTACAGAATGAAGCACTTTGGACATATCTAACCACTAGGTGGCACTGACAAACTAGACGACAGGTTCAACATGTTTTTTTTTTCTTTTTTTCTTAGGAAGTTATGTCAAGACCAAAAACAGTGGACAACTGATAGAATTTTTAATAACATCTCAGTTCAAGTACAGGAAATTTATAAATCTAATATTCATACATCCAGACACAGTGAAACATTGACAGATTTAAATGCAGTCAGTTTAGCCGTTCACTGAATTAAAGGGGTATCCTGAAGGCAGATGAACTTTAGGATACACAGGATCAAAAACTAAACAAAATTAAATTAAAAATCACCAAAATGAAGGCACAGCCAAAGCAGAGGAGCCATCTTGACTTCAGTGCTTATGGGATTGTGTTTTGTTATTTTTTGGAATGCATAACAGGAAGAATTCTTGAGAGTGGGAGAAGAAATATAATAAATATTGATACAAACAATATTTATTATTGCTGGAAATTACTGAGTGTTGCGTTTCTGTTTCATAAACTGTATCGCTGCGGTCGGGACTGATCCACTGTAAAAAAGGCCACATATTCAGAGAGAGAGCATGTATTAAAGCTACAGCTGACATTTGTGTTATCACAATAAACATAAGTCATGAAGCTGCTTTAGACCAATTGGTGTCTTCAGGCAGACTCTTTGTGCTTTATTTATGTGTGCTAGTGTTGATTCATGTCACGCTGCTACACCCAGAGGTGACGGAGGTCACGTTTAACAGCAATAATGCTAATATGTCGGCACTTAAATTTCACTCCCTCACAGTGTAAAGAGGGTTTATCTGCGTGTCTCTAACGTCACAGGCTCACACTTCAAGTAATTTCAGGTATGGAGGAGAATTCCACACAATGCTATCAGAAAAAAAGTACACATTGTCACGTGGAATTAAAAGTACTTCACAAAACTCTAGGAACCAGTGAATGTTTTGAAATATTGGTGAATCCTCACAGACAGAATTTGGGATGCAACATGAACAACCAGCTGTGACTGAGACTTGCTGTCTGTAAGGCAAAGGACGCTAGTATGCTAACAAAATGCTAATGTTGGTGGTTGCTGCAGCTGTTTCCAGTTGTTGTCAGTGGACTGTTGCATCTCTGATTCTGCCCGACGTTCACCAACATCAAACATTTCATGGTTCTTGCATATAGAATTCCACATTTCATTTCATCCAATGAAATGTGTGCAGGCTTTATGTGAAATTACAAAAATGTACAAATGAGATCTAAGATACATCTTTCGTATTTAAAAAAAAGAACATGAAAGAAAAGTCATATTCTATATGCTTTGGATAAACAGGTATTTCTGGGTGTCAGGATGATGGTACAGACAGATCAGTGCTAAACATTAAAAATGGGGATGTGGTGTCTCCAGTCCACATGTCACATCAGAGTGACACAAACTGAGCCAGTGTTGGTCTCTGCTGCTGATTGTCTGGTGTCTGCTACTCCAGCTACTCTCAGAGATTAAAGAGAGGAAACTGTTTTGCATCTGAGACATGTGCCCTCCGTAAACTGTAGAAAAGTCTCATACGGACTGGTTGAACAAACACAAACCACTTCACATCACAAAACGTGGTAATGGGGTCTGTTATCGAGACACAGGAACATCGTACACACACACAACAGCCTCCTCGTAACACGACCACCATGGATGAAGCGGTGAAGGGTCAAGAATTCTGTGATTCCAAAAATGGTGACAATCATGATGACGAAAGCACATTATCAAACACAACTCAAGTCACATGGCACTGACTTCAATTACAAAAAATTAAATAAATGACGTGCACTTCAAGATGTTCGACATACAAAATTACCAGAGGACTGAATCGTCGTCACTGTCAAACATATCAAGGCAATGGCTGATGGGAGCTAGAGTTAGGTCCGCCTCACTGGGGATGGCTTCTATGTGGGATAGTGAGCAGTGCTGTGCTTTACTCAGGGCAGTCCTATCAGAGGGAGCAGCAGTGAGCCCAGATGTGAAGATGTGGGGAGATCTGCACTGACCAAACAGAGGTAACTGAGCTGTGATGTGCTGGACTTTTTTACTCTGGAACCAGCTCAACAAAGGAACATCTGGTCAGTGAGGAGCTAGAGGAGGATTTCATGAGGTTTTGAGAAAACATCTGTCTCCACTAAGGAGGCTTTGTTTTCACCCGTCTGTTTATTCACTGCATCAGACTTGGTGGAGGGATGAAGAAGCCAGTCCATGTTGGTTTGTTTCAAGGCTGGTCTCGGGCACTATTTCTTCTTCTCCATTACTTTCACATCACTGAGTGTCATTCTAGTTATCACAACGCTAAACTGCACTTTAAAAACACAAAGTGACTAAGTGAATTTCTTGATTCATCAAGTGAGCATTACATTTACAACATCAAACATTTTTTTTTTTTTAATCTGCCTTAAAACAATCTTGAGATGCCTGCATGTACATTTTAACATCTGTTGTCAGTGTAATTATTCTTCTTGGCTGTGAAGAGATCGCTTCCTGACATGACCCCAATCTAAGTGATGAGGTGGGAATTCAAACATTTGGCTCATGCGGCCTCAGCTGCCTGAATTTGATTAATTGAGTGTCTGTGTATTCCTCCACTCAGCAAGAAAACATTCTGGGGAGATGCAGAGAGATTTTGGGACAACTGGTACAGGGAGTGGAAACACATCCCAATTCTTAATTTGGCCGTCAGACATCTGAGGCCTCAGATTCACCTCACCTCTACAATTAAAGTTAATATTACACAGACGGACGCCATGGATTCTGGGCATTGGGAACCATTACAGTAACCAGTAGCTCAATGCACATGCAGACACATCAGCTTTTAAAGGAGCTCCTTTCTAAGTGTGGCTACAGCTCCATGTTGAACAGTAGTGTTTAGTACTCGCACCAAGGTCTTCTACTGCACTCGTCTAAACGTTGTGCTTAACCAGGGACAAACATGAGGAATAGTGAACAGACCTTTAACTCAATACTCACCACACATGTTTAAAGAGCTAAGGGTTGTTGGAAAAAGTGAGTTAAAACTCCCTGACAAGGTGTGTAGCTGAAACACGCAAGAGTCTTTTAAAGGTTAACTTGAGTTGAGTGCCTTGGATATTCTGTTTTTTCTACTAGCATTTGCCCCATCCAAAGAGTCCAGCGCTCCTACACAATAGTTTAGCTAATGGTTGTTTGAATCATTTGTTGACACAACTGCTCTCTAGTCTGAACATCTAATTTCTGACTTTTGAATGTTTTCTTGGCAGCTCCTCCAGAGAATTACTTTGGTTTCTTTGTTCTATATTTTCCGCTACATTTACTGTTCACCCTTTTTATTTGAGTGTCAAAATATAAAATATATCCTGGGCTCAAAAGCTCCAACAGTGGAATAAAAAGTGGTTATGTTTGATTAAAAAACACAATGCAATTTGTTGCATTTTAGATGCAAACATCACAATTCTCTTCAGTGAAATCAGATTTTCTGCTCAGGATAAATTAAATGGATGAGTGTGATCATATGGGGAGTAGAGTGATTCTGCTGCTCCCATGGAATGCCATCTCTGCCCCGGTCTCAGTGCTTCTGTGGGCTCTTTTTTTTAACTGTGGACATCTATAGTAGCAGCTAGAAGGCGACTAACCAAGGCCATGTTAAAGACACTACACTATCACATCAGCACAGACATGTCATGCCTTCAACTGAAGTTCAGTCTCTCTAGACATTATTTTCTTTTTATATTATATTCTCTGATACATTATCTGGGATTTCATGATTCCATCTTCTCTACAAAAATAACACATTTTTACATCTTGTAAATACCTGAAACAGAATGACTGGATCCAGTCAGAGTGGAGCAGCTCTCTGTGCGTCAGAGCTGTCCCCGTCTCTTAACATCACACTGCACACCAACATCTGCATTCTGCACACACCTGGACAGACTCAAAGAGCCAAATAGTCTTTCTGCTTTGTTGTGCTTCTGCACTGCTCCAGCCTGGAGAACCTTGACTTCCAGTTATTGTTGTTTTTTTGTCATTTGGAGAAGGAAGTTGAAGTGGGATGGACAAACACCCTGTCCCCACACAGTTACTCAAGTGCATGGGCCGTTTCTATGACAACATTCACCTGATTCTGTCAGTGTAAAACACCCACAGACCTCAGTGCCTACCATCTGTCTTTTGTTGCACCTCTCACACACTGGACAGTACAACAACTTGACATTCATGTGTATGTGCGTGTCTTGTGTGTGTTGTGGGAAAAAAAAGTGATCACAAGGCCGTCTCCTGAACTGTGTGAGCCGCCAGCTTGCAGGAAGGCAGAGCGATCCTCGTCCCCAGGTCGTCCTCCTCTGTTTGCGCATGGTCGCCCTCTGTCTCCTTGTCCTCTGTGTCGTCTTTGCACTGAGCTGCTCCGTTGCTGTCTTTCTTGGCCATCTGATAAGGCTGCGTGCTGATTTCTTTAGGCTGGTCGACGAGGATAAAAAAAACAAAACAAACAAAACACTATTGAATCCTCAGGTTACACAGAACAAAGCAGAGACATGATACAGGGCAGTGTGAATATGAAGCTACCTTCTGAGCCAGAGGAGTGACGCAGCACAGCTTCTCTCTGTAGCGCTCAGGCAGGAAGAAGAGCAGAGTGCCCAGCACTGGAAACACTGTACCAGGAGTCAGCTCCTTCTCCTTCATAGGTCCTGACAAGTGGACAGACACAGGGACAAGGCAGCGTTTGACCTTTGGTCAAAAAATCCAGGACAAAATCAAACACCCTGATGAGCCCGGAGCTGAGAGACATGACCAGTGGAAAATGACATGAAGACAACCTACAGTGTTTCCTCTACATAGACCAATGTGTGGCACAGCACCACAGAATCAAGACAAATCACCACAAATTGATTCCATTTTTTTCTCTCTCAACATAATATCGTTCTGTTCATTCAACTCCGCATAGCGCTCTTTCTCTGTTATTGTCGTTACATAGCGCTCTTTCTCTGTTATTGTCGTTACATAGCGCTCTTTCTCTGTTATTGTCGTTACATAGCGCTCTTTCTCTGTTATTGTCGTTACATAGCGCTCTTTCTCTGTTATTGTCGTTACATAGCGCTCTTTCTCTGTTATTGTCGTTACATAGCGCTCTTTCTCTGTTATTGTCGTCACACACACACACACACACACACACACACACACACACACACACACACACACACACACACACACACACACACACACACACACACACACACACACACACACACACACACACACACACACACACACACACACACACACACACACACACACACACACACACACACACACACACACACACACACACACACACACACACACAGGCGCGATCAACCCCCCCCATTGGACGGTACAAAAACACGCAGGTGTAGATCTCAATGATTTACTGGTCCCTCTCCCTCTCTGTGCATCAGAATGACAGGCAAAACTACTGCCTATACTAGCACTGACTACACATCTCCATGTGACCAAAGCAAAATTACTTGAGTGACTGGCTCATAGGTGTATTCACATACTCTGATCAGTACGCTTTGATAGTAGAAATACATAAATGAGTTCCTCCTACCTTTTATAATTGGATTCATTTCTAGACTCACTCTGTCTGTAAACTCAGTTCAAAAAGGCCAGCCCACTCATCTTATTCATCTCAAAGCTGCTCACCCAGTACACATGCTGGAAAGTGATACATGTGCTCTCGTGTCTCTTTTCAGACCCAGTCTGGCCCACTGCCCGCTTGCACCACTACCATGAAAATAATATTCTGACTCTCATTACACTGGACTTGATGTCATAAATCAAAGATTGGAGAGTTATATTAGTGTGGGCATCACATGATCTGTGGTCTCTACACTGCAACTGGGAATTTCAAGCTTTTGTTTGGAGTTGTTACTCTTCTGTTTCATAGTCTAAAGAAAATGTGAATGGTTGCTGTGGCACTAGGGTCAGTGATATGGTGTGTGTTGGTGTGTGTACCTGTTAGAAAGCTGACTATCAGTCCCACCACCACCACCACGGTGGAGTTGTGAGCACTGTACCACATGTAGGACAGAGAATAAAGCGCCTCCACACCTGTTGGCCTGAGGAAACAAAACCAACAAAAAGCATTTCAAAATGTGAATCCCTCATTTTTCAGATCAATGTTTGACTTTTGGTGTGAGGAATTATTAAACAAAGCAGAGCCAACACATGTAGTTCTTGACATTTATCGGTTACCTTGTTGGCTTGATAGTGGTGACGCTGGCCAGTGTGGTCATGACAGTAGTGGTCATGTTGTCGAACAGAGGCAGAGCAGTGGTGTTGAGTGGAGGGACTGGGGTGCCAGGAGATATACGCATCACAAAGCTGCCGATGCCGATCCAGAAGGCCATGGCAAGGCCTGCCGCTAAGCCAACCACTGCACCCTGAGGTGGGGGCAGAGGGGGGGAGGAGGTGGGCAAAGAGAAAAAAAGAGATGATTTCATAGCCATTCTTCCCTCCCGCATTATTGCAACTTATTTGCGATCACAATAACAGGTGAATAAAACAACAGGACTTACTATTGAGTTTGCCCAGGGGAAGAACATCCCCAGACAGAAGAGGCCCAGCAGGGGCCCACCCACCATCCCAAAGATACTGAAGGCTGCCTGAGGGCACAGATGATACAGCACACCAGTCAATGACTATTGTCCAGCTGCATAATAACACAAACTACAGTCATATGAACAGAGTTTCTGCACCACTTTTCTTTTCAATCTTTCCATCTAAAACACTATCAATTTAGATATTTTAAAATGCAGGGATAGTTCAACATTTTGGCAAATTGGCCAATTGCCATAATCCCTATAGTCATAGCAGTGAGCTGCTCAGAGCTACGCTACAGAGGCTCATGGGATTTCTTGGTTTCCCTCATCAAACTCATCAAATACACAATCCAACAACTCCAAAACGCTCTGGTGGACAAGTTGTGACCTGCACATTCACCACGCTATGAGATAATAACAGAACGTTACCAGACAGAGTTGTTTTAGAGGTAAATGCAGAGACTGCTTGATGAAAGACTGCCCCCGACAGGAACAGCGGTTTTACATGAATTTACCTCTAAAACAACTCTGCCTGGTAACGAATGTGCAGGTCACAACTTGTTCACCAGAGCGTTTTGGAGTTGTTGGATTGTGGATTGAGTTTGATGAGGGAAACCAAGAAATTCCATGAGCCTCCGTAGTGTAGCTCTGAGCAGCTCACGGCTCTGCTCCGCCGTTCGAAAAACAGCTTGCACCGACAATTAATGGTAACAAACCTACTCCTAAAACTATAGGGATATTATGGCAATGGGCCAATTTGCCAAAATGTTGAGCTATCCCTTTAAGTGAGAAATCCCAGCAAGTGAAATGAGTGGAGTGTGTGACCACATTACCTGCAGCACAGATCCCATAATGGAGGCGAGGTAGGCCATAGCCAGACACACCAGACCGTAGGCCAAAGCTGTGGAGCACATGAAAACACCAGAAAGACTGAGAAGGTTGAAGATGTTTCAAACCATTGGGGTTGTGTTTTAGTGTGAACCTAGTGTGGCCTCAGATTACACTTAAAATCAGTTGAAAACGCATCACTTAAAAAAAGAAGCCACACTGATTTTATTATGGTATTTAAATGGGTGTCCAGGCCCTTATCACTCTAACATTACTACACACCTGCAGAGACAAAAAGCACGCACATGTTTGGAGGTCTACACATGAATTTCAACAACAACAAATCTTACCGAGTCCCTTGGACAGCATTGTGGCTCTAGACTCGGTCATGTTTGGAAAATAAGGTTTAATCAGGTCCTCCATAGTTACTGTTGCTAGGGAGTTGAAGGCTGAAGAGATGGTGCTGGCAGGACAAAAACAGGAGTACATTGAGAAACTGGTGTTTTTTTGGACACATCATATACATAGCTGCATGACACAGGCCTTTAGGACGGAGTATGAACACGATCCTGTTGGTGGCACATAGTAGGATTTCTCCTTAAATTGTAATAAGGGGGGAGACAGATACAGAAATGATATTTTAATTAATAGTTGACATTTGTTTTGTGTCCATGTCCTAGACAGGATGATATAAACGCATGTAAAAGTCACATGAGTAAAATTTAGTGTAAGACCATCAAATGAATGATGCACTGATATAAGAAGAAGAGAGGGGTAGGGTAAATTTAATGGGCAGCAGCTCTTTGATGTTTTATACTCACACTAAAACAATCTAGTGTCTGGCAGTTACCTGTCTTATCTCTAGAGTTTAATATTTACAGATTGACTGGCTTGAAGCCCAATCTTATAAAAATGAATCTAAGGCAGCAACAAAACACTGCTGTGAGAACTGGGTACAAGTTCAACAAGTGCAGTTACACCTGAGAGCAGTGACTGCTTTGTTGTGACATTACAGTTTCTGAACACAAGGCTGTTTCACTGTGGACTGAGGCTTTGATACTTTCACACTATTAATACAGGAGCTAGAGCTGTGGATGGTCCTTTATATCCATGTCTGCTGTTGGCTCATTTACCTGAGAGCGCCACTGAAGAGACAGGCTACAAACAGGCCTGGAAGCCCTGGCAGGTCCTTGAACACATCCATCACAAAGTACAGCACCATCTACGCAGAGAAACTGAACATTAGGATGGACTTATACAATTTCAAATGATAAAAAACATTGTGATCGACTGGCCACCTGTTCTAGGTGCACACTGCCTTCCAAATATTCTATATTATATTTAGCTTTACTTGCATTAACTATAAAGCAAGTAAAGTTAATTAATATAGATTATTTTGGAACCATGAAAGCAAATGAGTCTTCACCTGGTCATTGGTTTTGACGTAGCCCTTGTCCAGAGGGCTGTCCTCTCCATACCGGGCAAACATGACCAGACCCATGAGACAACCCAAACACAGGACGATCTGCTGGCATGGGAAAACGACATAGCAGGACCTGGAAGGACATGAGAAGTAAGACACATGACCATCCTGGGCCAAAAAATCACTGCAAACAATAGACATAAGATGACAGACATTAAAGGGGCACACATGTACTTGAATTTAGGATGGGTGAATAGTATACGATCTGCATCATGTTACTGTTATGATGAAAAGGATAACAAACTGGTGATACTGACATGACGGCTTCTTTCTCTGTGCGTGAGCTGAGGTATCTCTGGACCTGGGCCTGGTTGACCCCGTACAGAGCCAGCATCAGGAAGACTCCGCCCACACCCAGGGTCCAGAAGGTGTGACGCTCCAGAGGGTCTGGGTTCAGGCTGCGCAGACACAGATTATTGCATGAACAAAATGAACGTTTGAGGAACACACAAGTGAGATTCCTGAAGCAAAATGCCCTATCACATGAAGCACAACAGAATCAGACTTATTTCTCATAATGCAAAGACGTTGAATACTCACTCTAGTCCAGCTATGCGGCTGCCATTGATTGCTTTCCTCCAGACCTCTCCCATGCCCCCTGCCTGACTGGCCCCCACCACAATGACAGCCAGCTGCCCTGCAAACATCACCACTGTCTGGAACACGTCCGTCCACATTACGGCCTTCAGGCCTCCCTGCATGACAGGAGCACACAGGCAATATTACAACTTCACCTAAATGTGCATGTGTGTCCGAGCAGAATATGGTGACTAATGTCTATATTTGTAGAATAACCATCGATGATCGAGGAGACAGATTAATAAAATCAAAGCTGAGGAAAGTATGGGTAGATGAAAAAAAAAATCACTGCTGTCATCCACTTAAAAATGTATAAAATATCCCTTTCTTACATTATTGTTTAATTTCAATTGCTGCCAAAACATGTATTCAATACAAATTGTCTGTAAACAGTTATTTTTATTTAATTATTATTTAGCCTTTGTTGTGAACGATAGCTTAATAAATGTGGTGACTCACCAGAGCAGTGTATAGTGTGCACACCAACCCCATGGCAAGCACTGCCCCCCATAGGTCAAAGCCTGTCACTGCAGGTGAACAGAGCAATGATCCACAGGTTATTCAACTGTCCAGGTAAACACTGTATGATGTTTACAGCCTGATCTCTAGCTGGCTGTTTTCAAAGCTGCATTGAAAACAAGAATTGTTCGTCTTACCGGCATTAAGTGCCAAGGCTGGAGCATACAGCACCACCCCCATGTAAATGACCTGCAGGGAGGAGGGGAAAGAAATGCAAAACAGGATGAGTCACCAACACAGAGCTGCGTCAGAGGTCGTGCTTTGGAGCTAAGGGCTCACGTGCCAGATTATACCCTGTTTAAATGGGTGAGATTCTGTGATCTCTGAAGGGTCAGCATTTAGATTAGACAACTGTTTAACTTTGCATCATCCACCAGAGCCTCTCAACAGCCCACATCAATCTGCTCAGTCTTTCTTTGTCAGGTGAGATAATTCATGACTTTACTTTCTAGTAGGGAAGGCATTTTGCCCTAATTAGCATCAATACACAAATGAAAATATGAAGTAGGGCAAAATACCATCTGAAAGATGAATGTCACCGTCCCACATATGCGAACCGTCTTGTTGAAGCGCAGCTCCAGATACTGTTGAGAGGAAAGAATGTAAAAACAAAAAAACAAAAGAACAAAAAACAAACATAAAGAACAAATAAAATCAAAAGGCTGATTATATATCATCTCAGAGGTTGTATGGTTGGTGCTGAGGACCTTTTTCTACCAGGATCAGAACTGTATGTTCAGGTTCTGATCAGCTGAGCCAGATTGTTAAATTAGAGATAATTCTTTGTTCACAGGACATTACAGCAGAACTGATCTTGGCAAATGACTTGTAAATGTCCTTGAGGTTCATGAGAGTAGTCAATCTAGGAGATAAAAACCCTTTCAAAATAATCTCGAGACAGGAACGTGCATCTGTGTCAGACGTTAATATGTCGAGGGTAGCGCAGATAAGAGGACAGATAAGAAAAGTGAACTCTGAGATCATACGTGAGAAGACGACAACGGGCAAGAGAAAGTGCTGAGAAAGTGTGAAACAGAAAAACGGGCAGACAGAGGAAAGAGGACATCACTGTTACGAAATGTTTAAAAACACACACATTAACAGGTCAAATCCACCACAGTGGGACAGTCATGTCTACTTCTTGTATGTACCTCATATGCGCTGGACAGGCGCAGTCTGTAGAAGACTGGTATGAAAATATGAGCTGGGATGAGCAGGCCCAGGAAGTAGGAGCAGCCCAGGAACCAGTACTGAGTCCCAAAGGTGTAGATCTCTGACGGAGCGCCCAGGATGGCCACCGCCGACTGGAAAGTGGCCAGCAGGGACAGAGAAACGGGCAGGCAGCTCATGGAGCGGTCGGCCATCAGGAACTCCTGTAGCGGACAAATTGTTCATCTCAGACCTCGTTACGAACACAAAGAGTAGAAAACAGTTTGAGGCTGACCCTGTACTCTTGTAGAGATAAAGGTCAGTGTTGTCAGGAAATACTGCCTGACCTGTGTTGTGCGTTGGCGCCCGCCGGAGAAGGCATGGAAGAGCCCGATGCCAGCTGAGGCCACCAGCAGCAGGGCGAAGATGACGTAGTCCACGGTGGTGAAGTGCATCTGGACCACCCCCCCCATGATGACGCTGGATGTGGGCCGTCAGTGCAGAGCAGAGAAAGCGCCTCGCCAGCAGGGAAACCTGCTGAGAGCTGCAGGATGAAACACAAGGGGGAGAGCTCTGGTTAACTCTCTCACTACCGTCTCAGTCACACTCACTTGAGGACAGCTGGGGACACGAAGGACATGAATCTGTCCTTACACTGCCTTCTAGTTTGCATACACCCCTTTCCCACTGGCCAAAAAACCCATTTCAACCTGCTAACAATCGGCTTTTGGTGGCAGTGGGAAAGGCGCACCGACCCACGTCAAACGACTCGGCGAGCGACGCGGGTTAAAATCGCCTTCATTCGGCTCGGCTCCGATCGGCTTGCAGTGGGAACGCCAGACCCGGGTCAACCCGCTAATTTACGTGATGACATTGAGCGTTACGTGACGCCACAACATGGCGCCGGCCGTGTCTCATACTCTATGGTCTGATCATGTACCAAAACAAAGCTCTGCACCCTTTACAGTCTATGCTCTGCTCTCATTCGAGACTGGGATCAAAAGATGAAAGAACACTGACCAAAAACGATTGAAAAAAAAAGAAGAAAAGAAGCGACAGTCTGTTTAACTGACGTGTTGTGCCGCAGACGTCCGTCATACTAAAGGCGCTACTTTTTTTCAGTAATGAGTAATCAAAAAAGTTACCGTTTCCCCCGTTATAACACCGTTACCTTTACTGTCAATAAAATGCGCCATTACTTGCTGTTATATACGGTACACATTTTTTCAGTCCATCAACTAGTTGGAAAAAAGCTGTTTACCCTAAACAGGAGATTAGGGTTAGGGGGTTAGGGGGGCGAGTCCTAGTAATTTGACATATCGTCGTCGGACGATCGTTCCGTTCATCTCTGCATAGCGCTGCCCCCCCCACCCCCCCCCCATGATCCGCTACCGCCACAGTCTCCTTGTAAACCTGTGGAAAACACTGTAAGTAATTACTTTTTTAAAGTAACATTCCCAACACTGTCCATGGCTGTGCAGTAACAGTAGTTCAGAAACATACTCCAGCAGTAGCATGTCAAGTCTTCATTAAGTTAATAATAGAATAAAGAATTCCTGTTCATCGTCTTCTGAGAAACAGCTCAAGAGTAACAATCATCTTCCATGGAAGAATTTTTACTGGTTTTATGGCAGGAAATGAAATATGTTCAGACTGCATCAGAGCCAACAGTCTGTAAGCAGAATGATGCAAAGTGTTACAAAGAGCAACAGTGTGACACATGTGCTCCTTTTTTTTGCTGTTTTTTTTTTTAACTTTATAATACAATTTTAAAATAATTATAAATTCAAATAATTGTATTGCAAATTGCAAATTGTGATTTAAACAATCTTATGATTGATGAATTTATAAGATAATCACAGTCAAACCTTGTGCTTACTTCAGGCATGTGCTTGGGACCTTGGCTTGCACATATTTATATAACTGAGATAGACCTTACTTTATTTTGAGTCTGAAAAATTAGATTAACCAAGTGGAGACACTATGAGAAACAATGCCAGTATGTGTCACAGAGGGTTTTCACGAAAGACTTAAAGACTGTGAGGAAATGGTAACTTAGATACTCTGAACTAAAAGTTAAAAGATAGTTGAAAAAAAAAAACATGTGATGTTGATGCTGCTTCAACAAAACAGATTTCTGCTACAAAAGTGTAAAACACTTATAGTTTTCACATTCACTGCACAAATCTGCTAATAGAAGTGTAAGGTGTGAAGCGTTAAATGAGTTGAGGTGGAAAAAAGATAAGAATTAACTGTAAATGTTTTAAAATGTAGCTATTTGACATCGAATGCTTCTGTCTGAAAGTCATCTGCATACATAACAAAAACACACATGTTTTCCCATCCTGATCGACCTTTGAAATATATTAACTGTAAATTCTTGCAGTGTGAAAGAAAATTGCAAACTGTAAAGCACAACAATGTCGAGAAAAGTCAGAAACACAGAACAATAGCGATGAACTTACTGCAGGTACTGCGAGCAGGCTGCTGCTGCTGGTGAACACGGTCGGACTGGGGCGCTCACTGGAGGAGAAGTCAGTCAAAAGCTCCAGTCATGATGATCACTGTGGAGACGGAGGAAGAGGCTCAGCAAAACAAGAAGAGTGACCTGACAAAATATTGTTACAAATGATTCGATACCTGAACAATAACTACAAAATCAGCACGTCGTCCATATATTTTGGGTAAACAGCATTCTAACCAAACAGAACCCAATCCTGTGTTATGTTTTCACAAGACACAGCACTGTTTTTAACTTCAGGGAACTCTTTTGTTGTCGACATACAAGACAGTTTTGTTTCCCTTCATGCTGTGCTCATCTGACAATACATAGTGTAATATTCCATATATATACTCCCAGACCAGACGACCAGTCTGGCCATACATTCAGATTACAAACTCGAGCGCAGTAAAGACAAGCAATAAATAAGCTGCTTCTGTTTTATGATTTCTAGTTAGGCATTTTTGTTTTTCACAAGGTCGCTTGGTGAGGTGTCAAGGCGACCTGTGGAAATCACGAGTGATTACAGCTCTGCTCGTACGCACATGGACAACTGTGGAGCTGCTCCCCAGAAAGGCCCTCCACCGGCCATGTTCACATGCTGGCAGCTGTAAATGGCAGCGAAGGGCAACTGGTTCAAATAACAGAAAGCATAAAGGTCTGGGCCAGGAGCGCTGCCGTGGAGTGCAGCTCTCTAGCAGCTCTCTAGCAGCTCTCTAGCAGCTCCATGCAGCGCTTGCCTGGTGCCATTTTGGGCAACTTTAACTATAGTAGTAACCAAAATCAGACTCTGCGTGGATTTGCATGTGTGGGACTCAAACTGTAGGCCTATATTGGTGGGAGTTTGTGAGATAGATTGTGTTTCGTGTGTGATCATGGAACAGAAGCAGCGTTCTCTGCTGACCGCTTGTGTCTCTGCAATACTCTGGGCTGGTTTGATCAAACACTGGCCAACACACAGGACCCCATTAAAGCCCATTATGGCTTATCTCTAATCCACCTGAATGTGACTGGTTAGGAGCAGGAGCAACTGGTTCACACCAAATGCAGCCACTTAAAGGATGGTCAAGTATGATGTAAAGTCACGTTCAAAGGCAAGTGTATTTAATATAAAAACCCAATACTATCAATATTTTTTGGAATGTAAATAAACCTTTGCTGTATCATTTACTAATTCAGCCTCTCAGGAGCATAGTGGTCTGCTGTTTCTCAGAGGCCTTTGCTCCTGTTGTTACTTACAGGATTTGTTACACTGTTGGGCAGAGATAATAAAACCCCTGCTGCCAAGTCGTCTCTCTAAACTGGGCAGCATCAGTGTGGAAAAAAGAAAAAAGCATAAAACCTGCCAAGGGCCCTTAGATTAAAATCCCTCAAAGTGCTTAAAACAAGAAGTCCAAGGGCTTCACAGAGGGGGGCCTGTGGAAACTGTACTCCAGTAAAGCTACTTAAAATACCAGACTGACATGTGCTTGTGAAATTAAGGTGTAGGTCACCTTAAGACAGCAACAGTCTGAGGACAGAAGAAATTTAACAGGTTTAACTATTCCTTTGCAAACTGAAAACAAAGTGATGCAACTTTTAATTTAACATGTAGTATGAGAAAAGTCAACCGACCCTAGATAGACATTTAGCTCATTGAGTGCCGCGCTCCTTTCCAAAGTTTTAGTCAAGTGTACCGGCAAATTAGACCATATTTGACTTTTTATTTTAGAGCCATAGTGTATTCTATATTATTGCCACCAACACATACTGTAGCTCATTTGAAAGGTTTAACTTTATCCTTCAAATGGCCACAAACTGTTTGTTTCTACGTGCCTCCGTTCCTGAGAAAAGTCAAGCTAAACATGGCTGGGTTTCACCAAAATCCCTCCTTTTTTTCTAGAAAAGGAGATAGAGCGTCTTTTATGAAAGGTGCGCTGTTTGTGTCTGTCGCTCTTCAGACACTCGCATTTCTGGATCAAAGGGCTCGTATAAGATAAATATACACAACAATTGTTGTTCTATTCACAAAACCACCATCGGGGGCGGGGGGGGCGCCACTAAACAGCAATAACACAGACGCACCGTGCCGTGTCACAGCCTCTCGCCGCGGAACGTGAGGCTCTGTCGGCCACAGCGGCTCGCGAACACCGGTCCCGCCGGTGGTCGCGGTCCTTCTGTGGTACGGGTCGGTGGTGCCGGTCTGCTTTGGTCCAGAGACCATCAGATTTTACCGCGGGAGGACTTTGGGGAGGACACGGTGTTGCTCCAGATGAAGACCGGGCGGGACAGGCGGCTGAGAGCTTCCTGGTTCAGTTCCCAGCTGCTGCAGCCTCGCAGGTGAGAGCAGAGCAGCTGCGGCGCAGCTGCGCTGCATCTGCATGCAGAACTCCGTTTGCAGAAGCTGAGTTATGATAAAAACTTCCAGATCATGAGCTGTCATGTGACTTTGATCGTCATCTATTTCAGTTCTCCTCGTCGTAGAGTCCCCAAATTTACATATAATGTGTATTAAAGTGTCTATTTTCATAATTTAAAAAAAAAGCAAAAAACGAAAAATTTCGTTTTTGGCACTCAACGCATGGGAACGAAAAACGAGAAATTACGTGGTTGGCACTCAATGAGTTAGGAATGACTAAAAATCAGCATCAGCACATCCCTGTCTGTCTCGAGTGACTCTGCAATTTTTGTTCAATGGAAAACAGGCAATTGGCTGGTGATTGGCCTTTGACACAGTCTGACCTCAGAGTGATCAGATCAATGAACTACTCAACACTGACTGCTGTATGACCATGTGTTCAATCATGGTTGTGTGTGGTGGCGCTAATAAACTAATTTCTTAATGAGTCCAGTTTCTCTCTATCCGATGTAACTAGGTGCGGGCCACCGAGCAGTCGCTGAACAACAACCCCACAGGCTACAGTTAATAGCATCCTGCACAAGACAACACTTAGGAATGTACAGCACAAAGGAACATGGCTCCCAGGGAGCGATGTGCTTCTGCACCAGTTGGCCCGGGCCCATCTCTCTAGATCTGTGCACTGCCACCACACAAACGCACACAATTGGCAACAACTGATCAGTAATGTGCAGTTACTGCAGTAGAGATTTTCTGATCTCCTGTCATAATAACAACTTACTCTACCTGAACTTGTGTGTTGGACATTTCTGAACTGCGCCACCAACCCAGGATGTGATATGACAGCACTGCTGGATGGCAGGGCTCCGCATAAACACTTTGTAATATACCGCACTGATAAATACACAGCCACAGCAAAATAAAAGCCGCCACACCTTCATAATGATGATTTTCTTTTCTTTAGATGTTGTAAAGCAGGGTTTCCACTACCAGTTACCATTACTTTGCACTAGGGATGTCACGATTATTATTATTATTAATTTCACAACACTATGAATGTGTAAAATCAAATATAGTCAAAATATAATTACATTACTAATCTCTTAATATAGGACCACTTATTAATCCACTTGGGGAAGTGTTTGAAATATTTAAGTCATTAATTGTCATCTATATCAAATGTTTAAGTTTATTTTTATCACAATACAAATGACACGCTAACATTTAAATTCCTACTAATTCAGTGTTACTTTAGGTAACTGGACCAGTATCTGTGCATCTTCCTTTATTCTGGCGCACATCTGCCAACATTCCAACATAATCTTTTTCAGAAAGTGACGGTATTTAGGAACCTTTACGATCAATTAATTGTGGCGTTTAATACCACGTTTAATTGTGACATCCCTACTTTGCACCCCTTTCCACTACACAGTTACAACTCTACTCGACTCGGTTAAAGGGATAGTAGCATTTTTTTTAAAGTGGGGTTGTATGATCTACAAATAGCCCCTAAGTACTTTAATTGCAGTAGAAGACTCTCTGCACTCCTCCTATTAGCAACGCCAGCCCATAGCCCTGAGGTTTTAAAGAGGTTTTACCTGAAAGAAATATACACAGTTCCATTGCTCGCTATAATATAATTTTTTCCAGCCCTTCAAAGTGCAGGAAAAACGCAGTTTTTATTTGGACCTACATACAACCCCACAAAAATGCTACTATCCCTTTAAGGTCCTTTTCCATTCCAGCTGAGTCCTTCACAGTTCCTCTCCTCAGCGGGGTCGGGGTCGTCATATCACGGAGGCTACGGCCACGTCGTCTCGCTCTCTTTTTTCTCTCCTCTCATCAGCTCCAAACTCACTCGTCTGCACCTCATTAACGGACCAGAGTGTGGTTTTCCACACGGCATCATTTAATTCAGGTGAAAAAATAACAACAGTCTTAAAAAAATCCTAGCGGAAACACTGAAATGGTAGGAAAAAATAATTCCTACATAATCATTCCAAACGTTACTGCCCCCTATTGCATATTGCAAATGTGGACTTTTTATTGGTGGGACATTCCAGTGTATCATGTTGCCCAATTGTTGCCCAATTGCCAACAGCTAACATCACACTATTTACCAGATATCTCTAAAACAGTAGTTGACAGTGGCTGTAGGCTACAGTACAGCACAGCTTCTTGTGCAGCCTTGGAAAAGGAAGACATGTTTCTGCTGTTGTTTTGTTTTATTTAATGAATAATGGCTGCTTGAATAGTAAAAAGTCATTTATGAGACCTCGAGTAAACTGAAACCGACCAACATCAAAAACACAAAAGATATTCAACATGAAATTAAATGACAAACCAAAAGCAGCCAATTGTCTTGCTTTAAAAAAAAACGTGTGAGCCACTGAAAGAGATGGACAGCTGGTTTTGCTTCATATTTCTCTGGTTAACCAGTTTAATACCTGTTAATCCTGCTTGATAGCTCACACACTGTGGGTACAATGTGGCTGGTTATGTGAGAATGAACAGATGTGGTTTACTTTGAGCCACCTTTTCGTGCTTTGTGTGGCACCGGTCACATTCAGCAGTGGTGTGCAGCTGTAAACCTTCCCAGCCTCTGCCGGTCCTCTCACCTTCAAACAGCTGTTTTTTTCTCTATTCACCACCATTTACACACGAGATGGGGGTTTGGGGATAAACACACCGATGCCACCGGCTCAGACTGCTTGATGTACAGTCACTGTTCCTGTGTTGCCAGGCAACCATAGCCTCAGTGACCTCCTTGTGTGGCGTTGTGCGATGCTTTTGACACAGCCACCACCTATTACTCATACAGAGAGCCGAGCCAAATATTAAACACAAGCAGTAGGCTGCTGCTTAAGCATTGATTACATGTAAGAGAGTGGGTGCTAGAACTCAATGATAAATGTGTGTTTCTATTGTTGTCCTCTGTGTGGGGTTTGGTGGTAAAATGAACTGCAGCTTAATCAATAAATCCAGTGACAGAAAACAGACTGCAGTTGTGCCAGTTGATTGATAGCTTGGGTACAATAATGAGCCACATCTAGCTTCTTTAAAGTTGTAAAATAAGAGCTACTGAGGAAAAGGTTAGGAATAACAAAGCTTAGAGCTAAATGCTAAAGCTAACAATGACAATGCTAAAATTGTGTTTCGCTTGTTCACCATCTTACTTTAGCTTATTGGCATGATATTTAATCATAAACCAAAGTACAGAGACCAAATGGTACAAGAGATTCTCCAAACTGTAACAATGGGGTATGAAACAAACTACTGCAGGGCCTGTGGTTTGATTGCAGCTCCTTGGGGAAAATTACTGAACCCCAAATTGCCACCCACCATGTCATCTGTGTGTGAATGTCTCTATGGTACAAAAGTGCTATAAATATAGGGGGAAAGTGTTTTATGGATGTGTGTGGGGGAATGTGGGTTTCACTGTAAAAAGCTTAGGGACTAGAAAATCACTGCATAAATAAGCACATTTACCATTTACATGGATGTTGGTGCTACATTACATAACATATTTCACTTAAAACCAGAGAAGTGAAATTGATGTTGGCACTCAAGGGCAAATATCAACAAAGTCATTTTGAGACACTGGGAAACACGAATCTCTATTAATTTGCTGTGCCAATCCATCTGATGGATGCTGAGATATTTGAGTCTGGCCCAAAGTGGTTGACTGACCGACAACACTGTCACAGAAACAGATTGGCTAAAAAGATGTTCTTCATGTAAACACAGTAGGCTGTTGCTCCTTGTTCAGTAATTTATTTTCCCCCGCACAGCTGACGAGACAGTCCTCGATGGTTTTATAGAAAAGCTCAGGGAAGCGGTTGTGCTGCTCTTAAACGGAGGCGGGCCTGTATACCAGACATTCATCTTCATCTCTCAAGTCTTTTCTCCAATGAAACAATAACAGGCATGGACCAACTCAGGCCCATATGTGGCCCCTTGTCCAATTAGATCACAAACTTTGATGCACTGGCAAAAGAAGGGCTACCAACCACACGACTTCACACAAACACTCTCCGTCAACCTGATACTGGCCCGTCCTGTCAACTCATTGTGGTCCCTGAGCCAAGTTGGCCCGGCCCTGTTCTCTCCAGCCTCAAGAGACAGTGGTAAAGTAATTGGCTGTAATGTGCCAATTACAACAAGACATAACAAATAAACACATTAAAAGGGAAGAATATGCCTCACTAGAAAATAAAACTTGGAATAATGACACAAGTAAAATGTTAACTTCATCACAGGTGTTTCAAAGGATTCAGGACTTAAAGGGATAGTTCAACATTTTGGCAAATTGGCCCATTGCCATAATCGCTATAGTCAAATAGTCAACATTAGGTTTGTTACCTTTAATTGTCGGTGTAAGCTATTTTTAGAACGGCGGAGCAGAGCAGCAGGCTGCTCAGAGCTACGCGACGGAGGCTAATGGAATTTCTTGGTTTCCCTCATCAAACTCATCAAATACAAAATCCAAAAACTCCAAAACGCTTTTGTGGACAAGTTGTGACCTGCACATTCACCACGCTATGAGATAATAATGGAACATTACGAAACAGAGCCGTTTTCGAGGTAAATACAGGGTAAATACAGAGCCTGCTTGCTGGAAAACTGTCCCTGAACGCAACGCGCATCAGCTGTTTTGCATGAATTTACCTCTGAAACTACTCTGTCGTAACGTTCCGTTATTGTCTCATAGTGTGGTGAATGTGCAGCTCACAACTTGTCCACAATTTTGAAGTTATTGGATTGTGTATTTGATGAGTTTGATGAGGGAAACCAAGAAATTCCAGCCTCCATACTGTAGCTCTGAGCAGCCTGCTGCTCCGCTCCGCCGTTCTAAAAATAGCTTGCACCGACAATTAAAGGTAACAAACCTACTGCTATGACTATAGCGATTATGGCAATGGGCCAATTTGCCAAAATGTTGAACTATCCCTTTAAGGCACGGACGGTCCAATGGTGTGTGATCCATCCCTTACTCACTTCCACTGAGGCCTTGAGACAAATACAAACGTGATTTTATTTTAGTGTGATCTCCATGTGCACCAGATCAGATCAGTGAGACAGGTCAATAGTCCGCTAATATAACATTGCTGCACTGGGCTTGGAAGAGGAGAAGGTATTAACTGTTGCGTGTCGATGTTTGATTTGAGTGAGGAAAGATCACAGAGCACAGACTGAATAGGGCTGAATATACATGATTCAGGTTTGATTGAGTTTCTATTAAAGCAGAAGTAAGCGATATTTTTGTGTTAAGTCTTAAATAGTTATATCTTCCGACAGCAATCACTTACATAGAGTGTTTGGTCTGAAACACGGGTCTGTCAGTCACTCTGCTCTGCTGTAAGCCGAGGAGAAACATTTTCTTGTATCCTACAAGTTTTATCCAATGAGGAGAGAGAACGGCATGAAGGGGCGGTCCTCTCTGTGTGTGCAGCCAAGGGATGCGCGTGAATGTGGTGACGTAGGGACGAGGGCGGGGACTGCTAACTCCATCGGCTGACAAGAAGTTATGGTGCGTTCATGGCAACCCGTAACTCGTGTTTTTCCGACCTGTGAAGTCCTACCAGTTCGATCTGGTATGATTTCACGGGTCAGAAGTTACGAGTGGCCGTTACAGTGCACTTTCAAAAACTGTAGGATACGAGAAAAGTTTTCTCCTCGGCTCAGAGCAGAGCAGAGTGACTGACAGACCCGTGTTTCGGTCCAAACACTCTATGTAAGTGATTGCTGTCGGAAGATATAACTATTTAAGACTTATATTAACACAAAAATATCGTATTAACACAAAAATATCGCTTACTTCTGCTTTAAGTGTCACTCATAGACTGTATAAAAAAAAGTGTCACTGGCCTCTATTTCACAACCTTATCACAAACTACTGGCGTGATTAGAGGAGACTAGATTCTTTATATCTGTCACTGCACGCATCAGTGGGAATTTGATTTACTAATGGAGTGAATTCTGTAAAAACTGTGCATTTCTTATAAAGCTGACATTGAACAGATCTTCATAATTCAATAAGCAGATTCCGCAATTCAGATTTAATAAAACAGCTCTTGAACACCACCATAGTAATATGTCAAGGAACATTTTCACAAATATTTTGTAAACCAAAATATTCCAACCAAGATTACCACAACCATGGCACGTGTCAAGGTGGTATGGGCTGATAATTTCAGCAATCATTAAACTTTGGTCTGAACCATGGCCTCATCTGTCAAACAACTACCAGCATGACAGACTGATCAGTGAGGTATTTTAACTCCAAGCATCACAATTTGTTTTCACAAAACATAAACGGCCACTGAGAAGTTAAATATTACACCATTATATTGGATTAATGAGCTGTAATAAGCTCTAAAAGACAGTGCTGTATCTAGCAATGCATAGGTGTTTTCACTGAAGACTGACAGAGTCTGAGACTGAGTCAGTTGTTTTGTGACGATTGCTAACATGACAACAGATAATACCAAAGGAGAATGAGGTCTGTCTTGAGGATTGTGTGTAATCATTAGCCTGCAAAAGATGTGATAGTTCCTCACATCAGATAACTGAGGTCAGCCTGCTCCTCTCCAGCTGATCTGAAAGGAACATACACACACAACTCTGAAGGGTTACGTCTGAGGAGATGGAGCTGTGTGGCTACTGGCCTCTATACATTTTCTCCGTGCATCCTGACCATAATTACTCACATGCCCTGGGGGAATCCCTCATTATTAGTACATGACCATATTTTGACTCATAACTGTGAAAGGAGTCGATCATGTCAATAATGCCTACAAGATTCACTGAAAATATCTATGTTGTCAGTCCAGATATTATGTTCTTCAGTGGACTACTGAGCCAAGCACCTTAGGTTAGAAGAACCCTGATAAAGATATAGATCACTGCTATACAACATTTCCAGCAATAAAACCTGACTCCTCCTGATAACATTTCTACAGTCTCGTGACATCTAACCTCCACACATGCTGTTGGACTCAACAACCTGTGTTTATTATGGTCATGCAGCTGCCTCAATAACTGATCATTATTGGTGCCTATATTAGCCATAGAAGAATTTCCTCAAGAAAATAGTTCATGCTTGCACCCATTTGTCTGTAAATGAATTAGCCCATACTGATTGAAGGGTCCTCAAGGGGTCTAAACAGATTCTAACAGAAAGGTAAACATTTACTTTATACCGGAAAGGGTTAAGGATGTTGACTCATGGTGAACTCTAACTTAACTGCTTAGTGTATCTAGACAAATAAGCACGTTTAATTTGTGTAGGTGAGGAGATAAAGTGTGTGCCTGTCTGAACACATTCATTTTCTGACCGGCGACATGAACAGTGCTGCACGGTTGGCTAATTAGTCCCACACGCTCCGACCAGTCAGTCATTCATTTGAAGGGCTCGCGGTCGGAGCTAGCCAAACCGGCTTACGTTACGTTACGTTTACACCGTTTAAACAACCAACTATTGTCAATGATACAACAAGGTTACACGCCCTGTCACTGTAAATACGCAGTAACTACAGAGGAGACCAGCTCATAAACCTTATTGATATTTCAACACGCAGCCCACATGTCACTGTCTGTTGCCCAATCAGTCCAACTTTCACAGCTACCGCGTGCACCAGCGTTCAACTGATAACCGACAACCCGCGTGCCCATGGCGTAAACCAAAAAAAAAAAAAAAAAAAAACCCAAACATTATTACTCGTCACAGTGAGAATATCGTCTGAATTAACGACAGCTGTAGTGTCTTACCTCAGACCGCCCGTCGTTGTCCAGATACGTTACTACTACTGCCACGGTCCATCATTTGCATTTTGCTCGTGGGGTCAGGCAGCGCTGACGCACGGACCGCCCCATTCTCCTTGACGAGTGCTGCCTTCAGGTGCTGCTCGTAGAATAGATGCTCGTACTCACCACTGCAAAAACCGATAATATAATACATCCATGGCAAAGACGAATACTGTCACGTGTTCATTTGTAAATGACATTATATTTAAATCGTTTCGGTTAAAACCAGTCACTTACTGTGTATAGTAAATGGTGATTTTCTTAGTAAATGACTTTTGCTTAAACCCTGTCAATGTGTGAGACAAACAGAAGGATTCCCACTGAACAGTCAAGTAGCCTATAGGTTTTTCAGTCATTGCCATGACATAGTCCAGTTTACATTATCTTTTGTTCCTCCTGTTATTCAGTGTAACATTAAATAACAACATTACATTAAATTGTCAGTTTTAGCTTTAATTTAAGTGGATGTATGTCTGCGTGGAAAGAAGTAGGCTGAATGCACACTGCAGCTCCTTCAACACAGTGTTCAAATAGCAAGGGTATGCTTTACTGTTCTTCAGCATCATTAGCTTGTGCTGCACAACACAAAAACCTCACACAGAACTCACGAGTTGCTATTTAAATTGAGATGGAGCTGTCTGTCAATATGAGGACTAGTAAAGAGGTCACCATGCAGATGACAGAATTAAAAAAAACAATTTGGTAGCCAAAATCAACAGTTACCTGAGTACTTGCAAAAAAGAAAAAAAAAGTGTTAAATAGAAAACCAGAAATTGCAAATAACCTGACAGACCGATAAGTCTTGTGGGTGACTGGAAAATCATTTGCACAAAATACAAAAATCTCTGTAGGACTGCATAGCCGGTTAAAAAGAAAAAGAAAAAGGAGCCAAACACACCACCTCAATCTGTCAAACATGGTGGTGGTTCTTTCATGGCTGCCAGTGGGACTGACTGGTATTTATTGATGATTTCACTGCTGACAGAATCAATCCATCAGCATCAATACAGAGGTCTACAGGAGAATACAGTGAGGTCATAGGGAGATTAATGATTGGCTAAGCTAAATTAATTCCAATTAAATACAGGGAGTTATATAATTATTAGGCTATTACTTTACATCTCACATAATTATGTATGTTACCATGTGTCACTGTTTTAACATTTAAAGTCAGGCCTGCAGGCTTTGCCCTATAGTTGACACTTTGAGCACCCTTCAACAGCATCCTTTTTCATAATAACGACCATTCCTACGTCACTGAAGGCATCACAACACGTGCTCGGGTAGTATATGAATCATACTACTTAATTGAGCACGATGATTTGTGAGCTTCAGTTATTCTACAGTTAGGTGATAACAAAACGCCCGCAGCTGAGTCACCCCGGTCCTGTCAGCGCTGCTATTGTCCAGTGTGAGCTGTGAAAACAGGAGCAGGTTCACCTCAAGGCTCCGTCCACAGGGAAGACCGTCGTCATGGTGATCATCATCATCAGCTGCTTATTGATTTCATAAGGTGACACTGGAGCCCACACGCACTCATCGCATCACACATTAAAAACAACCATCTGTTTCCTACCTGTCTTCCCCATCTACACGTCCACAGCAGGTGAGGGGCTTGTGACGGGGGGATGTTACTCTCGTCGTGTTCACATCTGTCCAGCGGTTCGCGGTCTCATCCTGTCCTCAGAACACATCGGTGACTTTCACGGAGCTTCCCCCCCCCCCCGACGTCGTCCTCCATTTCTCCCAGTGCGCATTCGTGAAAGCGCAGCCGCATAGGTCGCCACATCTCTCCCCCTCCTCCAGACTCGTGTCTCGCTGACTTCACAGTGGCACCAGTCCACCGCAGGGGAAAGACCTATTTTAACACATTTCCAGCTGAATATAGCCTATATAATAAATATATGCTGTGATGTGATGTTGTTGTATGATCATGCACTTTTGCCATTGTTATTTTAAAATAGATTTAACCCATATTCTTCTACTGGGGTCAGGGCCGGCCCTAGGATTTTGGTGGCCCTAAACAAGATTTTTGTTTGTGGCCCACTCTAAGCGCAAACACCAAATCACTGGTTAATACAGACATGTTTATGCCCTCTGAGGTTTGAGGCCATTTTCTCGACTTTTACATATTTTCTTAAATTTATCTTTTTAAGATACTTGCAGATGTAACAATACAAAGTATTGTAAAGTGTTTTATGTCTAAATATTAGAACCTCCGCTGTAAGCACACTGAGGCCAATTTGTCCTAGAACACTGTAGAAAGAAATAATTTAGGCCAAATGCTGGAAATTTGAGGTCTGCTTTTTGAAAAAAATTCAAATCCCTTGTGAAAACACACCTTCAGTCATGAGAATGAACTGTTTTGGTGCTTGAAATAGGATATGAATACAGTAATAGATAAGGGTAGAAAACAAGTCTAAAATGAAATTTTGTAAGATTGTTTTTTGAGCACAAATGTTGTCATTCTGCCATTCTGTTTTCACCAAATGTCTCAAATGTGAGATAAAGAAGCTGAATATTGACTTCAAATTACATATAAAGCTCATGACTTGAATGAACCCCGGTACCTTTCTGATCATGTGGCCCACAACACCTAACGGCTGTGGCCCACAACCGCATAGAGTGTTTATGCCAGGGGCCGGC
The DNA here is from genome assembly GCF_045865225.1 of Trachurus japonicus. NCBI lineage: Eukaryota > Metazoa > Chordata > Actinopteri > Carangiformes > Carangidae > Trachurus > Trachurus japonicus. The sequence continues at coordinate 20,436,727 of NC_140930.1, forward strand.
CCTGACTGGGGTCCACATACAGCATGATTATCAGATGCTACTTTCACATCAAGATTGAATCTGACACACGTAAAACCGTCTGTCAGCAAATTTTGGTGGCTCACAGCCAGCATCTGCCCACGTGTGGAGTACATGGCCCAGACTCTGACTCTGAAGATCCAGAAGTTTCAGTTTTCTGTCATGGCAGTCAGACTATACTTGTTCCAGATGTTGGTTTCCTTCTGGTCTCACATAGCCCTGGTTCAACATAGCCTGAATCTGACCCATATGCAGTATGACTGTCAAATGCTACTCCCACATCACTGTCACTACCACCGTCAGCCTGGGATTGTACAAAGAGATGGAAACAACAGACTCGCAGATCTGTGATCTCGGTCTACCTGCAAGAACCTCGACAAGTGCACAAGAGAAGCGAGAATTGGAGTTATTTCAACAAGGTGGTGGTCACTAAATACTGATTTGCTATAGCTTTCTGTTATATGAAATGAATTGTAAACAAAAACTAGTCAGAGAATCCTCACTTTGTGTAGAATAGTCTCCCACATTGCACAAGCAAACATTATAGTATCATTGTCCAAGTACTAAATATCTCTTTTATTAAAAACAAAGCAAGTGTACAACAGTCAATCAGTGTTAAATAGATGTATTATTTACACCTTTTAACATTGAAATCTTAACTGCAGTAAATTAGTTGGAGATGGGTTGGTGGTTCCTGTATGTAGGACAACAGATCCTAATTAATCAATTCCTGTCCTTGTGTATGTAGCGAGTATTGATCCCTTCCCCTGACAGCCTGAGGAGTATCATGTGTACTAATTGAGCACAATTTAACATACAATATTTTTACATTTTCATTACAGAACATAACTGCTTCCCTCTGTCACCGTCAGGGGAACCACGTTATATATTTTAAACATGAGTTCAAAACAAGAACATGGATAAAGCAATTAACTCCAGTTTTCTGACGTCTCCCTGCGTCCAGATAGTGTGAGACCAGAGTATAGGTGTACAGAGTGAAGTCCACGAGCTTCTCTGCCAATGAAACAAAAAAGTTACATTTTTTTGTCAACGGCCTTTGCTCTTCAGGAAGTACAGCATTCTTTGAGCTGCTGTCGGGTGTCCATCTTTCAGGTGTTTCTCCTCAGTTCAGCTGTCTGATGATGGCGTTAATTTCCGTACCGCGGAATCCAGGGTTTCCCAAGTCCTTCAGGAGCCCGGCCTTATCCCTGGCAGCGTGACGAGCCACCGACAGCTTGAAAGGCAACAGGAAGTTGTTGCTGGCCCGGAAGCCCTTGCCGACCGAGTAGATCTCGTGGATCAGGTCCTCCAGACAGATGATGCCATGTTTACCTGTAGAGCAAGAGAGAGGGAGGTGAGTGAGGGGACGGAGGGCCGGACAGACACTGTGACAGGATGATCCAACCTAACCATTCTGTGACTAAGCATCCAACAACACTGCTCGATTCAGCTTTCAGTGTACACACTAATATCCAGGTGAAACCGTGGTCTTGTTTTTAGGGTTGTGCAGGTGCCAAAAAGGCAGGTCTACTACTTCTCTTCATGGTCTCAAAGCATCACTTCTAATCCATTTGCAAACTCCTTGTTCTTGTTTCTGATTTTTTGTTCTTGTTTTATTCTTATTTCTCATTCATTTTCTCGTTCATATTATTGTTGCATCTTATTTATTGTTTTTCCTGTTTGTAAGGACCCCCTTCGAAAATGAGACGATTCATCTCAAGCAGCTATCCTGAATAAATAAATTCAAATAAAAAATTCAAAAACAACAAAATATCTAGGGCTGCAACTAACGATTATTTTGATAATCGATTAATCTGTCGATTATTTCTTCGATTAATCGGATTTAAAAAAAGGCACAAATTTGATTTACATTGTAGGGAAGAGAAGAACGAGAGGAGTTGTTTCTCAGTTTGATCCAGCATGTCACTGGTATCATTTATTTCTTTCTCCCTAACTTTATTCAAAAACAGAATGTTATTCCAAATGGACAATATTAGTGCAAAAAATTGCACAAATAAGTTTTTTTTTAAGTTAGTTGAACGGCCCAGAGCTGTTAAACTAATAATAATACATTAAAAAATAATAATAGACAAAATTCATTAGGGCACTGCCTGATTTGCTTACAAGTGGAAGTCTGCAGCATGTTTACATCCAGAGGAAAATTCTGATCAACCCTGAAAGTTGATCATTCACCGGATCAACCGACAACAACCTGACGTTACTCAGTTGGTTTCAGTTTGGCTCACAGCCGCTTCCCCAACCGGCCCACGTAATCACACCGTGATAAACATCAGTCACCGTGGGGGGACAGGCTGCACCCTCCGGTCAGACAACGTTACACACACACACACACACACACACACACACACAGCAGCGATCTGATGTAAACATCGGTATTAACTGTAATAGCGCCCATCACCATAAAATAAGACGGGTAAATGATGATCAAATCTCTAATCTGAGTCCTCCACACACCGAGCTCTGAGCAGAGGAACAGCTGATCAAACCTCTAAGAAATATTTCTTACCTTTACTCCAGGTGTCCAAATCAATCAGCAGCAGCAGTCATCAAACTCCAACAGTTTAATAATCCATATTATTCCCGTTTGCATCGCGTTCCTCGCTGCCTGCGTGTTTCATTCATTTGCATAAGTGTGGAAAAAAAGAAAAAAGTTTTAGCTAACGTTAGCTTTAGCTTTAGCTTTAGCTTCAGTGTTCTGACAGGAGAGGCTGACACAGGAGACAGTGAAGCCTCTCTGCTGCTGGTACCGAGTCCAGACCACCCGTCCAGACAGTCCGTGACCATGTCCGTGACACACCGCGTCCGAGCCGCGCGGACCGTGTCCGTGTGGGAGTAACGTTGGACCGGGAGTAAACAACACGGTGGAACCGGACAACACAGGTCCGGTTGATCAGAAACACGGCTGTTGCCGCCGCTAAAAACACCTCTTTTTTTTACATGATGCAAATGAATGAACAGGCTGGCCGCCAGGAACGCGATGTAAACGGAAATAATATTAGTGGATTATTGGAGCTGGATGACTGCTGCTGCTGACTGTTTTGGACACGGGTAAAGATAAGAAATATTTTCTTTTTTCCCTGGCTCTGGGCCAAGTTAATCGCTACCCAACGAATCGATAATCAAATTCGTTGCCAACGAATTTAATAATCGATTTTTATCGATTTTATCGATTAGTTGTTGCAGCCCTAAAAATATCTACTATAATCTATACATAAAACGCAATCTTTATGTTCCAGTGTTACTTACACATGGTGGTCTCTAAACAGAGATGGACATATGTTGAGATAAATGACACAACATAACACCTGCCTCATATAGAGGGTATGCGTTTACGTCACGTTGCCCTCGGCAACGCCCCGTTCGATCGGACTGAGTGGCAAAACAAACCTTCCTCAACGTGCTGGCGGATAGTGGTAGACTCATAAAATGGATAAAATATCTTATATCAAAACAAATTGATGTCAAAAGGAATCGACAACCAGCTCCCCAAAACCGTCTGCTCCACGGACACTTCCTGTAACACAGTGTGACCGTGGTGCCTGCAGAGTGACTGACAGGCTCACTGTTACTGTGCAGAGGGACGAGATTACAGCAGCTCCCGACACTAAAACACGAGCTGCTTTTATTCTGGAAAAACTCTGACCAGTCAAACTGTAGGATGTGTTAGAGGACTACGGTAATTTATCTGTCTAACCATCATAACTATGACACCTAAAACTGTAAACACAGCTGATCGATCGAAAAAAATGACCGCTCCAGTGAATTTACTTTCCGTCTTTGAGGACAGGTTCTTGAATGTAACTCGGTCAAAGTCAGACGTATCCTCATGATTTTTAGCAGTTGTTAGGTCATGCATGCTTTACATGCTGGCAAAGCTAGACATGTCAGACTTGTGTGGGCTCGGAGAAAATCGCTTCTTTACTTGCTCGTTTTTAAACTTTGCCGGCTCTGCCACTCGTCTTTTTGCCACTCAGTGGACGTTCCACAGCTACATCTGAGTACCGTGACGTCATGTGTATACCCTCTATTGTGTAGGTCTATTCTGCCATCAAAACAACTCTGAGCCAATGAGGCATCGTCTCCACAGGTCTCCATTCATGTCATCCTCATGAATGGCAGCAGCTCAGGTTTCCCAGCAGCACATTGCCCTTAGTGTCCCACTGCCATCCACATGACGTCAACTAAACGAACAAACGTGATTCATCAAAGCAGGTTGCCTTCTTCCATTGGTTCATGGTCAACTTCTGATCCTCACTTGCCCATTGGAGCAGAATCTGGTTGTGGACAGGGCTCAGTGCGGGCTGGATGCAGTGTGTGTTCTCACATCTTTCTATCAGAACCAGCAATAACTTCTTAAAGGGATAGTTCACCCTAGAATGATATTTCGCACTGATACTGAGACCGACTGAGACTCGAGTCGGTCTCAGTGCGAACCTTGCGCATGCGCGCTGGCAGCGGAACCGGACAACAGACACTCCGGAGCTAATGCTACAAACAAGCTTAAAATATAGACTTATTTAATTTTTTTCGGGACAATTACGCAATTTGGGGCTTCAGCACAAGACGGACATTACATACGAGCATCATGGAGGTATTTGGATGTTTTTTTGTGTGTGTTTTTTTACGAAGAGCTCTGGTGTCCCTTTGCTACCGTGGCATTGAAATGCACTGCTACACCAAGACCCCCTGTAACTCAGAGAAGGGACGGTGGACTCTGAAAATTCTTCCAGCCCTTAGTCAACATGAGGGTGAGTAGATAATGAGCGAAATATCATTCTAGGGTGAACTATCCCTTTAAGCCATCGGCTCTACTGTGGCTCTTCCATAGGATCAGAAAACACAGGCGATTCTTCACTTCACAGGCTACACATCACTGAGCCTTGGGCACCCATGACTCTGAACACCCAACAAGACCTGCAGTTCTAGATGCCAGTTGTCTAGCCTGTACAATTTGGCCCATGTCAATGTCACCCAGGTCGTTGCACTCAACTATTTTTCTGCTTTTACACACCAACTTCAAGGATAAAAGGTTCACTTGGTGCCTAATATATCCCATCTGCTGTGAGGTACTATTACAAAGAGATAATCGGTATCATTTGGGCTGGTCAAAAAAACCCAAACTATTTTCCGATTCATATCAATGTTCCTCTGAAAGATCCGATATAAAATCCATAGATCAATCGTTTAATGTTCGCTGCTGTTTACATTTAGTTGTGTCCAACCACTGTGAAATGTAATTGGAGTTCTTGAATGATTTCCCTGAATGTACTGAAGAATCGTGCTGTTTACTTCTGGAAGGGGTCATGTTAACAGGGTTCCTATGTAAGTATGTCATTTAATTTCATACATTTCCAGGTCTGGAAAAGTATGGAAAATGGAAACTATTGTATGGAAATGTATTTATCTTAAAGCAACATTGCAGAGTTTATCGGCCTTAAAATAATGTTTCCAGACTCATTGCAATGGTAGAAAAATGGCATGCAAATTAAGAATAATGAAAATGAAGGATTAATTGGATGATTTATTTACACGATACACATCTATTTACTCAAATGTCACAAATTACTTTTAAAAAATTTACCTTGAAGTCTGGAAAAGATATGGAATTTTGAAATTTCAAATGTGTAGGAACCCTGTGTTAAATAAATGTACATTAATGTAACTGCTTTTGTGTCAATTTTTTAATGCTAACAGTAATAATTTCAATAATGCATCAGGTTACTCATCATTCACTTCACCTGTCAGTGGCCATAACATGGCTGATCAGTGTAAATATAAATACCTTCATGTATTTATGTTGACGTTTTATCTGAATACACCATTTATCAGACTGCACTGCACTTCTTTTTGTTGGTGTTCTGGCTCCATCGCACTGTTGCAGACACTTACCCATGTGCTCCTCAATGAAGGCGTTGTCTGTGAGAGGAACTCTCTTCTTGCCTATCCTGGCCTGTCCTCTCTTCAGAATGAGCTCACGAACAGACTTCAAGTTTGGAAAGCTGATGGCAAGATGACAAAGTGTTAGTAGCTTGTACCAACTCAAACCTAATCCAAACTTGTATTTAATAAAGCAGCAGATGAAGAATCACTCACCCCCAGGCCACATAAGGCTCCACCATCCTCATCATTGCTACGGAGGTCTTATTGATTTTGACAAAGGCTCCACTGAAGATCTTCCTCAGCCTCAACATCTGGATCACCTTCATCACTTTGGGACTGACACCTTTAATCCTAAAAGAAAAAAGACCACAAATGTTATCTCATGTATGTGTGTGTTCCTGAGGACTTCCTGACAGACAGACAGCAGTTCGTGACGCTGGGGAAGCATGTCTCCTTTACTGCTCTTGGCAATAAAACTGTTCTGATTCTGATTTGTGATCATTGGTGTAATAGAGCAAAAACATTTCATTTCAGAATTACGGACCAGATCCTGACAGGTTTTTAACCTGAGAACAGCAAGATCGTCCTCTGGAAGATCTGAACTCCTACCGTTTGCTCTCCACAGCTCAATAAACAGCTGTTAATGCTAAAAATGAGTTGTACGAACACACACAAGTAGCTTCTCCCCAGGTCAATACAGAACTATTTTTTACACTGCAGAGTAAAATAAGAAAAGACTGCCGTGAAAACACTCACTCTCTGATACGGACAGCAAAGGCTAGCTTATTCTTAGCAGGGGGCAGAGGGGGCGGCGGCCTGTGGTCTGCTCTGCGGATGCGGGTTTCATCGCGATGCTTCTTGTGACTGTCTTTCAAGAAGTCTTCCAAACGCTTGAATTTCAGTGGTTTTCCTTTTGATACCTGGAACAACAGAAGAATGCATTCATGAATACACATCAGTAGGTTTATGAACAAACTCAAGTGCAGTCATGTCAGTTCAGATGACACTAAAGTTAAAGTGAATAATAATTCTTAATAGGCTGAGATGATGATGGCTAACTTAAAGCAGAAGTAAGTGGTCCGGTCGTTTTCGCTAATGCTGCGTTCCAGGCAGGTTTTTGAAATCGTAAATTACAGCTTCAAGTCACAACTTACGACTTTGTAGCGTTTCAGGCAACCCACTCGTGTTTTTCCGACCTGTTTTACCGGTGAAAGTCACTATAACGGCCACTCGTAAATTCCGACCGGTGAACTCGCACCAGATCAAACTGATACAACTTCACAGGTCGTAAAAACAGGAGTTACGAGTTTCCTTGAACGCACCATAACAGTCCTCGTCCCTACGTCGCCACATTCACGGCGTTCCTTGGCTGCACACAGAGCCCTGCATGCCGTTCTCTCTCCTCATTGGATAAAAACTGTAGGATACGATAAATGTTTTCTCCTCGACTCAGAGCAGAGCAGAGTGACTGAGAGACCCGTGTTTCGGTCCAAACACTCTATGTAAGTGATTGCTGTCGGAAGATATAACTATTTAAGACTTATATTAACACAAATATATCACTTACTTCTGCTTTAAATACATTGACCTGCATATTATTATGACAATAGACACTAACACACACACAGCAAACACAAATTCTGTAATGATGAGTATAAAGTCTAAATAATGAATAACTTTGCTGCCTTTGAACATTGGAGTTTCACTTGTTGTAATTAGATGAGCCATTACAGAAGCTCTTTGCTTATTAGTACAATTAGCTGTTTGCAGAAAACTGTGGTTGATGCTTTTCTAGTCACACTTCACCACGATAGCAGGTCAAACACTGAATTTGACTTCAAATATGAGGAAAAGCATCATCAGTCACTCACCTTTCTCTTCTCAAGCAGTGCTAGCTTGGCTTGTGTGGCTTTAATGGCCTGGTAAGCCTTCCTCTTCTTCAGCAGATACTCAGGAACTAACTTGATCACTTTGTTTGATCTGATGACACCAGCATACAAAAACACGGTCAGTCACGAAAGCTTTGGACAATTAAGTGGCTGCTGTTTATCAAGAAAGTAATTATTGTAAAATCATTTTCTGACTGCCAAGAAAAATGTTATCGCTGTCAAGAAGAGTAAATTCGCTGCATTCAGCTTTAGTTTTCCAGCTCACTAACTTTATTGCTAACAATACATATACATTTAAACATTATACATGAAACACGTATTACAGCGGCAGCCGGCTTCTTGACTGCCATTTCAATTTCTCATCAATAGTTGTACAGTCAAGACATCACGCTAGCTAGCTGTGTATCCGTGGAGGTTCACTCAGCCCCATGTGAAATGAGACCCTCTACAATCTCATACAACTGCCGCTAATAATCTCAATAAAGGTCGAGACCGAACACATTACACTTAAATGACTTGTTCAAAGTCGAAACAACGCAGCTGGACGTGTAGAAACCACGGATGGGCTTAGATATAGATATATAAACAAATACATACTCGGGCTCCGCCATGGTGCCGCTTGAAGACGTGTCGTCGCTCCGATATGACGTCACGGCTCTTCGTGTTTTGGTCCCTCGTGTTCACTGTATGGTTCACTGTAGGCGACTCGATGGCGCAACCTGGTGGCGGAAGCAGAGGACTGCAGTCTAAAGGCTCATTTATGCTCCACGTACGGACGTAATTGTATGCGTCCGTTTCAAACGTTGTTACCGTCACTGCTCACATACTTCCATGCGTCCTTAACGTTGGCATGGATGTTATCCAACACATCCACTAGGGGGCAGCTCAGAGTCAAAAGTTTATGACAACAAACATGGCGACTACGGAGGAGATCTTGATAATGTACATAATAAAAGAAGAAAACTGACTCGTTATGTGATGCGGTGGTCGGTAAGGCCGTTAAATTAATCACAGCTGGAGGAGGAGAATTTTTTTTCTCTCATTCAGCCGTCGTGTCTTCTTCTTCTTCTGTCTCACACTGGCTCTAGGCTCCGTATCGGGTAGTGACAGCAACAGCGCCCCCACGGTTTCCGGTGGTACTGCTCCGTTTGGTGCGTATCCGTAAGCTTTGTGGAAACGGACGAAAAACGGACGAAATGAACGCAGAGTACGGACGAAAGGCTCCGTCCGTATCCGTATGCGTATTTTACGTTGAGCATAAATGGGCCTTAAAGCCTAGGTTATACTTTCGCCTGGCTCCGTTGGCAGTTGGCGCGCGCACCTCGGCAGAGCGCACAGGCGTTTATACTTGCCGCATTCACCGTTGCAATATTCGTAGCAAAGACAGGGGGCGGTAGATAAAAAAATACAATAGGAAGTAGCAGAAGCAACTAAAAACATAGAAGAAGTAAGCAGGATTTCTCCTGTAGCTCTACTATTTACCTTAATTAAAAAGCTCCGGTGTAATTGTGATAGTTAACTACATGATTTGAAAACCAACCGTCCTTGCAACATCAGTGTAGTAGTTATATAACGTTATCGATCGCTCCATGTATTGATTTTTCGCCGGCTTGTTGTAAACAGATGCACATGGAGGAGAGGAGGGACCGGATTTGCATAGTTCCTCGAGTTCTGGGTCATTTGATTGTCTTTATAAGTTAATTACGAGTTGTACAAATGCTAGAGCGTACCAGCTCAGCCAGTCTTCCCTCAAATTCATCCATTTTGAACCGAGCGACACTCGCGCGGCGCGCGCCAAGTTTCAAAATCCTGGAGGTGCGCGACAGCGCGACGCGACAGCGCGACGCGCCAGCGCGCGACGCCGTCGCGAGGTGCGCGTTTACGTCATTTGTGGCGCGCGAGCCTCGCGCACTCGCGACTGCGTCGAGCATAAACCAGGCTTAACACTCAAGAGAGACCCATTATAAAAAAGATAGAGAGCCTAATAGGAAGCGAAATTTTATATTTTATATTTATAATATTATCATAAAACGCTTCAGTTTGTTGTTGGGGGTAATTATTGATGAATGAAAAACGTAGCCTACTTTTGAACGTAATAATCGATTTTCGTGAATCGATAACAGGAGAACTTACACAATGTATGCTACCTTTAAAGAAATTCTTAATATTATTGATTCAGTGGTTTCTATGTTGACTTTGGTAAACAAAAACAAAAACACACATTTAAATATTGAAGCAATTAAAGAGTAGCCTACAGGCTAAAAAAAAAAAGGGTGACATAAATGACTGAGGAAAAGCCTGAGCAGTTCCACCTTTGTTTGTCACTCATTCAGGTCATTGTACAAGTTCTTAAGCATTTGCTATGCATGCTTTCCCTATCTACTGTGTATACTTCCCTATAAACTGTGTCTTAAAATGTTTTTTTTTTTTACTGCCTCTATGAGTCCTTTAAAAGAGCACCAGTTTTATAGCCTACCCCATTTTCATCAGATCACCGAGGTCATGCAGACAAAATCCTCTAATGGTGAAATATATGTTTATCTTAGTTGTAATAACATCAGCTAGTGTCCTGCAATAGGAGATTAAATAGATCATAATATGTGTCAAGAATGATAGATAAGTAGCCTACAAGAGTGATTTACATTCTGCAAGCACACAGATAATGATGACTTTTCATATAACATGATCATCTAGATACACTGTCCTACTGCCAGAAGATGGAGCTGTTTTCCACCAAATAACTCAGACCCTCAGACCACTACAGAGAAATCACCCTGTTGTCACTCACTCACCATAACGGAAGAGGTGGGGCATCATAAAATAAATACACATCATCCTATTAGCCTACTTTATGATTCTGACAACGTTTCTGTTTCATGAAAAGCCAACAACTACATGGGGTCATTGTTACCTAAATATGCTTTATTACAGAGCTAATGTAATAAAAATTTGTCCTTAGTCCTTTAACTTCCAAAAGCCTAAATCAATTCAAACAGCTTTATTGGCATGAACAGAAATGTGTTATTTACATACATACATTACAATATTACAATTCATATTCAGTACAGTACAATGCAATTTTATACAATTATAAATCTATATAAATAGATAGAATAGAATAGATATAAATCTATGCATTTTTGGGATGTTATAGTGAGTCCCTCAGGCTGTGGCAGGCAGATACATATTTAGCTGCCAGAGGAGCTGCTGCCCTTTCACCTGACAGAACTGACACTTTCTCTTCTGGGGGTTAACATGTGAAACTTTTTTTTTATTTTCTTCTCTATTTCCCCAAAGTGAGAATTTCTTATTGGAGAATACTTGTCAAAGTAGAGCAGAAAGTGCATCTCTGTCTCTGTCTGTTCTGTGGAGCAGTGACCACATACGCGCTGCTCTCTGGGCAGCCATGTCTGTCTATGTCTTGTTTCTATGGCTAGTTGGTGGTCACTCGCCTGTATTTGGTCAGGATCCGTTTGTGCTTCCTGTCTCTGGCAGAGTGGAGATATATCAGCCAATTTATATTATCTGTTAGAGCATAGACAGAGTCAAATAACAATTTAGTCTACTTTGAGTTTTTGTTTCATTTTCCCAGCGTTGTAAATATAGATCTTTTGATCGATTGATGATGAGTTTTATTCTGTGTTGTTTTGGGGCTGTGCTGATGGGAGCCTGGTTACTTAGCTTCACCATCAGCTGAGTGAGGGGGCTGTTTTCAGGGTTCAGCTCTTGGGTTTTTAGTGTTTTAAATGGAACTGTGTCTTTTGGACTTGTCATTGCCCGTTTTTGTATGTTAAGCAGTAATGGGAACCGTCCCAGTTCTGCTCGGCAGGTGTTGTTTGGGTTTTCCTCTGAACATTTAGGATTCTTCGACAGAATTCAGTGTGAGTGGCTTCTATTGGGTGTTTATCCCATGAGCCATAATCTAATCTACTGAGTGGACCCCAGACCTAACTTCCATACAAAGCTATTGGCAAAATGACATAATCAAATATTTTTGTCCATATTCTAACTGGAATGTTAATGTTGAGTAGTTTGGTTTTTAGTGCATACATTGCCCTACGTGCTTTGTCTAAATCTCTGTATGTTCATGTTTAGGCTGGGTCAGAAGCACCAGCCCAACAGAATAAAACACAGTGATGCAGCAGCCCCCATTAGGACACAACATTCAGAAATGATTCAGACCTCTTCACTTTCACATTTTGTAATGTTGTAACCTTATGCCAGTATTGTTGAAATAAGCACTCTAACATCAGGTATTAAACTGAAAAACTTTTAGCTCTCCTCCCATTCTCTTGACAACATTTGAGATGTTTTAGACCTTGCATAACTCATTAGACATGATGTGATTTGATGTCACAGATGACAATGCATATAGCACAAAAAGCATGCTATGAGGTTGACAGAACTGCCTGTGTAGCTCAGAGAGCACACAAGGTCATCTTCATCACTTTAAAGTGCCTCAGCTACTCATCTGGAGTGGCAGTGTAATATTTCTGGTTCCTTAAATGCACCTTAATAACAGGTCACTGTCCACGAGTATACTCATGGCCCAGATAAAGAGTCACTGACTGGTGCAGAGACCAGAAATGTATGCCTGTCAAGTGGCTGTCAATTATTCAGTGTCTATAAGGACTGACTGCAGTGGCAGTTAGCAGTCTAATGATCATAGGCATCATAGACTGTTTCAGTTGGAGACAACCTGAGAAGAAGTTCCAGCAACACTTGATCCAGAGGGAGGGAAATGGCGGCCTTGAAAGCCTTTACAGGTGCAGTGAGGGGGGTAGGAACCATGTCTCACTCAGACCCCAGAGATGCTGGTAGTACCTCGGTTCAACTGAACCTGACCAAGAATTAAGCACCTCAGTAGCAGCATGGCCAACCATCAGAGGATGAAGTACAGCTCACAACAGTATAAAGTATTAGACATTGTCCCATGATGCAGCTTGAGGGACTAGAAGATGAAGAAGATATCATCTTGAGCATGATGCCATCTTCGGTGAAAAAGAAGAGAAGTCTGCCTAAAGACTGAATGAGTTAGCCTGGACAGATCTACATGCTGTAGGTCTAAATTACCAGCTGGGGGGGAGCTCCAACAGTTAGGCTGAAGGAGCCAAGGAAAACAGCTCAGGAGAAGAAAAACGCAGAGCACCAAGCAGCTCTGGGATCTGAGCCAGTGAAGATGAACATGGGATCTCCTTAAACACTGACTAAAGCCTGCTCTGAGATCAGTCCAACAGAAGTACAGACAGGAATCATCTGCTGACCTATGCAGGCCCATGCAGAGGCTGACACTGACATCTTACTAGGGAATCCCTGTGTAACAGCTGTGGAGATGCTGCTAGGACTTAACCATTAAGAAATCATTAACACTCGACGAGGAGCCTCAGTTAATTAATGAGTCTATTTTAGTGCTGATAATGTGAGCCGAGCAGTCACTGAAGTGTCTCTGAATCTTGCTTATGACTCATATCATTAAGTCACTGATCATCACCAAACCTCCTTCAATGCATCAACAATTGCCTGATGCCTGGTGAAAAGATGGGTAACCTAATCCGAGGTCTCCAGTGCACATTGACTTTAAATAGCTTCCACAGAGGCGAAACCCCATCTTTTTGACAAATGCTGGAGTGACTTTAAAATGACTTCTCATAGTTAACTAGTTGATTGTTGCCAGTGGTATGGCGGTGGTTGTTGGTTTTAGCACACCTATAGGAGTAGCTGTGCCTCTTCATTGCCAATGTCGTGACCTTTGCTGCATGTACTTAGCTGTGCTTTGTATTTTCTTTCTCGTTTTATAATTTTAATTTATTTCAATTAATTAAGTAATTGTTTATTATTATTATTATTATTATTATTATTATTATTATTATTATTATTATTATTATTATTATTATTATTATTAGGGCCACGGGCAATCGCACCGGGCACTGGTCCCAACAGCTATGAAATAGCTGCAGGGACCAGTGCCCGGGCAAAGCCCGGCAAAGCCCGGGCACTACTGTTATTGTGTGAATTTTTTCTTCCTTATTATTAGTGTGAATGCTTCCAGCATTCACACTATTGTTCTTCTGTTCGGCCATTTTCTTTATACTTTTGACACTTAACTAGTCCTTCATACTTTGTGCTATTTCAACAATTCTCACATCAAAATGTTCAGCCTTTTCGGGACAGGTGTGCTATGTCTTTTCTCTTTTCAACTATTCATACTTTTTGCAATATTCAACTATTTCTGATTTTTTTTTCCCCATAGAGAATGCATTGGAACAGTCTTGAAACTCTTCAAATCTTCTTACTTCTTTCAGCCTTTAAAGCGTCCACATACTTTCAGCTAGAGACTTCATTCAAATTCTGAGCTGTAGACAAACTTCTAATGTATTCATCCTGTATGTACAACTTTTTCATAGCTTGTACCGTTTTTGAGATAAATCCTTTAAAAGCACATGAGGATTTCTGACAAATTTCACACTTTTCAATGAGTGTGTATGGGGTTGGGTCAGAGTGAGTGACATCATCGTTAGAGTGAGAGGGATTGAAAAAACATTCAGGATTTTTTCTGGATAAATTGCCAGCACGGCCACAAATTAATGATTTCCTCACCGGTTTGTAGCCACACTTGTCATGTCTCATTTGATGTGCTCAAAACAGCAGACAGACTTACAGAATTGACCCTTTGTTGGCCTTCTGATTGGTCTGCTGTTCCACCAATCAGAGCGCTTCTCCCCATGTCACGTGTTGCGCAACATTCTAAGGTTGGACAACTCTGGCATGAAACCCTATGAAACGAGATAGGTAGACAGCAAGTTTTTCGGCAAAAACTACTTTATAATTTTTCAATATGGTTAAAATGTGTGCCTGGGGTTCCTGCAATAGCAACTCACGATATCTGGAACGTATTCCCAGAGTTATTTTTATCCCATTCCCCAAACACAAGACATCAATACTTAGCCTATGTAGGCTACTGTATATTATTTAACCTTCTGTTATGTATTTAGTTGAGCTTAATAATAGGGTTTGGGGGTGGTCCACTAGGGGAGCTATAGGCATAGGTCAGGGGTTAATTGCATAGGTTTGTTTGTTGTTGTTGTGCAGTCCTCATGAGAAGTGAGCCTGTTTTTCTGTACTGAAGTGCTATTGAAGCTCATTCATTCTCCAGTCCACTCTCTGGTCGTGTTCATAGACAGAGAAGATCTAATACCTTCAAAATTATCTAGCAAACGTAACATTACCGCTGCTAATGTCTTTTGAACTTTGTGAAGTTTTACGAGGAAAAACGGGAGATCGGCGGAGATTAAGCGTTAGCTTGTAGCTAACGTTAGCTAGCGTCGTTAGCTACTAGCTAGTGAGTGACCAAAACAATAGTTTTTCCCCATTTTTCGGAAAAGTCAGGTAATGCCCGTTCAATCGCTATTGAGCCACGTCTGTCCTCTATCATGGACACTATTTTTCTGATGTATAAGTTAATTCAAATTTTCCTTACAAGCAATTTAAATCTGCCTAATTTTCAATGGTTTCCAATGGGAGTTAACCCTTCCGTGACCATTGTTTGTCCAACCTAGCAACAGTAACCGTGGGGGGCGGGGCCTTGACAAAGGGTCAATTGTCTCAGTGAGCCTAATTGTGCAGCTAGACCCGCTCCAGTGGCTCATCCACTTCAATATAAAAGTAGGAGCTGATTTTTTTAGAAAAGCAGAAATGCCCCCCTTTTCTACCTTGCAACCCTGAGAAAAGTTTCTGCCCTATAAACATTTAATGCACATCAATGTGCTCAGGAAGGTCTCCTTGCCCCAGTAGTCATGGCCACATTCTGATAAGAGGTACGGTTCTCTTTTTATGGGCTGTTTTCGGAAGCTGCACAGAGCTCAAATCTCTCTGCTCTGCTCTGCTCTGTGTGCAGTTGGTCCAGCTGTTGGGGCCAGCTCGTTATCAACGTCTATAAATAGAACTGCATTGGACTCCCCTCGGACCCCCAGATGATATATCCGAGTTTGGAGAAATTTAAATTTTTGGTCAAAAAAAAAAAAACGTAAGCCGCGCGCCTGTCGTCTTTTTAAAATCGCCTGTTTGGTTTTTGGTCATTTTCTCCAAAACCACCGGCCCGATTTCAACCAAACCTTCTGCGTTGGACTCCCCACGGACCCCCAGATGATATATCCGAGTTTGGAGAAATTTAAATTTTTGGTCAAAAAAAAAAAAACGTAAGCCGCGCGCCTGTCGTCTTTTTAAAATCGCCTGTTTGGTTTTTGGTCATTTTCTCCAAAACCACCGGCCCGATTTCAACCAAACCTTCTGCGTTGGACTCCCCTCGGACCCCCAGATGATATATCCGAGTTTGGAGAAATTTGAAGAAATTTTAATTTTTGGTCAAAAAAAAACAAACGTAAGCCACGCGCCTGTCGTCTTTTTAAAATCGCCTGTTTGGTTTTTGGTCATTTTCTCCAAAACCACCGGCCCGATTTCAACCGAACCTTCTGCGTTGGACTCCCCTCGGACCCCCAGATGATATATCCGAGTTTGGAGAAATTTGAAGAAATTTTAATTTTTGGTCAAAAAAAAAAAAACGTAAGCCGCTCGCCTGTCGTCTTTTTAAAATCGCCTGTTTGGTTTTTGGTCATTTTCTCCAAAACCACCGGCCCGATTTCAACCAAACCTTCTGCGTTGGACTCCCCTCGGACCCCCAGATGATATATCCGAGTTTGGAGAAATTTGAAGAAATTTTAATTTTTGGTCAAAAAAAAAAAAAGACGTAAGCCGCGCGCCTGTCGTCTTTTTAAAATCGTCTGTTTGGTTTTTGGTCATTTTCTCCAAAACCACCGGCCCGATTTCAACCAAACCTTCTGCGTTGGACTCCCCTCGGACCCCCAGATGATATATCCGAGTTTGGAGAAATTTGAAGAAATTTTAATTTTTGGTCAAAAAAAAAAAAAACGTAAGCCCCGCGCCTGTCGTCTTTTTAAAATCGCCTGTTTGGTTTTTGGTCATTTTCTCCAAAACCACCGGCCCGATTTCAACCAAACCTTCTGCGTTGGACTCCCCTCGGACCCCCAGATGATATATCCGAGTTTGGAGAAATTTGAAGAAATTTTAATTTTTGGTCAAAAAAAAAAAAAAACGTAAGCCGCGCGCCTGTCGTCTTTTTAAAATCGTCTGTTTGGTTTTTGGTCATTTTCTCCAAAACCACCGACCCGATTTCAACCAAACCTTCTGCGTTGGACTCCCCTCGGACCCCCAGATGATATATCCGAGTTTGGAGAAATTTGAAGAAATTTTAGTTTTTGGTCAAAAAAAAAAAAAAAGACGTAAGCCGCGCGCCTGTAGTCTTTTTAAAATCGCCTGTTTGGTTTTTGGTCATTTTCTCCAAAACCACCGGCCCGATTTCAACCAAACCTTCTGCGTTGGACTCCCCTCGGACCCCCAGATGATATATCCGAGTTTGGAGAAATTAAAATTTTTGGTCAAAAAAAAAAAAAACGTAAGCCGCGCGCCTGTCGTCTTTTTAAAATCGCCTGTTTGGTTTTTGGTCATTTTCTCCAAAACCACCGGCCCGATTTCAACCAAACCTTCTGCGTTGGACTCCCCTCGGACCCCCAGATGATATATCCGAGTTTGGAGAAATTTGAAGAAATTTTAACTTTTCGTCAAAAAAAAAAAAAGACGTAAGCCGCGCGCCTGTCGTCTTTTTAAAATCGTCTGTTTGGTTTTTGGTCATTTTCTCCAAAACCACCGGCCCGATTTCAACCAAACCTTCTGCGTTGGACTCCCCTCGGACCCCCAGATGATATATCCGAGTTTGGAGAAATTTTAATTTTTTGTCAAAAAAAAAAAACGTAAGCCGCGCGCCTGTCGTCTTTTTAAAATCGCCTGTTTGGTTTTTGGTCATTTTCTCCAAAACCACCGGCCCGATTTCAACCAAACCTTCTGCGTTGGACTCCCCTTGGACCCCCAGATGATATATCCGAGTTTGGAGAAATTTAAATTTTTGGTCAAAAAAAAAAAAAGTAAGCCGCGCGCCTGTCGTCTTTTTAAAATCGCCTGTTTGGTTTTTGGTCATTTTCTCCAAAACCACCGGCCCGATTTCAACCAAACCTTCTGCATTGGACTCCCCTCGGACCCCCAGATGATATATCTGAGTTTGGAGAAATTTGAAGAAATTTTAATTTTTGGTCAAAAAAAAAAAAAAGACGTAAGCCGTGCGCGCCTGTCGTCTTTTTAAAATCGTCTGTTTGGTTTTTGGTCATTTTCTCCAAAACCACCAGCCCGATTTCAACGAAACCTTCTGCGTTGGACTCCCCTCGGACCCCCAGATGATATATCCGAGTTTGGAGAAATTTGAAGAAATTTTAATTTTTGGTCAAAAAAAAAAAAAAAACGTAAGCCGCGCGCCTGTCGTCTTTTTAAAATAGCCTGTTTGGTTTTTGGTCATTTTCTCCAAAACCACCGGCCCGATTTCAACCAAACCTTCTGCGTTGGACTCCCCTCGGACCCCCAGATGACATATCCGAGTTTGGAGAAATTTGAAGAAATTTTAATTTTTGGTCAAAAAAAAAAAAAAGACGTAAGCCGCGCGCCTGTCGTCTTTTTAAAATCGCCTGTTTGGTTTTTGGTCATTTTCTCCAAAACCACCGGCCCGATTTCAACCAAACCTTCTGCGTTGGACTCCCCTCGGACCCCCAGATGATATATCCGAGTTTGGAGAAATTTGAAGAAATTTTAATTTTTGGTCAAAAAAAAAAAAAAAACGTAAGCCGCGCGCCTGTCGTCTTTTTAAAATCGTCTGTTTGGTTTTTGGTCATTTTCTCCAAAACCACCGACCCGATTTCAACCAAACCTTCTGCGTTGGACTCCCCTCGGACCCCCAGATGATATATCCGAGTTTGGAGAAATTTGAAGAAATTTTAAGTTTTGGTCAAAAAAAAAAAAAAACGTAAGCCGCGCGCCTGTAGTCTTTTTAAAATCGCCTGTTTGGTTTTTGGTCATTTTCTCCAAAACCACCGGCCCGATTTCAACCAAACCTTCTGCGTTGGACTCCCCTCGGACCCCCAGATGATATATCCGAGTTTGGAGAAATTAAAATTTTTGGTCAAAAAAAAAAAAACGTAAGCCGCGCGCCTGTCGTCTTTTTAAAATCGCCTGTTTGGTTTTTGGTCATTTTCTCCAAAACCACCGGCCCGATTTCAACCAAACCTTCTGCGTTGGACTCCCCTCGGACCCCCAGATGATATATCCGAGTTTGGAGAAATTTGAAGAAATTTTAACTTTTCGTCAAAAAAAAAAAAAAGACGTAAGCCGCGCGCCTGTCGTCTTTTTAAAATCGTCTGTTTGGTTTTTGGTCATTTTCTCCAAAACCACCGGCCCGATTTCAACCAAACCTTCTGCGTTGGACTCCCCTCGGACCCCCAGATGATATATCCGAGTTTGGAGAAATTTTAATTTTTTGTCAAAAAAAAAAAACGTAAGCCGCGCGCCTGTCGTCTTTTTAAAATCGCCTGTTTGGTTTTTGGTCATTTTCTCCAAAACCACCGGCCCGATTTCAACCAAACCTTCTGCGTTGGACTCCCCTTGGACCCCCAGATGATATATCCGAGTTTGGAGAAATTTAAATTTTTGGTCAAAAAAAAAAAAAAGTAAGCCGCGCGCCTGTCGTCTTTTTAAAATCGCCTGTTTGGTTTTTGGTCATTTTCTCCAAAACCACCGGCCCGATTTCAACCAAACCTTCTGCGTTGGACTCCCCTCGGACCCCCAGATGATATATCCGAGTTTGGAGAAATTTGAAGAAATTTTAACTTTTCGTCAAAAAAAAAAAAAAAGACGTAAGCCGCGCGCCTGTCGTCTTTTTAAAATCGTCTGTTTGGTTTTTGGTCATTTTCTCCAAAACCACCGGCCCGATTTCAACCAAACCTTCTGCGTTGGACTCCCCTCGGACCCCCAGATGATATATCCGAGTTTGGACAAATTTTAATTTTTTGTCAAAAAAAAAAAACGTAAGCCGCGCGCCTGTCGTCTTTTTAAAATCGCCTGTTTGGTTTTTGGTCATTTTCTCCAAAACCACCGGCCCGATTTCAACCAAACCTTCTGCGTTGGACTCCCCTTGGACCCCCAGATGATATATCCGAGTTTGGAGAAATTTAAATTTTTGGTCAAAAAAAAAAAAAGTAAGCCGCGCGCCTGTCGTCTTTTTAAAATCGCCTGTTTGGTTTTTGGTCATTTTCTCCAAAACCACCGGCCCGATTTCAACCAAACCTTCTGCATTGGACTCCCCTCGGACCCCCAGATGATATATCTGAGTTTGGAGAAATTTGAAGAAATTTTAATTTTTGGTCAAAAAAAAAAAAAACGTAAGCCGTGCGCGCCTGTCGTCTTTTTAAAATCGTCTGTTTGGTTTTTGGTCATTTTCTCCAAAACCACCCGCCCGATTTCAACGAAACCTTCTGCGTTGGACTCCCCTCGGACCCCCAGATGATATATCCGAGTTTGGAGAAATTTGAAGAAATTTTAATTTTTGGTCAAAAAAAAAAAAAAAACGTAAGCCGCGCGCCTGTCGTCTTTTTAAAATAGCCTGTTTGGTTTTTGGTCATTTTCTCCAAAACCACCGGCCCGATTTCAACCAAACCTTCTGCGTTGGACTCCCCTCGGACCCCCAGATGATATATCCGAGTTTGGAGAAATTTGAAGAAATTTTAATTTTTGGTCAAAAAAAAAAAAAACGTAAGCCGCGCGCCTGTCGTCTTTTTAAAATCGTCTGTTTGGTTTTTGGTCATTTTCTCCAAAACCACCGGCCCGATTTCAACCAAACCTTCTGCGTTGGACTCCCCTCGGACCCCCAGATGATATATCCGAGTTTGGATAAATTTTAATTTTTTGTCAAAAAAAAAAAAACGTAAGCCGCGCGCCTGTCGTCTTTTTAAAATCGCCTGTTTGGTTTTTGGTCATTTTCTCCAAAACCACCGGCCCGATTTCAACCAAACCTTCTGCGTTGGACTCCCCTTGGACCCCCAGATGATATATCCGAGTTTGGAGAAATTTAAATTTTTGGTCAAAAAAAAAAAAAGTAAGCCGCGCGCCTGTCGTCTTTTTAAAATCGCCTGTTTGGTTTTTGGTCATTTTCTCCAAAACCACCGGCCCGATTTCAACCAAACCTTCTGCGTTGGACTCCCCTCGGACCCCCAGATGATATATCCGAGTTTGGAGAAATTTGAAGAAATTT
Source organism: Trachurus japonicus (assembly GCF_045865225.1). Lineage (NCBI taxonomy): Eukaryota > Metazoa > Chordata > Actinopteri > Carangiformes > Carangidae > Trachurus > Trachurus japonicus. The sequence continues at coordinate 20,457,736 of NC_140930.1, forward strand.
TAACTTTTCGTCAAAAAAAAAAAAAAGACGTAAGCCGCGCGCCTGTCGTCTTTTTAAAATCGTCTGTTTGGTTTTTGGTCATTTTCTCCAAAACCACCGGCCCGATTTCAACCAAACCTTCTGCGTTGGACTCCCCTCGGACCCCCAGATGATATATCCGAGTTTGGACAAATTTTAATTTTTTGTCAAAAAAAAAAAACGTAAGCCGCGCGCCTGTCGTCTTTTTAAAATCGCCTGTTTGGTTTTTGGTCATTTTCTCCAAAACCACCGGCCCGATTTCAACCAAACCTTCTGCGTTGGACTCCCCTTGGACCCCCAGATGATATATCCGAGTTTGGAGAAATTTAAATTTTTGGTCAAAAAAAAAAAAAGTAAGCCGCGCGCCTGTCGTCTTTTTAAAATCGCCTGTTTGGTTTTTGGTCATTTTCTCCAAAACCACCGGCCCGATTTCAACCAAACCTTCTGCATTGGACTCCCCTCGGACCCCCAGATGATATATCTGAGTTTGGAGAAATTTGAAGAAATTTTAATTTTTGGTCAAAAAAAAAAAAAAGACGTAAGCCGTGCGCGCCTGTCGTCTTTTTAAAATCGTCTGTTTGGTTTTTGGTCATTTTCTCCAAAACCACCAGCCCGATTTCAACGAAACCTTCTGCGTTGGACTCCCCTCGGACCCCCAGATGATATATCCGAGTTTGGAGAAATTTGAAGAAATTTTAATTTTTGGTCAAAAAAAAAAAAAAACGTAAGCCGCGCGCCTGTCGTCTTTTTAAAATAGCCTGTTTGGTTTTTGGTCATTTTCTCCAAAACCACCGGCCCGATTTCAACCAAACCTTCTGCGTTGGACTCCCCTCGGACCCCCAGATGACATATCCGAGTTTGGAGAAATTTGAAGAAATTTTAATTTTTGGTCAAAAAAAAAAAAAACGTAAGCCGCGCGCCTGTCGTCTTTTTAAAATCGCCTGTTTGGTTTTTGGTCATTTTCTCCAAAACCACCGGCCCGATTTCAACCAAACCTTCTGCGTTGGACTCCCCTCGGACCCCCAGATGATATATCCGAGTTTGGAGAAATTTAAATTTTTGGTCAAAAAAAAAAAAACGTAAGCCGCGCGCCTGTCGTCTTTTTAAAATCGCCTGTTTGGTTTTTGGTCATTTTCTCCAAAACCACCGGCCCGATTTCAACCAAACCTTCTGCGTTGGACTCCCCTCGGACCCCCAGATGATATATCCGAGTTTGGAGAAATTTGAAGAAATTTTAATTTTGGTCAAAAAAAAAAAAACGTAAGCCGCGCGCCTGTCGTCTTTTTAAAATCGCCTGTTTGGTTTTTGGTCATTTTCTCCAAAACCACCGGCCCGATTTCAACCAAACCTTCTGCGTTGGACTCCCCTCGGACCCCCAGATGATATATCCGAGTTTGGAGAAATTTGAAGAAATTTTAATTTTTGGTCAAAAAAAAAAAAACGTAAGCCGCGCGCCTGTCGTCTTTTTAAAATCGCCTGTTTGGTTTTTGGTCATTTTCTCCAAAACCACCGGCCCGATTTCAACCAAACCTTCTGCGTTGGACTCCCCTCGGACCCCCAGATGATATATCCGAGTTTGGAGAAATTTGAAGAAATTTTAATTTTGGTCAAAAAAAAAAAAACGTAAGCCGCGCGCCTGTCGTCTTTTTAAAATCGCCTGTTTGGTTTTTGGTCATTTTCTCCAAAACCACCGGCCCGATTTCAACCAAACCTTCTGCGTTGGACTCCCCTCGGACCCCCAGATGATATATCCGAGTTTGGAGAAATTTGAAGAAATTTTAATTTTTGGTCAAAAAAAAAAAACGTAAGCCGCGCGCCTGTCGTCTTTTTAAAATCGCCTGTTTGGTTTTTGGTCATTTTCTCCAAAACCACCGGCCCGATTTCAACCAAACCTTCTGCGTTGGACTCCCCTCGGAACCCCAGATGATATATCCGAGTTTGGAGAAATTTTAATTTTTTGTCAAAAAAAAAAAACGTAAGCCGCGCGCCTGTCGTCTTTTTAAAATCGCCTGTTTGGTTTTTGGTCATTTTCTCCAAAACCACCGGCCCGATTTCAACCAAACCTTCTGCGTTGGACTCCCCTCGGACCCCCAGATGATATATCCGAGTTTGGAGAAATTTTAATTTTTTGTCAAAAAAAAAAAACGTAAGCCGCGCGCCTGTCGTCTTTTTAAAATCGCCTGTTTGGTTTTTGGTCATTTTCTCCAAAACCACCGGCCCGATTTCAACCAAACCTTCTGCGTTGGACTCCCCTTGGACCCCCAGATGATATATCCGAGTTTGGAGAAATTTAAATTTTTGGTCAAAAAAAAAAAGAGTAAGCCGCGCGCCTGTCGTCTTTTTAAAATCGCCTGTTTGGTTTTTGGTCATTTTCTCCAAAACCACCGGCCCGATTTCAACCAAACCTTCTGCATTGGACTCCCCTCGGACCCCCAGATGATATATCTGAGTTTGGAGAAATTTGAAGAAATTTTAATTTTTGGTCAAAAAAAAAAAAAGACGTAAGCCGCGCGCCTGTCGTCTTTTTAAAATCGTCTGTTTGGTTTTTGGTCATTTTCTCCAAAACCACCGGCCCGATTTCAACGAAACCTTCTGCGTTGGACTCCCCTCGGACCCCCAGATGATATATCCGAGTTTGGAGAAATTTGAAGAAATTTTAATTTTTGGTCAAAAAAAAAAAAAAACGTAAGCCGCGCGCCTGTCGTCTTTTTAAAATAGCCTGTTTGGTTTTTGGTCATTTTCTCCAAAACCACCGGCCCGATTTCAACCAAACCTTCTGCGTTGGACTCCCCTCGGACCCCCAGATGATATATCCGAGTTTGGAGAAATTTGAAGAAATTTTAATTTTTGGTCAAAAAAAAAAAAAAAGACGTAAGCCGCGCGCCTGTCGTCTTTTTAAAATCGCCTGTTTGGTTTTTGGTCATTTTCTCCAAAACCACCGGCCCGATTTCAACCAAACCTTCTGCGTTGGACTCCCCTCGGACCCCCAGATGATATATCCGAGTTTGGAGAAATTTAAATTTTTGGTCAAAAAAAAAAAAACGTAAGCCGCGCGCCTGTCGTCTTTTTAAAATCGCCTGTTTGGTTTTTGGTCATTTTCTCCAAAACCACCGGCCGATTTCAACCAAACCTTCTGCGTTGGACTCCCCTCGGACCCCCAGATGATATATCCGAGTTTGGAGAAATTTGAAGAAATTTTAATTTTTGGTCAAAAAAAAAAAAACGTAAACCGCGCGCCTGTCGTCTTTTTAAAATCGCCTGTTTGGTTTTTGGTCATTTTCTCCAAAACCACCGGCCCGATTTCAACCAAACCTTCTGCGTTGGACTCCCCTCGGACCCCCAGATGATATATCCGAGTTTGGAGAAATTTGAAGAAATTTAATTTTTGGTCAAAAAAAAAAAAAGACGTAAGCCGCGCGCCTGTCGTCTTTTTAAAATCGTCTGTTTGGTTTTTGGTCATTTTCTCCAAAACCACCGGCCCGATTTCAACCAAACCTTCTGCGTTGGACTCCCCTCGGACCCCCAGATGATATATCCGAGTTTGGAGAAATTTTAATTTTTTGTCAAAAAAAAAAAACGTAAGCCGCGCGCCTGTCGTCTTTTTAAAATCGCCTGTTTGGTTTTTGGTCATTTTCTCCAAAACCACCGGCCCGATTTCAACCAAACCTTCTGCGTTGGACTCCCCTTGGACCCCCAGATGATATATCCGAGTTTGGAGAAATTTTAATTTTTGGTCAAAAAAAAAAAGTAAGCCGCGCGCCTGTCGTCTTTTTAAAATCGCCTGTTTGGTTTTTGGTCATTTTCTCCAAAACCACCGGCCCGATTTCAACCAAACCTTCTGCGTTGGACTCCCCTCGGACCCCCAGATGATATATCAGAGTTTGGAGAAATTTGAAGAAATTTAAATTTTTGGTCAAAAAAAAAAAAACGTAAGCCGCGCGCCTGTCGTCTTTTTAAAATCGCCTGTTTGGTTTTTGGTCATTTTCTCCAAAACCACCGGCCCGATTTCAACCAAACCTTCTGCGTTGGACTCCCCTCGACCCCCAGATGATATATCCGAGTTTGGAGAAATTTGAAGAAATTTTAATTTTTGGTCAAAAAAAAAAAAAAGACGTAAGCCGCGCGCCTGTCGTCTTTTTAAAATCGTCTGTTTGGTTTTTGGTCATTTTCTCCAAAACCACCGGCCCGATTTCAACCAAACCTTCTGCGTTGGACTCCCCTCGGACCCCCAGATGATATATCCGAGTTTGGAGAAATTTTAATTTTTTGTCAAAAAAAAAAAAACGTAAGCCGCGCGCCTGTCGTCTTTTTAAAATCGCCTGTTTGGTTTTTGGTCATTTTCTCCAAAACCACCGGCCCGATTTCAACCAAACCTTCTGCGTTGGACTCCCCTCGGACCCCCAGATGATATATCCGAGTTTGGAGAAATTTGAAGAAATTTTAATTTTTGGTCAAAAAAAAAAAAAAGACGTAAGCCGCGCGCCTGTCGTCTTTTTAAAATCGTCTGTTTGGTTTTTGGTCATTTTCTCCAAAACCACCGGCCCGATTTCAACCAAACCTTCTGCGTTGGACTCCCCTCGGACCCCCAGATGATATATCCGAGTTTGGAGAAATTTTAATTTTTTGTCAAAAAAAAAAAAACGTAAGCCGCGCGCCTGTCGTCTTTTTTAAAATCGCCTGTTTGGTTTTTGGTCATTTTCTCCAAAACCACCGGCCCGATTTCAACCAAACCTTCTGCGTTGGACTCCCCTTGGACCCCCAGATGATATATCCGAGTTTGGAGAAATTTTAATTTTTGGTCAAAAAAAAAAAAAGTAAGCCACGCGCCTGTCGTCTTTTTAAAATCGCCTGTTTGGTTTTTGGTCATTTTCTCCAAAACCACCGGCCCGATTTCAACCAAACCTTCTGCATTGGACTCCCCTCGGACCCCCAGATGATATATCTGAGTTTGGAGAAATTTGAAGAAATTTTAATTTTTGGTCAAAAAAAAAAAAAAGACGTAAGCCGCGCGCGCCTGTCGTCTTTTTAAAATCGTCTGTTTGGTTTTTGGTCATTTTCTCCAAAACCACCGGCCCGATTTCAACGAAACCTTCTGCGTTGGACTCCCCTCGGACCCCCAGATGATATATCCGAGTTTGGAGAAATTTTAATTTTTGGTCAAAAAAAAAAAAACGTAAGCCGCGCGCCTGTCGTCTTTTTAAAATCGCCTGTTTGGTTTTTGGTCATTTTCTCCAAAACCACCGGCCCGATTTCAACCAAACCTTCTGCGTTGGACTCCCCTCGGACCCCAGATGATATATCCGAGTTTGGAGAAATTTGAAGAAATTTTAATTTTTGGTCAAAAAAAAAAAAACGTAAGCCGCGCGCCTGTCGACTTTTTAAAATCGCCTGTTTGGTTTTTGGTCATTTTCTCCAAAACCACCGGCCCGATTTCAACCAAACCTTCTGCGTTGGACTCCCCTCGGACCCCCAGATGATATATCCGAGTTTGGAGAAATTTGAAGAAAATTTAATTTTTGGTCAAAAAAAAAAAAAAACGTAAGCCGCGCGCCTGTCGTCTTTTTAAAATAGCCTGTTTGGTTTTTGGTCATTTTCTCCAAAACCACCGGCCCGATTTCAACCAAACCTTCTGCGTTGGACTCCCCTCGGACCCCCAGATGATATATCCGAGTTTGGAGAAATTTGAAGAAATTTTAATTTTTGGTCAAAAAAAAAAAAAACTTAAGCCGCGCGCCTGTCGTCTTTTTAAAATCGCCTGTTTGGTTTTTGGTCATTTTCTCCAAAACCACCGGCCCGATTTCAACCAAACCTTCTGCGTTGGACTCCCCTCGGACCCCCAGATGATATATCCGAGTTTGGAGAAATTTAATTTTTTGGTCAAAAAAAAAAAAAACGTAAGCCGCGCGCCTGTCGTCTTTTTAAAATCGCCTGTTTGGTTTTTGGTCATTTTCTCCAAAACCACCGGCCCGATCTCAACCAAACCTTCTGCGTTGGACTCCCCTCGGACCCCCACATGATATATCCGAGTTTGGAGAAATTTGAAGAAATTTTAATTTTTGGTCAAAAAAAAAAAAACGTAAGCCGCGCGCCTGTCGTCTTTTTAAAATCGTCTGTTTGGTTTTTGGTCATTTTCTCCAAAACCACCGACCCGATTTCAACCAAACCTTCTGCGTTGGACTCCCCTCGGACCCCCAGATGATATATCCGAGTTTGGAGAAATTTTAATTTTTGGTCAAAAAAAAAAAAACGTAAGCCGCGCGCCTGTCGTCTTTTTAAAATCGCCTGTTTGGTTTTTGGTAATTTTCTCCAAAACCACCGGCCCGATTTCAACCAAACCTTCTGCGTTGGACTCCCCTCGGACCCCAGATGATATATCCGA